>NC_143130.1:87189846-87489846 GCF_059928025.1 Delphinapterus leucas
ATAATAAAACCACCTCTGAGTGATTAAAATTTAGACCAGCTAGTCAAAATGCTTTATCACATGTTCCTAAAAACACTGATCAACGGAACAAGTTTTACTAGGGATAACAGTGTGATTGTATTCTGGAGTTCATATCGGCAATATGGTTTATGACCTTGATGCTGGATCACGATATTTCAATGGTATAACTGCTATTAATTGTCTGTTTGTTCAACGATTAAAGTCTCACATGATCTGAGTTCAGACTGGAGTCATCCTGGTTGCTTTCTGTCTATTGCAGGTTTCTTCCAGTATGAAAGGACAAGAGCAATACGGCTTACTTTACAAAATGTCTGCAAGCTAAATGATGATAAAATCTACATTCAATTAATTTATACATACCTTACTGTAGAACCGGGTTGGTTATGGTGGCAGAGCCCAGTAATTATGTAAAACTGAAACCTTTATCTGCACTGTTTCAAGTCCTCTTCCTAAGAATATGTTTATAATCAACATTCTTTCACAAATGACCCAATTTACTTCACCATAGCATTCCTCATATTAACTAAATGGAAATTCCTAGGCTATATACAAATCCAGAAAGGGCCAAACATCATCAGCCCCCATGGATTATTACAACCCATTGCTGAGGCATTCAAATTACTTATTAAAGAACCACTATGTCCATCAACATCATCAATTTATATATTATTGCCCCAATGCTAGCCTTAACCCTGGCCCTCACAACATGAATTCCTCTTCCCATATCTTATCCACTAATTAATATAAATGTAGGCATATTATTTATATTAGCCATATCACACCTAGCCATTTATTCCATCCTCAGATCTGGATGAGCTTCACATTCAAAATACTCACTCACTGGAGCTCTAGGGACAGTAGCACACACAATCTCATATGAAGTAATGCAGCAGTTATTCCATTCTCAGTCTTACTGATAAATGGATCATTTACACTTTCAACAGTAATTATTACACGAGAACACCTATGACTAATTTTCTCCTGACTGCTACCCAGAATTTGATTATCTCCGCAGTAGCAGAAATCCAATGAAGCCCCACTTGATTTCACAGAAGTAGAAACAAAACCTGTATATGTCTTCAATGTAGAAAATGTAGCAGGCCCATTCACCCCGTCCTTCCTAGAGAATATGTCAATTTCCTTATAATAAACATTTCCACAACAATCTATTTTTAGGAGCATTTGACAATCCCTAGGTGCAAGAATTATATACAGTCCAAGTCATCATTAAAACACATCTAACAATCTCCTTTCTATGAATTTGAGCATCCTACCCAAAATTTTGATATGATCAATGTATACATCTCTTATAAAAAGTTTTTTTACTACTAACATTAGCCCTATATATATGAGTTTTTTTCACTACCTGTCATCATACCAGGCAGCCCACCACAAACTTAAGAACTATGTCTGACAAAGGAGTTACTTTGATAGAGTAAATCATAGAGGTTTCAATGCTCTTATTCCTGGAATTGAATTCTTCCTAAGAATCTTACATTCTCCATGCTACCACTTTACACCACATGCTATATAGTAAGGTTCTCTAAGTAAGCTTCAGGCCCATACCCCCAAAATGTTGTCGTATATCCTTCCTGTACAAATAAACTCTCATTGTTTTTACTATCATTTTACAGACCATTCTCTCAGGAAACATAATTGTATAACAAACTCACACTGGTTAATGGTATCCCCATTCTAATAAACAACACGAACCCATAAGCTACAGAAGCATCCAACAAATATTTCCTAAAACGATCCACCACATCAACACTACTTATAATGGCTATTATCATTAATCTAATATACTCTGGTCAAAGAACACAATGAATAACAAAAATCTTTAATCCAGCAGCATCCACCCTCATGACAATCGCCCTTGTCACAAAAGTAGGACTTGCCCCATTTCACTTCTGAGTGCCTAAAGTCACACAAGGCATCCCATGAACAGCAGGCCTGATGCTATCAGCCTGACAAAAGTGCACCCCTATCACTTTTATATCACATGTCACCATCCATCAAGCTAAATATACTATTAATCATAGTGATATTATAAATCATAACTGGAGGCTGAGGCAGACTTAGCCATACTCACCTGGAAAAAATTACACCCTCCTCATCAATTGCCCATATAGGATGAATAACAGCTATTATAAAGTATATTCCAATTATAACAATCCTAAACATACTAATTTATATCATAACAACACTCTCTTATTATTATTTATGCCCAGATCATGTACTACAAGAGTATCCTTATCACACACATGAGATAAAACACCTCCCATCACAATCCTTTTCCTCACCATTATAGTATCATTAGGACATCACCCATCACTATCAGGGTCTTTACCCAAATGAGTAATTATCCAACAGATAACAAAAATGATAACATCATTCTTCCAACACTAATAGCCATCATAGCAGTCCTCAACATATATTTCTACTTGCAGCTAACATACTCCACATCACCAACTATGTTCCCTTCATTAAACAACACAAAAATAAAACAATTTGAACATACAAAGAAATAACCTTCCTATCATTACCAATCATAATATCCACACGATTACTACACATAACACCCATTCTATCAGTGCTGGACTAGGAATTTAGGTTAGTTCAGACCAAGAGCTTTCATAACCCTAAACAAGTAAAATTTACTCAATTCCTAAAAATAAGGATTGCAAGACGTCATCCTACATCAATTGAATGTAAAGCAAACATTGTAATTAAGCCAAATCTTTATGAGATTGATGAGTTTTAACTCCAGGAAACTTTAGTTAACAGGCCAATCCTCTAGTCAACTGGCTTCAGTCTACTTCTGCTTCATTTGAGAAAGAAAAAAAAGGCAGGAAAATCACCGGCAGAAGTTTAAGCTGCTTCTCTGAAGCTACAATTCAATTTGTTGATTCACCACAGGGTTTTTGAGAAAGAGGGCTCAATCTCTGCCTTTAGATTTACAGTCGAATGCTAGCCTCAGTGTTTTTACCTCGGTTCATACACTGCTGATTATTTTCAACAAATCACAAAAATATCAGCATTTTATATTTACTATTTGGTGCTTGAGCTGGAGTAGCAGGCAGTACCTTAGGTATATTAATCCAGGCTGAGCTATGCTAACCTGGAGCGCTACTTGGAGATGCCCAAATCTGTAAGGCAGTCATAACAGTCCCTGCACTTGTAATAATTTTCTTTATAGTTGTACCCATTATGGTTGCAGGGTTTGAAAACTGACTTGGCCCACTAACAACTCGGACACCTGAGGTAGCATTTCCCCCCAAAAATCATGTAAAATTCTGACTACTTCCCCCATCATTCTTACTCCTACTCATATCACCGATAGTAGAAGCAGGTTCTGGTACCAGTGGAATGCCATATTCAGCTCTAGCCTACAATCTGGCCCACACAGGAGCCTCTGTCGACCTAACCATTTTCTTCTTACATTTAGCCTGTGTCTCTGTAACTCTTGGTATTATTACTTTTATTACTATAGTCTTTCATACAAAATCAGCAGTCATATCCCAATACCAAACACCACTATTAGTTTAATCTTCCCCGACTATAGCCATATTACTATAATTACCAGTGTCAGTCCGAGCAGCCAGAATTGCCATACTGTTAAGAAATAGAAATCTCAACACTACTTTCTTTGACCCTTCAGGAGGAGACTGAATCCTATACCAACACCTGTTTTGATTCTTTGGTCACCCTGAAGTCTGCATTCATGGCCTACCAGGGTTTGTTATAAACTCACATATCATTACATACTATTTAGGACGAAAAGTGCCTTTCAGCTATTTGGGAATAGTATGAGTCATGTCTACTGGCTTTTTAGGATTTCTCTTATGGGCCCATCATATGTTTACCATAGGGATAGCTGTCAACTCAGGAGCATACTTTGCATCAGCTACCATAATTACTTCTATCCCTACAGGAGTAAAAGTATCTAGCTGATTAGCAACTCTTTCTTTAATTTTTCTTTTTTTCTTTGTTTTTGGCTGCGTTGGGTCTTGGTTGCTGCACGTGGGCTTTCTCTGCTTGCGATGAGCGGCAGCTACTCTTTGTTGCGGTGTGCGGCCTGTTCATTGCAGTAGCTTCTCTCGTTGCAGAGCACGGCCTCTAGGCGCGTGGGCTTCAGTAGTTGTGGCTTGCGGGCTCTAGAGGGCAGGCTCAGTAGTTGCGTCGCATGGGCTTTTTGCTCCGCGGCATGTGGAATCTTCCCAGACGAAGGCTCGAACCCGTGTCCCCTGCATTGGCAGGCGAATTCCTAACCACTGCGTCACCAGGGAAGTCCCTGGTTAGCAACGGTTCACGGAGGTAATACTGTATGACCTCCCACTATATTATGAGTTTTAGGCTTTAGTTTTTCTTTTTACAGTAGGTGGTTTGACAGGAATCATCTTAGCCAACTCATCTCCAGACATTGTCCTCTAGGATACATACTATGTAGTAGCACACTTCCATGACCTAATGTCCATGGGAGTAGTCTTCACTATTATAGGAGGCTTCCTACACTGATTCCCACTATTCGCAGGTTATACAGTTAACTCAGCATGAGCAAATATTCACTTTCCAAGTATATTTTTAGTAGTAAATATGACTTCCTGCAGCACTTTCTTGGCCTCTCAGGGATGTCACTACGTTAGTCTGAGTACCCTGAGGCACACACAACATGAAGTATTTTGTCTTAGGCTCATTCATCTCAGTAGCAGCGGTAATGCTAATAATCTTCATTCTTTGAAAAGCATTTGCGTCTAAACACAAAGTCTTAGCAGTGGAAACTGCTACTCCTAACCTAGGATGGTTACATGAATGCCCTACATCATATCCCATGTTTCAAGATCCTACCTATGTAAATGTAAAATAAGGAAGGACTCAAGTCCTTTTCAACCAGTTTCAAGCCAACACCATAACAATTATGTCTTTCTCAATAAATGAGATAAAAGTAAAAAGTGATGTAGCTTTGTCAAAGTTAAATCATAGGCTAAAATCCTGTATATCACTAAGGCGTATCAATTTCATCTAGGCGCTCAAGACACAACATCATCGATTATGGAAGAACTTTTACATTTTCATCATCACACAATAGTGATTTTTAAAATAAGTTCTCTAGTCCTCTATATTATTTCACTAATATTGACATCTAAACTAACTCATATATATACAATAGATGCACAGGTAGAGAAAATGTGAACAATTTACTAGCCATTATTGTAATCTTAGCTGCTCTATCATCATTGTGAATCCTTTACATGATACATGAAATCAATAACTCTTCCCAAACCATAAAAAACTATGGGTCAGTAGTGATACTGAAGCTACAAACACACAGATTATGAAGATTTAAATGCTGACTCCTCTGTAATCCCCACATCAGAGCTAAAACCAGGAGAATAATGACTAATAGAAATCAACAACCGAGTAGTTAGAGATAGTCATTGAATATTAGTTAGTTTCATTTGAAATTGTTGTACACCCCTGGGCTGTTAGTTCTCAGGCCTAAAAACAGCTGCTATCCCAGGACGCCAACATTAAAGAATCCTAATACCAACAGGACCAGGCCTATGTTGTGAACAAGTTATTCCACCACCCCTACAGAATTTGTTCTTGTCATTGTTCACATTTGAGCCATTCTAATGGGTGTCTCCAGAAGCCCAGTGGCGGTGGGGTGTTGGGAAGGATGCAGAGCTTCCCGAGGAAACCACAGGACCTGGCATTCTGGGAAATTCAAAAGTGCTAGTCCAGTTCTGGCAATCTGAACACTTCCTCCTGAAAGCTGAAGTCTGAGAGACATTCTTCCTCCCTTTGGCCACATGGCTGACAAGAAAAGTAGCTGACCTGCAAAATGAGCACCAGTTAGGGTGGCGGGAGGGGGACACTCCTTACAATTATGCCAAAAAGTTGCCATTTCCTCCAAACTCTCAGTATTCACATCTCATTATTCATTCACAACTGTGTTATTAGGGGTTACCACTGAATCATTGATGACTCCAGAATTTCTGTACGAGGGGTTTGGGGCAGGTGAGCAATTCATTCTGGGAAAGAGAGTTTAAAACCAACTGAATGGTCCTTTACATTAGCATGGGAAGACTTCCCCCATCCCACCTTGTCCCAACAGAGCCATTAATCTAGAAAAAACTACAGTGTCACTTTTCAGAGGTCTACCCTGTGTGAAAACATGGAGAAGACAATTAGAATGTTAAAGTAAGCATGTTAAGTAATGTTCTTGAAATACTCTAACTAGCACCCAGTTTACTTTCTTCACAGTTCTTTTCATAATCTATTTAATTTTAATTCTTTTTAATTCTCTGGTACACCTTTAACACCTAAATTCCAAGAGAGAAGGAGCTTCATCTTATCTCCACTGCCTAACATATAATGGTTTCTAAATGGAACTAATTCCAAGATTGGCCTCATTTAGGAGTGGATCTGTTGTTATAATCAGGTTTCCAAAATCTTTAGTATCAATACGGAATCCTTTCCTCTCACATTTCACAGGAAGCTTGACTTCTTATGGCCCAAACATGGATACGTTTGAAGTTTCCTTGACTGATTTAAATTGAATTAAAAGTAAAATAATTATTTTGTACAGGAAAAACTTTCAAAATTTTTTCATTTTTCAGAACATAACCACCTTTTCTTTCTCTACTTTCTTCCCTTCAAAACAAACTTTGCAACATTGGGGTCAGTTAAATAATCAGAAATCTAGCCAAAAATTAAGCTCTCAAGGACATGAAACACATTTTTTGCTCCTTTTAAATAAAAATCCTATATGCAGTACATTAATGTTTTCTTTGAGAAATTACACTGACAACTTAATCCCTAATTCGAGGTATCCATATAACTGGTTTACAGAAAGGTTCTTTGGCAAAATATTTAACACAAGATATATATGAGATGTTGAGATCTGGGTAATATACCTTACTTGAAAGGCATGAATAGTTTTTAAACAGTGTAGCATAATCACACTTAAGACCATAATTACTTTGTTCCCAAGTCCCTGCAATTCTATTTGAGGGGAGTTCTAAAATGCCTGCCTCTTCTCCTGTGTCCACAACCGTAGACATACACTAGTGGCCCTCAAACCTGCTCTCCAAACTTCAAATAAGGGGCCAGAGAGACAAGGTCTGGGACTTGGAAAAGTCCTAGAAACTCCCTGTCTCAAAAGCACTTTCAGAGTTTCACATTTCCCTAAGGAAGACAAGGCTGAGTAGACATGCCGAAGTCTTCCAAATCCTGCTGTTTTTTTCGAATTATGGCTACACTGGCTGTGTACCCCTTGAGTTTTTAACTCCACATACTTGAATTAAATCCTGTAGTTCATCTTCGGTTCTAGCATCTGTGACCTCTTCACAGGGTCTATATGCCACAGCTGTTTTACCACTTACTGTAATAAAGTTTACAAGGATCAATTCAGAAGTTTACTTGTTCTAAAACTTCCTATATACAATGGTAGCACCCAATAATTAGACATTCTTTTGACTTCTAAAAGCAGAAAATAAGAGCATTTTCCTAGAAGTTCCCTCATCTGACACTTCAGTTTTTATCATAATTATTTGTGAAAACATATATAAGAAGTATCAACTTTGGTTCAAAAACTTTTTGATCTTAGAAATAAGAACTAAGGAATAAGAACATAGAAATTAAAAGCTGTGGAAACAAAAATGTTCAATCACAATACAATTAAATAGGAAGGCATCAGGTGGGGGTCAAAGTGAGTTCAAACCTGGGAGAGACACCACTGGACTATAACAGATACTTCCTATTAGAAGCAAGGCAAGTGCCTACTCCTTGGGACCAAAATTCTACCAGATACAATGAACAAAGCTTTGGAGACAGAGACAGACAGACAGAGCCAGACAGACAGAGCATTTGAACACTCTACTGGCAGAAACTGGCCCATGTACCGTTTGGACAATATACATTTCCTCAAGGCAAGCTAGTGCCACCAGGCTTTTTGGTCTAAGGGGTTTTGTGTACATATAAGGAGTACCTTGGCATATTAGGCACAAACAACCCAGGCATTAAGTTTGCTTCTTAAAGGTTGTTACCCAGAGTTGACAGCTGATGGAGATTCTGCCTGATGCCCAGGGAAGTCAAACTTCACTGGAAGGGCTGCCCAGGCTGGAAGGCCAAGACCAATCCAGGGTCAACTCTTACAAGCAAATAATCTCTCTGACAATTTAGCTAGGATTTCTCAGTCGCTCAGCCTGCAGGGCTGTGAAGCAGGGGAGCAATTCTCTTCCGGGAATCTACTAATCATAAAGTTTCCTTTGGGCACAGCCTGTGACATTCTCACCGTTGTATAACTCCATAGGGAACACAATCAACGCTAGTCAATGGCATGACCAATTTCAAGACTCACAAAAACGTAGCCGATTTTTATATAAGAATCATATTCACCCAATATATCAGAAATGAAAACTGAAATTAAACTGATTCCAAAAACATAATCTAATAAACTCTTCAACAAGAAAACAACGGTAATAATAATAGTCAATATACTTTATCTGCTTACTATGTTTCAGGCATAGTTCTAAGCTTTTTACATTCATCACCTCATTTACTCTTACAATATCCCTGATTTGGTGGTAAGCTGAATTACTAACCCTATATGCAGATAAAGAAATTGCAGCTTACAGATATTAAATGCCTTCAAATGTCTCTGGCTGGAAAAACCTAAAATTGCAACAACAACAAAATCTAAGAGACAAAGTTAGGACTCAAACACAGGTGTCCAAGGCTTATAATCACTGCACTATTCTGTATGAGAAGCAAGCAATTGAGGAAGAACTGGATCAAACACTTTCTGTATGAACTGAGGCCAGTCATTCTACATCTAAACACTGGGGACAATAATATGTGCTGTCGTTTTCCTCATAAATGCCACAAAGAACAAATGTAAGACTCCTGCTGTGAAAGCATCTGGTGATGAAAGAATATGTAATGTTTTAGATAACCATTATTTTCATCCAATTAACTTTTCAAATAAATTTATTTGCTAACTGAATCTGAAGCACTTCAATGACAATCAAAAAGGTATTACCTAAAACCACAATCAGCAATTTCTGGAATGCATATGTCATAACTTTCTGAATAGCAAGCTTCTGGGTTACCTTCCTTTTCATAAGTAATGATAATGACCCTAAATCCAACCAAAACAGATGAATTTAAAATGCCTATATGAATAACTGATTACTAGGTTATACGTTTAAAACTAAAAATGCATCTGTGATTCTTAGATCATTATCTTAATGATTAAGGGCAGGCACAACACTGGGGTACGGTGAATGTCTCCGTTGCAGGTATACCCTGGCATGGCATATTTTTACTGCTCAGATCTATTCTGGAAGTTCCTAAAATACCACACGGGAAATGCAAACCAAGAACGTGGCACAAATCTCATATTACTCATAGATTTCAAATAGACAAGCTGAGGCTACACTGCTACAGACCCTGCTCTCCCGTGCGTAAAGGGCTGGACTCATACAGTGAGATAGATTTGATTGTAGTGCAGATGATCTGGCCTCTACTCAACCATCACCCACTCAGGTGGATGGTGGAGCCTCCTCCACCCCATTCGTTAACAGCCCTGCCTCTGACTTAAAACCCTAGGCCCAAGTGCCATGGATTCTAGGAAAAAACTCAGTACCAATTGGAATCCCCTTTCTAGGGATCTACATTTACTTTTTCCACTCAGGCCCTTCCATAAGAGGCAAAGGAGTGAACATTTACACAAGAGTTTATTTCAATCTTTAGACAATGATTTTGTTGGGATAACTGAAGGCCAGAAGACATGTGCATTTGAAGGACTATTTTAGCCCAAAACAAATTATTAACAAAACAAAAAAACCTCAAAAAACAAAACAAAAAAACCTAATTTTCCCTCCTCCTAAGCTTCTTGGCAGGCAGTCAGTATTAAAATTCTAAAGTTTAAGGTGCTGTCTGGTATTGCCTAAGATAAAAACCTATATTGTCGGGCAGAACAATTCTGCCCAGGGCTTTAGTTGCTTAGAAAAGATGAGGATGTATCTGAAAAGTTGAGTTTCAGAAAGAAAGGAAAAAAGAGATATCCCACTCCCTCACCTCCCCACACACACACATACTGGAAAACAGACCTTCCTCCAACTTATCCAAAGGTTCCTCAGCCATGCCAACTCAGGGACTCCTGCACTCGTGGGAGGTCAACACCACCTCTAAAGCACCGAAGAACTTCAGGCTTTGCTTCTGAAGTGGTGTCACAATATCTTCATTTTCCCTTTCATCAAGGTTATAAAGATCCCGAAGCTGTTAGGATTTTGAATTAAAGGCTAGACTTCAACATATACTGTTGTTAGAAATAAAAACTAAACTCCAGCAATCCCAGGTAATAGCTTAGGTACGCTACCCCTTCAAAATCAACTGAGACTTGCAAATGAATAACTAGATATGAACAAGTATTTTTTATGATATACCATACAAATGCTGGAGAAAATTATGGACACCACCATCCAAGTCATTGAGATTATCACTAATTCTAGGTGGTAGGCCAATGCTCAGATACTTCCATGTGGAAGTCTCTCACATCTCCTCCCCATAACCCTGTTCTATTCTTCTCTCTAAAGTCTAGGAGTTCAATGTTGAAAAGAGTCTGGTTAGTCAAAGAAAATCTACAGAGCTTACCTTGATGATCCTTTTTGACCACCCATGGAAATCAAAGTAGTAATTTGCCAATTCTTGGCATCTGGAGCTCTTTAGGGCAAGCGTATTATGTTGAACCGCCTTATGTCTGGCGCCAAGACGAACCTAAAGACATAAAAGACCTAAAAATATCACCACCCTACATAGAGACTTATTTTGGATATACCTGAGATTTATCAATACCAATTTTATAGAGTGGTTGTGAAGATTAAGTAGGACATTTTAAGCAATGTGTTCACAGTGAGCCCTAAATAAATGTTATTTATTATTTTTAAGTCAGTACTTTTCTGCATCATTTCCAGGGCCCCTGATTAACCGGGAGGTTCCCTGACCTCTGGTGGTGAAAGTGATGATGAAAGCAACCAAGGAAGCCTGGCAGAAGCCTATTATGGGGCTGGGGGTAAGCAAAGGAAGTGAACTGTTTTACTCATCTCATCCTGTAGCTCCTGCTTGAGAATATGACGTGAAGAGGAGATAAGATGGACCTGCCACTGAATTAGGACCTTAATCTGTAGCACACCCTCCCCAAGTTACTAACTTCTGTAAGAAGAGGGAATAAGTCTACCTCTAGAAATGTAAATGAAGCAACGAAAAGAATTAGAGGTTCATCTGCATTAACAAGCTTCTTTGAGAGTGCAAATATTTCCAGTCTTAACTCTCTAAAGAACTTACATATTACTGTGGATTTTTTACATCACTAGTTCTTTCTTAAATGTCTATTTCCATTTTGAACATGGTATAGTATATAAATATAGTCATAAAAATTCAAATAATACAAATAAAGTCAAAGCATTGTTAATTCTTTATTGATTTGTTTGTGCATCTTCCTCCGTCACTAGTTTATGAGCTCCTTAAGTGCTTGAAGGAACCATGTATTATTCTTTCCTTGTTACGAGAAACAAGCATAAATATTGTCATATAATAGAGGAGTGATGGTCTGTTGACTGAGTGAAGGAATGAGTACATAAGAAAATGAAATTACTTTCTCCAACTGAAGCTGCCTGCAGGGAAGGAGAAATGAAGACTAATTTTTAAATGTTGAGTGTCACATGGGACGCTAGGTCCTGTGTGGTGAGTCATAATGGAGCTGTCCTGGACAATTAGGAAGCTTCAGAAGGGCTCTGAGCCCCTGGGTAGTAGAGACAGTTCACATCTGGGATAACCTTGCCACAGTTCTTGCTGGCAAACATTTCCCTTCATGCTACTGAGAAAAACTCAGATACGTTAGGCCTTTCCTTCATTTTATTTTAAGATGTTATTCTCTTTTCTGTATTTATAAAAAACAGAGGGGAAAAGGCTAAGAAGTATGTATACCTGCCAGTGAATAAAATAACACATAATTGGAACTTCCGTGCTGGTGCAGTGGTTAAGACTCCTTGGTCCCAATGCAGGTGGCCCGGGTTCGATCTCTGGTCAGGGAACTAGGTCTCACATGCATGCTGCAACTAAGAGTTCGCATGTCACATTTAAGGAGCCTGCAAGCCACAAATAAAGGAGCCTGCCTGCTGCAAATGGGGACCCCACATGCCACAACTGGGGAGCCCTTGAGCCGCAACTAAGGAGCCCGCCTGCTGCAACTGAGACCTGGTGCAACCAAATAAATAAATATATAAATAAAATTGAAAAAGAACGCATAAGTAAATAAGGAAACAATTTCGGGGGTGTGGGTAGTAAACTAAGGCTCTGCATTAAATAAAGAAATCTAATATGAATGCCCTTTCCTCTCAACTCTATAGTGATTTGGAGAACATTTTCTTCATTACTCTATCAGTGACGGGCTTTATGCTGTGAAAATCTCACAACCTACGCTTATCGAATGGTCTTAATGTCCAATATAAGAAAAGAACTCATTACTTACAACTGATACCAAGTAACTGTTTCATACTCTTTCCAGGACCATCTGTAATATCTGAGTGGTACGTGAAATGGGCGCAGGGTCCATAAACTAAAGAATGTCTGACACAAAATCATTTCAATCCCAGGGAGTACAGCCAGGATTGAAGTGGGTGTTAAACAGATTACAGAGGCGGGAGGTAGTGTACCTGGAGTCCCATCTGAGGAGAGTTCTCAGATTCAATATAGGTGAAATCAATGAGAAAAGAAATACAGGTGAGAATAGGCAGCAGGTCAGTAGGAAGTAGCCAGAGCAAGAAACCAATCAGAGAAGACCCAAAATTATAAAGGGAAAGGTATGGGAAATCTAAGCCTCACTCACTTATTCAGAGGAATTGGAAAGGTCCTTGAAAAAGGAATGGTGGCTGAATGGAGGCACATAATGAAATGTTAATTCTGGGAAAGTAAAATTGGATGGCATGTTGATATGGAATAAGGTTTCTACAATGCATTAAAGAATATTTTAACCATTTTCTGGAGTCTGAAGGGAGTTCTGAATAGGCAGTTTGAGAGTGATGAGGATGATGAAGCCTCCTTTATGTTACATCTGACTAAAGTTTGTCAAGCTCGGGACTTCCCTGGTGGCACAATTGTTAAGAGTCCGCCTGCCATTGCAGGGGACATGGGTTCGGTCCCTGGTCCAGGAAGTTCCCACATGCCGCAGAGCAACTAAGGCCGTGTGCCACAACTACTGAGCCTGTGCTTAGAGCCTGTGAGACACAACTACTGAAGCCCGCGTGCCTAGAACCCATGCTCCACAACAAGAGAAACCTTCGTGATGAGAAGCCCACACATGGCAACGAAGAGCAACACCCGCTCGCCGCAAATAGAGAAAGCCGGCACGCAGCAACAAGACCCAACGCAGCCAAAAATAAATAAATAAATAAATTTTTAAAAAATTCTCAACCTCACACATTTAAAATCCACATAAAAGTAAATAAAAGGAAGACTCTTGTGAAGATTTCTTAAATTAAGGGGCAGCATAAAATGACATGGGGTTTAACATCAGTTAAGTTTGGGTTTGGCCTCTAGTTTCCACGTTTACTGTCATGAACCTTAAGTAAGTCACTTAACCATCCTGAGTTCGAGTTTCTTCATCTAGCAAAAAAGAAACAACTGGGGAACTGGGGGATCAGTGGAGCAGTGCATGTGAGAGCATTCTGTACACCACAGTGCTGTAGAAACGCTGGCCTGTTTTTTGTTTTTTGTTTTTTCCCCTGGAATCTTAGTTCTCAGACCAGGGATTGGACCCGGGCCCTCAGCAGTGAAAGTGCAGAGTCCTATCCACTGGACAGCCAGGGAATTCCCAACGGCCTATTAGTTTTAAATTCAGCACATCATCCCAGTAGAGTGAGGAATTCCACATTTGGACCCACCTTCACCAGAGATGTGTGAAAAAGTTGCTTCTGGTCGCATGCCTTTTGGGCTCTGTGGGCATCCATTGCTGAATAAAACTTGATGATGGCATAGAACCCAGGACAGGCCACTGCTGCGTTTGGGGAGACTCAGACCGAATACAGAAGGCCAAACCTGCAGAAGACTGTGAAGAGAGAATGCTGTAGGGCGGTCCCACGCTAAGAAAGTGCAGTAAATTTCAGGCCCAGGAAACCAAACTGCCCATTCCCTTATATTCCCCCAGCCCTTTGCCACAGGTAACTGTGGTGAGCCTGGAACTCCAAACACTTCTCATTTCATGAACAGGTTTCCCTCTGAAATCCTAAGCTTCGAGAAGCATTAGGAGGCAATGACTTCTGTTGGGAACTATCTCTCAAAAGTCTATGGGGGAGAGCTGACTGCTCAGGTCGTCTCTAGAACTAAGATTCCTCTCAGCGGAGACCACAGGCAGATGAGGTGCTGAAGCAGTACCCCAGGGAGCCCAGTTACTGGGGCGCGGGGCGGCTTCCTCCACCCCTGTCTCTGCTCCGGCTCGTCTCACTTGCAAGGCCTCGGCCGTGGGTCGAGAACTCAGCTCCCACAGCAGCAAGGTTTTGTCACCCCCAATGGGAACCGCAAAACGTACCAACTGCACCATCCTATCGTCACAGTGCGTGCGCGGCTCAGGGCGCAAGCGCACTGCGCCAGAGAACGCGTGCCCGCGCTCTTTAAAAAGTTAGTGCCAATAAATCTAATATATAGAAAAACACTTGAAAGCCCCTGAGTGTTTTGTAGATAGAAAAGCTTGAGATTCAGAGCAAGTTCAGAGCTTGACAGTCTAAGAATAAGCTAGCTCTCCATTCCATTAGAAGGGCTAGGTAACAGCTTCTGGTTATGGAACCAGAAACTCTCAGGCTCCAAATAGGACATAAAACAGCATCAATTATACTCTTTTTAAAATTGCAGAAACAAACAAAATATATTTACACTTGGCCTATAAGACAAAGGGTACTTGAGACCTAATGTATATAAAATCAGTTTACAAACTGTGAGGCACTATATTAATAAGTTCTCATTTGCAGAGGGCACAACATAGGGTATGTGGCCATTAATGTTAATTCCCTTCCCGCTTCCATTCCTTTCTCTTGTTCCTTTATGTATGCGGATCAGTTACATTATTTTTTTTTATTTTATTTTTTTTTAAACATCTTTATTGGGGTATAATTGCTTTACAATGGTGTGTTAGTTTCTGCTTTATAACAAAGTGAATCAGTTATACATATACATATGTTCCCATATGTCTTCCCTCTTGCGTCTCCCTCCCTCCCACTCTCCCTATCCCACCCCTCCAGGCTGTCACAAAGCACCGAGCTAATATCCCTGTGCCTTGCGGCTGCTTCCCCCTAGCTATCTACCTTACTACGTTTGTTAGTATGTATATGTCCATGACTCTCTCTCGCCCTGTCAAAGCTCACCCCTCCCCCTCCCCATATCCTCAAGTCCGTTCTCCAGTAGGTCTGCGTCTTTATTCCTGTCTTACCCCTAGGTTCTTCATGACATTTTTTTCCCCTTAAATTCCATATATATGTGTTAGCATACGGTATTTGTCTTTTTCTTTCTGACTTACTTCACTCTGTATGACAGACTCTAGGTCTATCCATCTCATTACAAATAGCTCAATTTCATTTCTTTTTAAGGCTGAGTAATATTCCATTGTATATATGTGCCACATTTTCTTTATCCATTCATCCGATGATGGGCGCTTAGGTTGTTTCCATCTCCGGGCTATTGTAAATAGAGCTGCAATGAACATTTTGGTACATGACTCTTTTTGAATTTTGGTTTTCTCAGGGTATATGCCCAGTAGTGGGATTGCTGGGTCATATGGTAATTCTATTTGTAGTTTTTTAAGGAACCTCCATACTGTTCTCCATAGTGGCTGAACCAATTCACATTCCCACCAGCAGTGCAAGAGTGTTCCCTTTTCTCCACACCCTCTCCAGCATTGTTTCTAGATTTTTTTGATGATGGCCATTCTGACTGGTGTGAGATGATATCTCATTGTAGTTTTGATTTGCATTTCTCTAATGATTAATGATGTTGAGCATTCTTTCATGTGTTTGTTGGCATTCTGTATATCTTCTTTGGAGAAATGTCTATTTAGGTCTTCTGCCCATTTTTGGATTGGGTTGTTTGTTTTTTTGTTATTGAGCTGCATGAGCTGCTTGTAAATTTTGGAGATTAATCCTTTGTCATTTGCTTCATTTGCAAATATTTTCTCCCATTCTCAGGGTTGTCTTTTGGTCTTGATTATGGTTTCCTTTGCTGTGCAAAAGCTTTGAAGTTTCATTAGGTCCCATTTGTTTATTTTTGTTTTTATTTCCCTTACTCTAGGAGGTGGGTCAGAAAGGATCTTGCTGTGATTTATGTCATAGAGTGTTCTGCCTATGTTTTCCTCTAAGAGTTTTATAGTTTCTGGCCTTACATTTAGGTCTTTAATCCATTTTGAGCTTATTTTTGTGTATGGTGTTAGGGAGTGATCTAATCTCATACTTTTACATGTACCTGTCCAGTTTTCCCAGCACCATTTATTGAAGAGGCTGTCCTTTCTCCACTGTACATTCCTGCCACCTTTATCAAAGATAAGGTGTCCATATGTGCGTGGGTTTATCTCTGGGCTTTCTATCCTGTTCCATTGATCTATCTTTCTGTTTTTGTGCCAGTACCATACTGTCTTGATTACTGTAGCTTTGTAGTATAGTCTGAAGTCAGGGAGCCTGATTCCTCCAGCTCCGTTTTTCTTTCTCAAGATTGCTTTGGCTATTCAGAGTCTTTTGTGTTTCCATACAAACTGTGAAATTTTTTGTTCTAGTTCTGTGAAAAATGCCAGTGGTAGTTTGATAGGGATTGCATTGAATCTGTAGATTGCTTTGGGTAGTAGAGTCATTTTCACAATGTTGATTCTTCCCATCCAAGAACATGGTATATCTCTCCATCTATTTGTATCATCTTTAATTTCTTTCATCAGTGTCTTATAATTTTCTGCATACAGGTCTTTCGTCTCCTTAGGTAGGTTTATTCCTAGATATTTTATGCTTTTTGTTGCAATGGTAAATGGGAGTGTTTTCTTGATTTCACTTTCAGATTTTTCATCATTAGTATATAGGAATGCCAGAGATTTCTGTGCATTAACTTTGTATCCTGCTACTTTACCAAATTCATTGATTAGCTCTAGTAGTTTTCTGGTAGTATCTTTAGGATTCTCTATGTATAGTATCATGTCATCTGCAAACAGTGACAGCTTTACTTCTTCTTTTCCGATTTGGATTCCTTTTATTTCCTTTTCTTCTCTGATTGCTGTGGCTAAAACTTCCAAAACTATGTTGAATAAGAGTGGTGAGAGTGGGCAACCTTGTCTTGTTCCTGATCTTAGTGGAAATGCTTTCAGTTTTTCACCATTGAGAATGATGTTTGCTGTGGGCTTGTCATATATGGCCTTTATTATGTTGAGGAAAGTTCCCTCTATGCCTACTTTCTGCAGGGTTTTTATCATAAATGGGTGTTGAATTTTGTCGAAAGCTTTCTCTGCATCTATTGAGATGATCATATGGTTTTTCTCCTTCAATTTGTTAATATGGTTTATCACATTGATAGATTTGCGTATATTGAAGAATCCTTGCATTCCTGGAATAAACCCCACTTGATCATGGTGTATGATCCTTTTAATGTGCTGTTGGATTCTGTTTGCTAGTATTTTGTTGAGGATTTTTGCATCTATGTTCATCAGTGATATTGGCCTGTAGTTTTCTTTCTTTGTGACATCCTTGTCTGGTTTTGGTATCAAGGTGATGGTGGCCTCGTAGAAGGAATTTGGGAGTGTTCCTCCCTCTGCTATATTTTGGAAGAGTTTGAGAAGGATAGGTGTTAGCTCTTCTCTAAACGTTTGATAGAATTCACCTGTGAAGCCATCTGGTCCTGGGCTTTTGTTTGTTGGAAGATTTTTA
The DNA here is from genome assembly GCF_059928025.1 of Delphinapterus leucas. Taxonomy (NCBI): domain Eukaryota; kingdom Metazoa; phylum Chordata; class Mammalia; order Artiodactyla; family Monodontidae; genus Delphinapterus; species Delphinapterus leucas. The sequence goes on from NC_143130.1 coordinate 87,207,819, forward strand.
ATCACAGTTTCAATTTCAGTGCTTGTGATTGGTCTGTTCATATTTTCTATTTCTTCCTGATTCAGTCTTGGCAGTTTGTGCATTTCTAAGAATTTGTCCATTTCTTCCAGATTGTCCATTTTATTGGCATAGAGTTGCTTGTAGTAATCTCTCATGATTTTTTTTATTTCTGCAGTGTCAGTTGTTACTTCTCCTTTTTCATTTCTAATTCTATTGATTTGAGTCTTCTCCCTTTTTTTCTTGATGAGTCTGGCTAGTGGTTTATCTATTTTGTTTATCTTCTCAAAGAACCAGCTTTTAGTTTTATTGATCTTTGCCATCGTTTCCTTCATTTCTTTTTCATTTATTTCTGATCTGATTTTTATGATTTCTTTCCTTCTGCTAGCTTTGGGGTTTTTTTGTTCTTCTTTCTCTAATTGCTTGAGGTGCAAGGTTAGGTTGTTTATTCGAGATGTTTCCTGCTTCTTAAGGTGGGCTTGTATTGCTATAAACTTCCCCCTTAGAACTGCTTTTGCTGCATCCCATAGGTTTTGGGTCGTCGTGTCTCCATTGTCATTTGTTTCTAGGTATTTTTTTATTTCCTCTTTGATTTCTTCAGTGATCACTTCATTATTAAGTAGTGTATTGTTTAGCCTCCATGTGTTTGTATTTTTTACAGATCTTTTCCTGTAATTGATATCTAGTCTCATGGCGTTGTGGTCAGAAAAGATACTTGATACAATTTCAATTTTCTTAAATTTACCAAGGCTTGATTTGTGACCCAAGATATGATCTATCCTGGAGAATGTTCCATGAGCACTTGAGAAAAATGTGTATTCTGTTGTTTTTGGATGGAGTGTCCTATAAATATCAATTAAGTCCATCTTGTTTAATGTATCATTTAAAGCTTGTGTTTCCTTATTTATTTTCATTTTGGATGATCTGTCCATGGGTGAAAGTGGGGTGTTAAAGTCCCCTACTATGAATGTGTTACTGTCGATCTCCCCTTTTATGGCTGTTAGTATTTGCCTTATGTATTGAGGTGCTCCTATGTTGGGTGCATAAATATTTACAATTGTTATATCTTCTTCTTGGATCGATCCCTTGATCATTATGTAGTGTCCTTCTTTGTCTCTTCTAATAGTCTTTATTTTAAAGTCTATTTTGTCTGATATGAGAATTGCTACTCCAGCTTTCTTTTGGTTTCCATTTGCATGGAATATCTTTTTCCATCCCTTTATTTTCAGTCTGTATGTGTCTCTAGGTCTGAAGTGGGTCTCTTGTAGACAGCATATATAAGGGTCTTGTTTTTGTATCCATTCAGCCAATCTGTGTCTTTTGGTGGGAGCATTTAGTCCATTTACATTTAAGGTAATTATCGATATGTATGTTCCTATTCCCATTTTCTATATTGTTTTGGGTTCGTTATTATAGGTCTTTTCCTTCTCTTGTGTTCCTTGTCTAGAGAAGTTCCTTTAGCATTTGTTGTAAAGCTGGTTTGGTGGTGCTGAACTCTCTCAGCTTTTGCTTGTCTGTAAAGGTTTTAATTTCTCCATGAAATCTGAATGAGATCCTTGCTGGGTAGAGTAGTCTTGGTTGCAGGTTTTTCTCCTTCATCACTTTCAGTATGTCCTGCCACTCCCTTCTGGCTTGTAGGGTTTCTGCTGAGAGATCAGCTGTTAACCTTATGGGGATTCCCTTGTGTGTTATTTGTTGTTTTTCCCTTGCTGCTTTTAATATGCTTTCTTTGTATTTAATTTTTGACAGTTTGATTAATATGTGTCTTGGCGTATTTCTCCTTGTATTTATCCTGTATGGAACTCTCTGTGCTTCCTGGACTTGATTAACTATTTCCTTTCCCATATTAGGGAAGTTTTCAAGTATAATCTCTTCAAATATTTTCTCAGTCCCTTTCTTTTTCTCTTCTTCTTCTGGAACCCCTATAATTCGAATGTTGGTGCGTTTAATGTTGTCCCAGAGGTCTCTGAGACTGTCCTCAGTTCTTTTCATTCTTTTTTCTTTATTCTGCTCTGCAGTAGTTATTTCCACTATTTTATCTTCCAGGTCACTTATCCGTTCTTCTGCCTCAGTTATTCTGTTATTGATCCCATCTAGAGTACTTTTAATTTCATTTATTGCGTTGTTCATCGTTGCTTGTTTCATCTTTAGTTCTTCTAGGTCCTTGTTAACTGTTTCTTGCATTTTGTCCATTCTACTTCCAAGATTTCGGATCATCCTTACTATCATTATTCTGAATTCTTTTTCAGGTAGACTGCCTATTTCCTCTTCATTTGTTAGGTCTGGTGCATTTTTATCTTGCTCCTTCATCTGCTGTGTGTTTTTCTGTCTTCTCATTTTGCTTATCTTACTGTGTTTGGGGTCTCCTTTTTGCAGGCTGCACGTTCGTAGTTCCCGTTGTTTTTGATGTCTGTCTCCAGTGGCTAAGGTTGTTTCAGTGGGTTGTGTAGGCTTCCTGGTGGAGGGGACTAGTGCCTGTGTTGTGGTGGATGAGGCTGGATCTTGTCTCTTTAGTGGGCAGGTTCACGTCTGGTGGTGTGTTTTGGGGTGTCTGTGGCCTTATTATGATTTTAGGCAGCCTCTCTGCTAATGGGTGGGGTTGTGTTCCTGTTTTGCTAGTTGTTTGGCGTAGGTTGTCTAGCACTGTGGATTGCTGGTCGTTGAGTGAAGCTGGGTGCTGGTGTTAAGATGCAGGTCACTGGGAGATTTCCGCCGTTTAATATTATGTGGAGCTGGGAGGTCTCTTGTTGACCAGTGTCCTGAAGTTGGCTCTCCTACCTCAGAGGCAGAGCCCTGACTCCTGGCTGGAGCACCAAGAGCCTTTCATCCACACGGCTCAGAATAAAAGGGAGAAAAAGTAGAGAGAATTAGTAGAAGTATGAGGAAAGAAAGAAGGAAAGGAGGAAAGGAAGGAAGGAAGAAAGAAGCAAAGAAGGAAAGACAGGAGGGAGGGAGGGAGGGAGGAAGGAAGGAAGGAAGGAGGGAGAGAAGGAAAAAAGACAGAAAGAAAGAAGATACAGTAAAAATAAAATAAAGTACAATATAGTTATTGAATTAAAAAATATTTAGAAAAAAAAAAAAGGGACGGATAGAACCTTAGGACAAATGTTGGAAGCAAAGCTATACAGAGAAAATCTTACACAGAAGCATACACATACACCTTCACAAAAAGAGGTAAAGGGGGAAAAATCATAAATCTTGCTCTCAGAGACCACCTCCTCAATTTGGGGTGATTCGTTGTCTAAAGGAGGGAAGGAAGGAAAGAAAGAAAGAAAGAACGAAGGTAAAGTATAAAAATGTTATTACAAATAAAATTAATTATTGAGAAAAAAAATTTTTTTAAAAAACCATGGACGGATAGAGCCCTAGGACAAATGGTGGAAGCAAGAGTATACAGACAAGATCTCACACAGAAGCATACACGTACACATTCACAAAAAGAGGAAAAGGGAAAAAAATCATAGATCTCGCTCCTAAATTCCACCTCTTCAATTTGGGATCATTCCTTGTCTATTCAGGTATTCCATAGATGCAGGGTATATCAAGTTGATTGTGGAGCTTTAATCCGCTGCTTCTGAGGCTGCTGGGAGAGATTTCCCTTTCTCTTCTTTGTTCTCACAGCTCACAGGAGCTCAGCTTTGGATTTGGCCCTGCCTCTGCGTGTAGGTCGCTGGAGGGCGTCTGTTTTTTGCTCAGACAGGACAGGGTTAAAGGAGCCGCTGATTCGGGGGCTCTGGCTCACTCAGGCCGGGGGTGGGGGGCGGAAGGAGGGGCACTGCGTGCGGGGCGGGCCTGCGACGTCAGAGGCGGCGTGACGTTGCGGCAGAGGCCGGCGTGACGTTGCACCAGCCTGAGGTCTGCCGTGCGTTCTCCCGGGGAAGTTGTCCCTGGTTCCCGGGAACCTGGCAGTGGCGGGCTGCACAGGCTCCGCGGAAGAGGGGTGTGGAGAGTGACCTGTGCTCGCACACAGGCCCCTTGGTGGCGGCAGCAGCAGCCCCAGCGTCTCCCGCCCGTCTCTGGGGTCCGCGCTTTCAGCCGCGGCTCGCGCCCGTCTCTGGGTCCGCGGTTTCAGCCGCGGCTCGCGCCTGTCTCTGGGGTTCGCGCTTTTAGCCGCGGCTCGCGCCCGTCTCTGGAGTTCCTTTAAGCAGCGCTCTTAAACCCCTCTCCTCGCGCACCAGGAAACAAAGAGGGAAGAAAAACTCTCTTGCCTCTTCGGCAGGTGCAGGCTTTTCCCCGAACTCCCTCCCGGCTAGTCGTGGTGCACTAACCCCTTCAGGCTATGTTCAAGCCGCCAACCCCAGTCCTCTCCCTGCGCTCAGTCCAAAACCGAAACCCGAGCCCCAGCTCGCAGCCCCACCCGCCCCGGCGGGTGAGCAGACAAGCCTCTCGGGCTGGTGAGTGCCGGTCGGCACCGATCCTCTGTGCGGGAATCTCCCCGCCTTGCCCTCCGCACCCTGTTGCTGTGCTCTCCTTCGCGGTACCGAAGCTCCCCTCTCCGCCTCCCGCAGTCTCCGCCCGCGGAGGGGCTTCCTAGTGTGTGGAAACTTTTCCTCCTTCACAGCTCCCTCCCACTGGTGCAGGTTCCGTCCTTATTCTTTTGTCTCTGTTTTTTCTTTTTTTCTTTTGCCCTACCCAGGTACGTGGGGAGTTTCTTGCCTTTTGGGAGGTCTGAGGTCTTCTGCCAGCCTTCAGTAGGTGTTCTGTAGGAGTTGTTCCACGTGTAGATGTATTTCTGGTGTATCCGTGGGGAGGAAGGCGATCTCCGCGTCTTACTCTTCCGCCATCTTCGCCAAGATCTCCAGTTACATTATTAAGCTAACGATGTAACTGAGATATTATTAGCTTAATAATGTAAACAAGAATCTGATTTTTAGCCAGGGGGTAATTCTTAGAAACTTAGGGAGCTGGAACTCTCAATTAATGAATTAAAATAATGCAATTACATCATTAATTTTAAAATGTATCATCATTGATTAAAAATAAAAATTAAAACATTAAATTAAAAATTTATTAACCTGCAATTGAGACTCACCACAACGTGTGACGTCTTTCAGGCATTCACTGTCACAACGCAGCTTGACTGTCTTTCAGACAACCTCAATAATATTTTTAAATTGGCAGAGGCAGCAGGCCATAAGGCTAGGTAAGATCCTATAAATGGAAACACAGGTAATTAAATTCGTGGTAAAAGAGTTACTTGAGTAGGTAGAAGAGGTAGGCCAAGGCCACCACAGACCAGTGCAAAAAGGAGTTCTTGGGGCATATGGACTGCAGAACTGGGTAGGGGCCGGTTGGCCAATTGCTGCTCTTGACTGTTGTAAATAAATATAGAGGAGGAGAGAGGTGCCCAACAGAAGGATTAGGATGGCAGTAGGTATGGTATGCCTAGAAAAAAGGGAATAGGGATTAGAATTGAGTGACATTGATCTGTAGTTTAATTCAGAATTATCTCCTTCCAACCCAAAATCCTCACTTTGGGTTGAGAGTACACAGGAAGAAGGCAGACTTCTAAGAAGAGTCTGAATAAGACCGCACCTTCTGGAGTCCCTTTCTCAGGTCCTATTTGTGAGCAGTAATATATTAGAAATTATTCTAGTAATAAAAAAGCATCGTGTCGTTAAACAATAACAGAGATCGCATTGGCCAAATCTGGACAAAAGGAACATTCGAAAGAATAACTTTATCATTATAATAAGGTATAACATAGTTAATTGAAAAAAAAAAGCACATGAGTTCATAATGATACTCAAAATGAAAAGTGGGGGAGCTCTTCTTTATAGAATAATGTCAGCTAATAAATGCAAAAGGAAAGATAGAATTAGGAAAGTGTCATTTGGCATCTATCAATGTAATAATCGATTCACACTAGGATTATCATTGATGCACAGTTGGGTGAAGAGTTGTTTGAAAGTACGATCTTCACTGATCCCAAAGTATCAACCCACATATGATTTATCAATTACCAAGGGGAAAAATAACTTTACAATGCAGAGATATGGAAGATACCACCTTAATTAAGTGATCAAACTTAGTCCTGGGACACCTGAAGTGATGAAGTATGAAGAATACATCACCTATATAGTATTCTTCTCCAAAATATTTACTTTGAATCTAATGATAAAACAGACAAATACTGATTGTGGGGCAATTTCACGACAACTGGCTTAGATTCTTCAAAAACGCCAATGTCATAAAAGACCAAAAAAAAAAATGTGGTAGGGAAATATTTCAGATTAAAGGAAACAAAGGCATAACATGCAATGCCTAATCTTTAATTGGACCCTGTATCAAAACAAAACAGACTTAAAGACAGTTATTGGCTTCTGGTCAAGATGAAGTTACAAGGACCAATTTAACCTCCCACCTGAAACAATGAAAACATCAGACAGAACATACGAAATAACAGTTTTCAAGAAACTGGACCTCAGGCAATAAAAGTTCAGTGATCCCCAGGAAATGGGAAATAAATGAAGTGATCCCTATAATTGCCCTAACTTACTTCTCTGAGAGAGTGCCCTGGTCATCGTACAGGAAAGAGAAGTCCAGGCAGAGCCTGGTGGACTCCCTGACTGAGGAAATGGAGCTGACAGTCTGGGAAAACCAAGGTAACTAGAGTTCACAAAGCAGACTACCAGACAGAAAAGAAGTGCACAGACAAAGAACTCTGGAGATATGCAGAGGGATCTCTTGAGAATTCAACAAAGTATTTGTCAGTACATTTGTGGGAGGAATTACTTGATGCCAGGAAAAGAACCACATGAAAGGATTAATAATAAGAATAACTGGATATCACACAGGGTTGTAGGAATAACAGCTGTTCCTACAAGTCAGACTGGAAACCCTCATGATACTCAGAAAGGACTTATCTCAGTAATTGCAAATAATGAGCTCCAGACCAAAGGCTACTTGGACTCCTACCCAACGAATCTTAAAAGCTAGGCCTAAAAGAATAAAATTGTTTTGAGTAACTTATTTTCACCCAAAACAAAGGCCAAGCATTTTACAGGAATATAAATATATATATCACACAAGAAACTACAACTCACAATATCGGGGATCATATGAAAAATTGTCAAGCATGCAAAGAAGTAGGAAAATATGACCCATACTGAGGAGAAAAGGCAATCAATCAACACTAACCCATAATCTATACAGATGTTAGAATTTGCAGAAAAGAACATTTAAAAAGTTATTATACCTGAAGTAAAGTTATTATAACTGTATTTCATATGTTAAAAAAACCCAGACTATACACTGAAAATGTTAAGTATAGGCGTGGAAAATGTAAAACAGGCCCAAATTGAGCTTCTAGCGGTTAAAAACCATGTGTAAATGAAAAAGATATTGAACGAGCTTAATGGGAGATTAGACACTGCAGAAGAAACGGTAAGTGAGCATTAAGGCATAGTAATAGAAACTATCCAAAATGAAACAAAAAGAGTAACAAAACAAAACAACAACAAAAATGAATAGAGCATCAGTGAGCTGTGCAACAACTTCAAGTCGCCTAATACATGTGTACTTAGAGTCTATGAAGGAGAGGAGAAATACAAACATTTGAAGAAATAATAGCCATAATTTTCCCAAATTGGTAAACACTATAAAGCCACAAACTCAAGAAGATCAATGAAATTTAAGCATAAGAAACATGGACAAAACTACACAAAGGCACAAAAAATAATCAAATTGCTCAAAACCAGCAATAAAGAGAAAAATTTAAAAGCAGCCAGAGGAAAAAACTACACAATACATGCAGAGGAAGAAAGAAAACAATGACAGCAGAATTTTTGTTGGAAACAACGTAAATGAGATCTCAGTGGAATAACATCTTTAAAGTAGTGAACTGAATTCTATCAAGCTAGAATTCTATACCCAGATCTGTCAAAGCCAAAGCAAAATAAAGACTATCTCAGACATACAAAAGCTGAAAGAATTCATTACTAGTAGAATTTCACTATAAGAAATTTTAAAATAAGATTTTTAAGCAGAAGGAAAATGACACCAGATTGGAATATGGATCTACACAAAGATTAAGAATACAGGAATAGGGACTTCCCTGGTGGTTCAGGGGTTAAGAATGTGCCTGCCAATGCAGGGGACACAGGTTTGATCCCTGGTCCGGGAAGATCCCACATGCCGTGGAGCAACTGAGTCCGTAGCCAGCAACTACTGAGCCTGCACTCTAAAGCCTGTGTGCCACAACTACTGAAGCCCACGCACCTGGAGCCTGTGCTCTGTAACAAGAGAAGTTATCCAATGAGAAGCCAACGCACTGCAACGAAGAGCAGCCCCTGCTTGCCACAACTAGAGAAAGCCCAGGCGAAGCAACAAAGACCCAATGCAGCAAAATAATAAATTTTAAAAAATACTTACAAAAATTTTTAAAGGATTTTAGTCATTTAATATATGTCTATGAACACAATGGAAATAAATTAGAAATTAACAAATCTGAAAAAGCTCCAAATATTTGGAAACTAAACAACACACTTCTGAATAACTTTGTGGTCAAAGAAGAAATCAAAAGGGAAATCAGAAACTATTTTGAACTCACTGAAACTGAAAACATAATATGTCAACATGTGGGATATTGCTAACGCTGTACTCAGCTTCCTCAACATCCACCTTAATCTGGGAAAACGAGAGCAAGTTAATCACAGAGTAAGAGAAGAAAGAACACAATAAAGCTCAAGGTAGAAATAAATAAAATGGAAAACAGAAAAACACTATAGATATTAAAAGGATAATAAGAGAATATTATAGAATACTTTATACCAATAAATTCAAGATGAAATGGAAAAATTCCCTGAAAGACATGCACTACTAAAGTTTATTAAAGAATAAAGGTATTAAAGAAATTGAATGTGCAGTTTAAAGCCTTCCAACAAAGAAAGCTTCAAGTCCAGGTGGCTTAACTGGTAAATTCTACTGAACATTTAAGGAATAAAATAATGCCAGTGCTGCAAAAACTTTACCAGAAAGTTGAAGAGAAGGGAATATTTCCCAACTTTTTTATAAGGCCAACTTTCACCGTATCAAAATTAGACAATGACATTACAAGAAAACTATAGGCCAATATCTCAAATGAACACAGAGACAAAAATTCTTAATAAAATTTTAGCATATCAAATCCAGTAATATATAAAAAGATGAAACATCATGACCAAGTGGGGTTTATCTCAGGAAAGAAAGGTTGGTTTAATAGTTGAAAATCAATTTACCCAACTTAGTACACTATAAAAAAGAAAAATCTGGACATCTCTGGTGGGGTAGTGGTTAAGAATCCACCTGCCAGTGCAGGGGACATGGGTTTCAGCCCTGGTCCAGGAAGATCCCACATGCCACAGAGCACCTAAGCCCGTGCACCACAGCTACTGAGCCTGTGCTCTAGAGCCTGTGAGCCACAAATACTGAGCCCATGTGCCACAACTAGTGAAGCCTGTTCACCTAGAGCCTGTGCTCTGCAACAAGAGAAGCCACCGCAATGAAAAGCCGGCATACTGCAACGGAGTTTAGTCCCTGCTCGCCACAACCAGAGAAAGCCTGCATGCAGCAATGAAGACCCAATGCAGCCAAAAATAAATAAACAAATTAAGAAAAGAAGGCAAAAATCACATAATCATTGCAATAGATGCAAGAAAAGAGAATCTAACATCCATTCCTGATTACAGAAAAAAAAACCCTCAGTAGAATAGGAATGGAAAGAGACTTCCTGAACTTGATAAATGACTTCTACAAAAAAACCTAACATCATATTTAATGGTGAAAGACAAAGTACTTTCTCTCCAGGATCAGGACAAAAGCAAGGATGTCTACTCTCATTACTTCTATTTGACATTGCACTGAAGGTTCTAGCCAGTGCAATAGGGCAACAAAAAATAAGCCATATTCAGAAAGGAAAGGAAGAAGGGGAACTATCTTTATTTGCAGATAACATGATTATGTAGAAAACCTGATAGAATCTACAAAATTGCTACTGGAACTAATAAATGAGTTTATCAAGTTTGCAGGGTACAAGATCAACATACAAAAAGATTAATTTATCTCAACAATCAGAGATCAAACTTTTAAAATACTACTTATAATAGAATCAAACATATAAAATACTTAAATAAATCTGACAAAAGATGTAAAAGACTTGCACACTGAAAACTGAAAAATATTGCTGGGGGAAATTAAGGAAGACCTAAATAAATGGAGAGATATAATGTATTCATGGATCAGAAGATTCAATATTGTTAACACATCAATTCTCCCCAAACTGATTTATAGATCAAAATCCCAGTAGGCTTTTCTATAGAAATTGACAAGCTAATTCTAAAATTCATATGGAAATAAAATTTAGAATAACTAAAACAACGTTGAAAAAGAACAAAGTTGAAGAACTAACAGTAACTGATTTCAAGGGTTATGAAGCTACACTTTCAAGACATTGTAATAGTAGGGTAAAGATAGACAAAAAAAATGAAAGGAACAGAATGGAAAGTTCAAAAGTAGAGAGATGTGGACAACTGATTTTCAGGTTCAAAGGCATTTAAGTGGAGAAACGATAGTCTTTTCAACAAATGATGCTGGAACAATTGAATATCCAGGTGCAAAACAAAACAAACAAAAAAATAACTTCCATCCAAACCATATACAGAAATGAACTGAAACTGGTTCAGAGATCTAAATGTAAAACATAAAACTTCTAGAAGAAAACAGGTGAAAAATTTTATGACCTTGAGTTAGGCAAAATTTCTTAGATACAACACCAGAAACATAATGCATAAAAGAAAAACACAGATAAATTAGACACCGTCAAAATTAAAAATTTCTGCCCTGCAAAAGACACTCCTGAGAGAACGAAAAGATGAGTCACAGAATGGGAGAAAATACTTAGCCACTTGTATATTGGATAAAGGACTAATTTCCAGAATATATAAAGAACTCTCAAAACTCCAGAAAAATATAGATTAAAGATTCAAAGATATACACATGGAAAATAAGCATATGAATAGTTGTTTGACATGATTAATCATGAGGGATGCTACAGTGAAATACAACTACACACCTATTAAACTATCTAAAATTAAAAATACTGAGCATAGCAAGTGTTGGCCGCAACGTGAAGAAAATGCAATTCTCATACACTGCTGGTAGAGATGTAAAATGATCAGAACGGTATGGAAAACAGGTATTTTTTAAAAAATAAAACATACACTTACCAATGATCCAGCCATTCTACTTGCAGGTATTTACCCAAGAGAAATGGAAGTATACATCCATACAAAGACTTGTAAACAAATATTCATAGCAATATTATCTGTTATAGACAAAGACTGAAACAACTCACGTGTACATCAATGGTGAATAGATAAATTGGAGTACATCCATATAATGGAATACTATTCAGCAATAAACAGAAATGAATTACTGATATATACATCAATATGGATGAAGATTAAAATAATCATGCTGAGTTAGAAGCCAGTTAGAAAAAAGTATACAGTGTATGATTCTATTTACATAAAATTCTAGAAAATGCAAACAGAATGCAGATCAATGGTTGCATGGCGATTGGGAAGGGCAAGGAATGATAGGAAGGAAGAATTATAAAGAGACATTAAGAAACTTTCTGAGGTGATGGACATTTTGATTTTGGTGATGTCTTCATGGTGTGTATGTATGTGTGTGTGTGAAAACAGATTACAGTATGTCAATTATACCTCAAAAAGCTGTTAAAAGAAATATTATATGAGAGAGACAATTGGGGAAATTTGAATAGCAAGTCTTTATTAGGTAATATTATTGTGTAGGAATTTAATTTCTTCAATACTGTGTGTTAACAGTATTGTAGTTACATAGGGAAATAAGTTTTAATATCCAGAGAGGAGGGCATCTACCTGACAAGAGAGGGATCGCAATTGTGGCAGATGTTGTGGGAGGCTGAGGAAGATGAGGCTAGAGCAGTGACCAATGTGTGAAGGCGTGGTGAAGACACTCATTTGTCAGCTGATCTAAGATGGCTGGAATAGAGTGCTAAATGCAGGACCCTTTCCACATACTAATCTCATGCAATCCCCTTAACTAGCCTTGGCATAACAGAAAGTTTCTATTCGCTTGTCATATTGGAGGGATGATGGCACAATTTAAGGTGCAGTAAGTTGTGTAATAAGCTGTCACAATAGGGTCCTACAGAAATAGATTTTTAAACTGCAAAAAAATGAAAGTTGACCCTTCCCTCAAAACATATATGAAAGTTAACTCAAAATGAATCATAGACCTAAATGGAACTATACAACTTCCGGAAGAAAACATAGGAGAAAATCGTTGTGATTTGGGGTTAGACAATGGGGTCTCAGACAAAGATTTCTTAGATAAGACACAAAAAAGCACAAACCATCTAAGAAAAATTGCTAAGGGACTTCCCTGGTGGTTAAGACTCCGCATTCCCAATGCAGGGGGCCCAGGTTCAATCCCTGATCAGGGAACTAGATCCCACATGCGTGCCGCAACTAAGAGTTCACATGCCAAAAACTAAGAAGCCCATGAGCCGCAACTAAGGAGTCCATCTGACACAACTAAGACACAGCACAAGCAAAGAAATAAATTAAATAAATATGAAAAAAAGAAAAATTGCTAAATTAGAGTTCATCAAAAATTTCAAACTTCTAGTCTTCAGAGACACTTTAATACAATGAAGATAAGTCACAATCTGGGAGAAGATATTTACTAAACAAATATCTGAGAGAAAGGACTTTTTCCATTGCTTTTTATATAAAGCACTCTTAAAACTCAATATAAATATCCAATTAAAAAATGGATTTGAACAGACAGTTCATTTAAAAAGATGTTTGCACATGAATAGACACTCAACATCATCAGCTATTACAGAAATGCAAAATGTGGCAAAAAACACGAGATGCAACTACACACATTCTAGAAATGCTAATTTTTTTTAAAAAAACATATATAAGGATCAGTTGACAATGTGGAGAAACTGCAACTCTCATAGACTGCTAGCGGGAAAGCAAAATGGCACAGGCACTTTAGAAGACTGTTCAGCAGTTTCTGAAAAAGTTAAATATGCACTTAGCATATGATGAAGCAATCCCACCCTTAGGTATTTTACCCCAAAGAAATGAAAACATATGATCGCACAGAACATATGTTCACACACACATGTGAGTGTTTTCAGAGGCTTTGTTCATAATAGCCAGAAAACTAGAAAAAACTCAAATGTGCATCAAACGATGAATATGTAAACAAACTGTGTATCCACACAACTAGGATACTACTCAGCAATAAAAAGGAATGAACTACTGACAGGTGCAGCAAAACAGATGAATCTCCAAACAGACTGGTAAGTGAAAGAAGCCAAAAACAAAAGGCTATATAACACATGCTTTCAGTTATAAGATATTCTGGAAAAGACAACATTATACGGACAAAAATCCGATTGTTGGTTGCCAGGGGCTGGTAGTGGGAGGAGGATGGATTGACTACAAAGGGACATGAGGGGTCTTTTGGGAGTGCAGAAGTTTTCTTTACCTCAAATGTGGTGGTGGCTACAGAAGTGTACTTTTGTCAAAACACATCACACTGTATATTTAAAAATAGTGAATTTTGTGAAATGAAAATTATACATAAATAAACCTGACTTAAGAAAATAATAAAACAAACTTAAAAAAACAATTGAGTGAAAATAAATGTCAGAAAAATCAACTTACAGTTTTTCCAATTCAAGGGTCATCATGAGGATGCCCTCAATTGTTGTAAGAGACACTTGTGTTGTTCCCATGTCTCTGAAGGAGAAGCCCAAACATGCATGATATAAAACCCAAAGACAAAAATTCTAAACTTAAGAAGATACTTAACATGTGATTACTTCAATTCTGGCTTCTTACTTGCCATAGATGATAATTCTAAAGAACTCTTACTGAAGAAATTTAAATTTGCATCATCAAATGAATGACCATGGTGCTGAACAGCAAAATCATTTTTTATTATCCTACCTTCTCATTTTCAATTGCATCTACCTCTTTGATCACTCTTCTTTAAAAAAATAATGTACCCCTTATTCCTTTTTGCTTTCTGGGATAAATAATATTCCTACACGCATCTACATCTTCATAACTATATGTGTTCTTCAACACTGTCCTCATTCTCTGCTGGCTGTCTTACCCGTATATGTTCTTTCTTAATCCTTTTGTTTGCCAATAACTCTTATTTTCAATAACCCAGTTAAAATCTAAATTATGACTTTTTAGGCAAAATACTCAATCTCTGACGAAAGTAAAAAAGAGCAGAAATTATATTTTGAGCCATGGAAGTGTTGCAATACTTACAAATATTTTAATGCTGGCAATTTAAAAAGATAAGAATCTTCAACTGTTGTCAAAGGATTACAATTGAGAATTCTGAAAAATGGAATGGAATTAAAATTATCTGCATTTTCAATTACTGCCATGAAAGCTTATATTCATTTTTTTTGGTATGGAACTTGAAGGTCAAAAAAAACCCATTTTCTCACTTTACGTATAAATCACCATTAGAATCTTTAAAACACTCTTTCATTGGGAACCACCCAGGTCTCTAAATGATAAAGTGGAGAAGAGAAACAAAGAAACAAAGAAAAAAATAGAAAAAAAGTGGCTAGCAAAGAAAAAACATGCCAAAGAACTTTTCAGGTTCAAAACCATCAAAGTGACTATGCTGGTAGGAAGCCCTCGCTCTGTAAAAAAGTACTATTTCTAGTGTCCTCCATAATTCAAGGTGTTCTTCTTTCATCTCTACAATTTTTTTTTAATTTAATGATTTAAACTACCCAGTTAAAGACAAAAATAGGGCTAATTCCTTGGTTCTGGAGCCTAAGAAGAAGAGATAAATCCAAGAGGAACTGGTGAAAGCCATACTCCCATCACATACTCCCATGTGTATACGTGTATCACAGCCTTTGTTACTGTGTATGTAATCACCTGTTTACTTGTCAGTTTCTTAGACTGTCAGCAACATGAGAGCAGGGATCACACTTTATTGTCATTATTATTCCTCTGCCTGACACAGTGCCTAGTATTTACTAGATATTTACTAAATGTTTACCGAATAAATAAATAACATTTTGTTTATATATCAATAAAATAAACAAATTAATTTTGGGGAGCAAAATTTTATTCCAAAATGCTGGGATGGATTTCCTTCTTAGTAGTTTCTTTCTTTTTTTTTTTCTTAATTCTTTAAAACAAGGGAGAAAAAAAAACCCCAAAAGACACAGGAAGAAAGAAAAGAATATCTGACTTTAGGTTAACTCTACTCAAGAATTATTAGCGTATTTTTCCAGAATATTAGAAAGATAACTATCAGAACTAATATCTTTTGGGTTGCCAGGCATCTGTGATCAGCATTTAACAGTTAATCCTCACAGTAACCTTATGTGATAGATATACTACCCCATTGTACGAATGAGGAAACTGAGGCACAGAGAAGTTTCATAACTTGTCCTAAGTCATCAAGCTAGTAAGAAGCAGAGATGGAATTTGAACTCAGTTCTGACTCTAAAGCCTGTGTTTAACCTCAATGAAAAAAAAAGTGGGCGTGTTTTAAACATCTGTTATTGAACCTTAATTTTGAGAGCACTAAATATAGAAATACCTTTTCAAACTTCATCTACCCATCTGGGAAAGCCTCTATAAGAATTATATTTTCTCATTTTATTTTTTCATTTATTTCTCTTTTTATTTTTTTCCTTAATCATCTCCCATGACAAATATTTAATTAGCCTGTGGTCATTGAGACTTCAGAGATTTTAAAAAACATTGCAGGAAAATCAGTAAAAATGATGGAGGAAGGACATCTGAAAATTCATCCCTCCATAGAAGCAACAATACCAATAACAACAACAACAACAACAATAAAACTGGCAAAAATGGTCAGAATCAACTTCTTCTGAACTCTGGAAATTTAACCAACAGGTTGCTGCACATTGGGGAGCAATTTATTCAAGGAAAACAAATTAATTTCTGTAAGAACAATAAGATCTGTGTTGCTTGAACTTGTCCTTGACCTTTGATCTCCATGCCGGTAGTAGCCTTGAAAAACAGCCCACATCCCTGGTACCAGAAGGAGAAGCATGGACTGGGATGGCCTTCAAAGCCTCATTCCCAAAGAACTATCATTGTTTTACATGTCTCGTGGTCCCTGGAAGACCTCACTTGAAAGGCTTGCCTGTGACCTGACTGAGAGCTGTCTAGTGAGAAAAGCTGCTTCTCAGGTGACATTACTGGAAAACATTTTCAAGCAAATATTTTAACATGGCAGTTGCATGAGGCAATGGATAACAGTTTGGGGCAAAAAACAGCCCAACGAAAAAACTTAAAAAGAAAAGCTGAGACATGAGATGTCCACAGAGACTCTTAAATGTTCCAATGTATTCCTGGGAAACTGGAAGACCACAAGATATATTCCTGGGAATGTAGGAAAATAAGTGTTAGCATTAATAAATGAATTCAGGAAGGTTGTAGGATATAAGATCAATATTATATCTACACATCAGCAATGAGTAATCCAAAAATGAAATTAAGAAAGCAATTCCATGTGTAACAGCATCAAAAGACATAAAATACTTAGGGAAAACTTTAACCAAGTTAAGTGCGAGATTCACACTGAAAAGTACAAAACTATTGAAAGAAATTGAAAAGGATCTAAATAAATATAAAGACATGCTGGATTCATGGACTGGAAGATAATCTTATTAAAATGTCACTACTTCCCAAATCGACCTATGGTCCCACTGCAATTCCTATCAAAATCCCAGCTGATTTCTTTCCAGAAATTGCCAAGCTAATTCTAAAATTCATATGGCAATTCAAGGAAACAGAATCACCAAAACAATGTTGGTAAAGAACAAAGTGGGAGGACTCACACATCCTGGTTTCAAAACTCCGTTCAAAGCTACTGCAATCACAGTGTGGTACTGGAATAAGAACAGACATGTAAATTAATGGAACAGAACAGACATTATAGAAATAAACCCTCATATATATGGTCTATTGATTTTCAACAAGCATGCCAAAACAATTCCATGTGGAGAGAACAGTCTTTTCAAATGATCCTGGGACAACTGCACATCCACACACAAAATAATGAAGCTGGACTCCTACACTTCACACCATATATGAAAATTAACTCCAAATGCATCAAATATCCAAACGTAAGAGCTAAAGCTATAAAACTCTTAGAAGAAAACACAGGAGTAAATCTTTATGACCTTGCTTTAGACAACAGTTTCTTAGATATTATACCAGAAGCACAAAGAACCAAAGGAAAAATACATGAATGGGATTTTATAAAATTTATAAAGTTTGTGCTCCAAAGGACACTATCAAGCAGGTGAAAAAACATATAGAATGGGAGAAAATACTACAGGTGGGAAGAATAAGAGGCAGCTGGGAGAAGAAAAGCATAGTAGTTGCTAGGTGTGACAATCTCAAAATTTTGAACTATTACAAATAAAACAGCCACCCTGAATCACCCCAAAGGGCAGACCCAAGTCTTTTTGTTTTGAGTGTTTATGCCTTTCTAAATCTGAGAAGCTGCCAGGATTCTAGTACATAGCAAAAAGTGATGACAGCACCCTGAAGTGTGTCAGCTTTTGTGTGTACATAGCTATCTAAAGGAAACCAATGATAGTTGACTGGGGGAGCATTAGGGTTGCTCTGTGATGACAGCTCAATTTGCCTTCATAGTGTGGCCACACCTCCCTTATTGATATTCTCAACAATGGGGTAAATAATTTAATAGGGATAAGGCTTTGATTTTCCTCTTCTTCTCTCTTAGTCCTTATGTTCTTGGTACAATATTGATGTACCACAGACAAGGCAGCATGTGAATGTTCTCTGTCTCGTTAAGTTATATAGCCTTTGTACATTGTAGAGCCCTTCAGTTTCTAAAATCTAGGAGCTTGTATTGTTAGAACCAAAGAAGTGACTAAAAGAATTTTAAAAATAAGCCATCAGTCTGGACCTGCATAGGTGAATGAAGGAGAAACACTTTAAAGTCAGAAAAAAAAAGTATACTTAACATTTAGGGTTATCAACCACTGCTGGTTTTCCATAATATATTTCACTCCTGATTTTATCTGAAAGAGATATGATTACTACCAACATTCAAAAAGTGGTACTTTATTAATTAAAAAGCTCTTGGCTCATTTTTGAAGTAGATTTCGGATTTAAAATAGACTACCACATTGCTAACTACTTCACCTGATATTTGTCAATAACATAGAGGCTTCATTCCAGAAGCCTGCTGACTTATAATTACCTGAAACCCAGTGATGACTCAAGGTTTTGTGGGGCCTGAAGCTCATCTACGTTGAGAAATCCTATCTAATAAAAACATGTAAAGTTATGAAAACAAAAACGCTAGGACCCTTCTCAAGACCTTGGAAGCGACCTATGCAAGTGAGGAGCCCTGAACCCTAAGCTTCATTTAATTCATGATAAAATCCACCTAAGCTGGGGCCCTTTTCCAAACTTATTTAATGCAGGAAAATTATAAACACCCCAGTAATATGTCATTATAGGTAGTAAAATGACTTAACTCAAGGGTGGTGTCTTCCCTTGGTGGCTTGCCTTTGGAAAGAGATGCAATAAAGCTTATGTCTCACCATGGCAAATGTTTCCTGAATCAAATTAGCTTTGTCTATTAGAAAGACTTAGCCCAAAACAAAGACTTACTATACTGTGACAATCTTTTGAAAGTAACTGTGAACGAGTTTTAGGAGTACAGTACTAATTGATTTCCAACACCAGATAGTTCTGATTCTTTCACTAACTTTTTCTGTCATTTAAGAGGAACACAAATACAAAAGGAACGAGTTGGTGCCTCTTCCATTACAAATCTTTTCTAAACTACCACCCATTTTCTACTTCATCAACCACCTCCCTCACCTTGTTACCCTGCTGCATAGATGCTAGAATGGCTCTCATCTATGTTTTCCCATCAACATCCATCTTTCTCCTTCCAGTATGAAAGCTTCTTGGGGACAAAGTCCCTGCCCTATGCGTCTTTGTATCCCCAGTACTTTCTACAGTGCTGACACACAGTGGGCATGGCACTCAGTGAATGTTTTTGAATGAATTCATTAATTTTTAAACTGCTATTTCTTTCTTTCTTTATTTCCACAATATATTGTCCTGTGTTGCCTACATAACTATACTGAAACTCTGATTCTTATAAGGAACTCCTGCTGTTACTGGAAGTTTAGGAAAGGTGGTGAGCTTAAGACGTTGTACTGACGCTACAAAAACCTCCTTGTGAAGGGACCTCATGAGCCTGCTCTCTGGTGTGCAGGCCAAAGAACAACTGACCCTTGGTGCTCTCTCCCCAAGGTAGGCATCAGCAAACTAACAAGGGAAAGGAAGGAGGCCGCTAAAACTAGGCATCTGTAGGAATTGCTAATCCAGTTCCAGACACAGCCTCAACACCTTCATTAACCCAAAATGTGTGAACTGTGTGAAACTGGATTTCTGACCCAAAAGACAGGTAAGAGAGTCTTTTCCAAAGCCAGGTGTAGAAGAGCTCTCTTTACCTTGAGTCTGAAATCACCTTCGGGCCATTGAACGTACCCACTATCATTTCATTGTGTCAAGAGAAATCACAGAATTTTTGAGCTGAAGGGGTGTGAAACCCACATTTCTTATTGAAGAGTAGTCAGCAAAGAAAGTATATTGAATTAGGCTACAGCAATGTATTTTCTTTATATTTTTCACACTACAGCTGAACACAAACAACGTCTTTCTCCATACCTCAAAGTTTCCTATTGGCCACAGATAATTCACTTCAGAGATATATGCTTTTTGAAAAACAATGTTCTGGGTGGCTGGGGAGAGCCCTGCGGTGTGTGTTCAGGAATTCTTTCTGCTTTACCATTTAAAAGAGCTAATAATGTTGGGGAAGCACCCACACATTTTGCTCCCTGAAGAATTGGGTGCTAAACTTAGTTCTTTGCAGCTCTGTGTTGCATACATTTTATGCAGTTAGGAACTTTGCACATAAGCAGGAATCAAAGTTAAATTCAAAAGTGGAACTTCATGGACCATTCGCATATTGGAGAGGCATCAGTGGGATTCCTTGACAATGCGACTTTGAGTGTTTTTGCTTGGTGCCTTTTATTGCCCATGCCAAAGATCAGTACTATGGAAAGCAGAGTGTTTCATATATATATGAGTTAAACAAGTCTCATGGCCTCTTTGTTCCTTAGTTTCCTCATTTGAAAAAAATAAAATAAATGGCTCTCAAGACATACTTTCCTGAGTTCATACCGGGCTTACACCCAGCTAACCAATAACTGCATGATGTTTTTACACACAGTTTTTTACAGTTATTCATCTTCTGTTTCACTTACTACTTATGGAAAAACTGCATTCCATGCTGGGCCTGAAACGTTCCAAAGTTCAGTTCTGTAAGTAAATTGCAACCAAGATTTCTACAAAAAAAGACACAAGCAAAAGAAGAAGAAAAATATATATTCTTTCAGAACATTTATCCTTTGGCAATAATTCTAATTTATCTATGATGAAACATAACATCACTACTCCCTCCATACACTAAAGAAATCTCACTGTGGAAGATGTTATGATTTATACTTTCATGATTATATATGTGGTACATTAGATACAAAATAGTAAATGCTTATTAAATACTTGGGTTAAGTAATCTTTATTTCTCTAGAAAGGCAGCAGTATTGACATTTTGGGCTGGATAATTCTTTGCTGTGGGAGGCTCTCCTGTACAGTGTTGGATGTTTTGTAGCATCTCTGGCCTCTGTCCACTAGATGCCAGTAGCATATACAGTTCTGACAAGCAAAAATATCTCCAGACACTACCAAATGTCACCTGCGTGCAAAATCACCCTGGGTGAGAACCACTGCTCCATAAAGATTCCTCTGATCTGTGTAATAATTCTCACACTAATCTTTGCTAGAGATAAAAAGGATTTGCTACAAAATTTTAGTAGTAATTTTCATATTTCAAAATGAGTAAAATTAATTTTATAAAAAATTAAGCTTTATAAAATTTGCAAACATAATGAATTATATTTGTAACTTACATAAACTGCAAAAAAGGTAGAGGTTCAAATGTTCATCTTTCGATAAGACGGTATTTTATTGCAGGATAAATCTCTAGGAAAAGTAGAAGGAAAATATTGCCTCAATTAGCTATTAGATATCTAATTAGTAGGGATAACCAGCAGAAGTTAGAATGATAATAAATAAGAAGCTTTGTCTAATCTCCAAACTTTAGGAATTACTATTTGAACCTTCCAGAGCCCCTAACCCTGCCTCACCTCTCTTAAGAGTCTCACCTTCAGGATCTTCATAAATTAAATATACAGTTATAGATCAATAGATTTTGGAGGTAACCTTTTCTGAGGGCAGAAACATTGATTAGATTCCACCTTTTGTGGCCTCATCAAATTCTAGATTATGAGCTCAAAGTTTTTATCTCTATATATCATTATAATTTCTAATATTAAAAGGAATATTCTTATATTTACACACTCCCCAGTATAGTTCTGTTTTTCTAGGCCAATTCATTACTAGAAGAAATAAAAGATAATCTTTCACACAACTTTAAAGGGAGTTACTCCTATCATTAATATGTAATGTTAATTCAGGATTACACTTTCTATCATATTGACTTTTATTCGAAAATACCTACTCTTGACAATAGCTGACTATCATATTTCCATTGATTCCAGCTTAGTCTCTCATTTCACCTGGATGGGTATAACTGTCTTCTGACTGGTGTTTCCATCTCCACCCTCTCCCTTTCTAAGCCATCCTCCACGCGATCACCAGATTAACTCTTTGGAAGCGGTTCTCAAATACCAGTATCTCTTGTGATCTTATTGAATATACAAATATTCAGCCTACTCTGGACCTCTTGAATCAGTAACTATGGGGCTGGAACTTGTGTTTTCACAATCCCTCCAAGTGGTTGGTTCTGTTGCAGGCTAAAGCTTGTCCTAAAGCACTGCTGTGGTAACATGGTAGCTTGGCATGTTATCCTTGGCTTGGCCTCCAAAGCCCTAGATGATCTGGCTCTAATCTCCTACGCTTCCCACTTGTACTCTACAGGTACTCAGAGTATTTTTCCTGTGTTTTGCCTTTCTCCCACTTTCCTTTTGCAACCTTATTCTTCCCAAGATGTCGGTCACTGATACCCAATGGCCCTTCGTGCTCCCATTTAAACAGCATTGCTCTAACAACATCTTCCCTGATGCAATCTGAAGTCTTTTTTTTACCTCTTTTGTGATCCAATACCAACTTGTAGCTCTCCTTCCCCATATTCATTTCTTTCTTTAAATATAGCTATTTTTGCAATCCATTTCCTCGGAGCATAAACTCCTTCAAAGTATGGACTAGATCCTGCTTCTGTGCATAGTCTATCATGTTGAAAGCCAACGCGTGGACATGAAGCAAACTCAAATATTTATAAAATCAACAAATAGCTGGGGAGTGAATAGAAGGAGGAAATGACTGTTTTAAAAGAAATGTAGATTTATTACTTCATGGTGCCTCCATAGCACTTTGTCATTCTGGTTTGAGCTTATTATATGTTTATTTTACCTATGAGATCATGAGTTGCTAAAAGGAATCCTGTCTTACCCATCTTCATGTTTACAGCACTAGGCATAGTGTGTATTAGCATATTCTTTTTTCGCTTTTTTATTAATTGGCATTTTTTTTAAAGAATGAGAATACTTATGCTAACATAAAATAATCAGATTATAAAGTATTTCATAGTAGAAGTAATGAAGGGCCTAGTCCACTGAGCAGTTATCTTATTTGTTTTTCTGCAAACTGTGTTTGTAAGGTTTGGAGCCCAGATGGCAGAGAAGAGACTAATATAAAGGTGATTGCCCCTTAATGCTTGGAAGGTTTGATAATTAAAATAACTATTTTTCGGGTCATGTGAGGCTCTTTATACCCACTTCCCTTAAGCCTTTTATATTTGCAAGAAGAATCTATTTGCTAAAGAGGATCATTAATTGGCCTCATAAGGAATAATGACATACACAGCTTTGGATGCCATGGACAAAGGACAAGAACTGAGCTTTTATAGCAAAAAACACAGTTATCTCCTTATCCCTAAATAAAAAGAAATACTAGGCAAGCATTTCCTCTTTGATAAAGAAGCTGGAGAGGGAATTCCCTGGCGATCCAGGGGTTAGGACTCGGTGCTTCCACTGCTGGGGACCTGGGTTCAATCCCTGGTCAGGGAACTAAGATCCCGCAAGTCATGTGGCGTGGCCTTAAAAACAAAACAAACAAACAAACAAAAAACAGAAAACAAAAGGCTGCAG
The DNA here is from genome assembly GCF_059928025.1 of Delphinapterus leucas. Lineage (NCBI taxonomy): Eukaryota > Metazoa > Chordata > Mammalia > Artiodactyla > Monodontidae > Delphinapterus > Delphinapterus leucas. Next base: position 87,231,163 of record NC_143130.1, read on the forward strand.
AGATTTTTGTTAGGGGCATTTCTGATATGCTTATTTAGCGTGAACATTTCTAAATATACCACTTAACCATCATCTTAAACATTCTTAATATCAGTATCACAGTTCGTGCACTGAAATCCTTAACAACAGTATTTTCTTGTGCTAACTTAATGTGTTCCTGACCGTACTGATTTTTTTTTTAAGATTTTTTTTTGATGTGCACCATGTTTAAAGTGTTTATTGAATTTGTTATAATATTGCTTCTTTTTTTCATGTTTTGGTTTTTTGGCCATGAGGCATGTGAGATCTTAGCTCCCTGACCAGGGATCGAACCCACACCCCCTGCATTGGAAGGCAAAGTCTTAACCAGTAAGCCACCAGGGAAGTCCCTTTACAATACTGTTTACATAATTCATCTGCTTAAATATTTAATACTTAAACGTTAATTTAATTTAGATTAAATTATCAAAGCTATGAGTTAATGGCATTCATATTAATGTAAGTGTTCTATATTTTCTTGTCCTGCAGGTGATAATTTGAGGTTAACTTTAATTCCTCTCATTTCACTAAACCAACTTTTTCAATCCTCTTCTGTATAGGCCAGATAAGTAAATATTTTAGGCTTTGCAGGCCACATACAGTCTCTGTCACATAGTTTTCTTTTTTCTCATTTATAGCCCTTTAAAAATCACTTTTAACTTATGGGCTGTATAAAAGTGGACTGTGGGCCAGATTTGATCCATAGGTCATAAACAAAATGTAAATACAGACGGAGACTATATGAACACGTATATAACAAGGTTCATACGGGAGTCTATAATTGCTGAGACCTCATTACCACTTTTCCTCTACAACTAAAGGGTATTTTTCTATCTATACCTTGTCTATATAGTTAAAAAATTTTAAATGAATAGGAGATATTTAGTGCTAGCGATGGGCTGGGGCCCTACACAGACTTACAGAATTGTAGAATTTAATTGCTAGAAGAAATTGAAGACATTATCTCACTTGAACCCCTTAATTACTGTATAGATAATCTACTTTATAGATAAGAACTCATAAATAAATATGATTAACTTACAAATATTAGAGGGATAGCAAGCCTTCAAATGAGTTCTTATGTAATTCAGTCAAATCATTTTCACTGAGAATTCTGAAAAATGAAAAGGTTGTTTCTGGATCAAAATGCAAAATAACTACAACTATATACTACATTGGACTAACTCCTATATGTGGAAGAAAGCTGGGTAATGGTGTCACCTGAACAACATAATTCTTATTTAATTTAGGGATGGTGATTTCTGCTCTGTTTCCATTTAAACCTTCTTTTCACGTCCTCCTTTGTGTCCATCTCTCTCCATCATGCATGTGCTTACACGCGCACGCACACACACACACACCACCCACTCTTCCCACCAAATCGTATAGTTAATGCCTACTCTCTAGATCAGGAAGTCTCGGTTAGAACCCTGCTCTTGGTTGCACCAACGTTGCAGCGCTTCCCTTCCCTACTCTCTTTCCCCAAACCTTATTGGGAAGTCCCACACAGAACTGTATCAGGGCAAATGAAGCCATCTGATTTTTCCCCCATTACAAACTTTTAGAAAACTAAAATGTGCATAAAATATACATAACTGTTCAATAATTCAATTGAACAACTGTTCAACTATTTAATAATTACAAAACATATGCCCAAGTAGCACCATTCACATCAAGAAAGAATCCTGCCAGCATCCCAGAAGCCCCCCGTGTGCCCTTTCCCAATCACAACACTCTCTCTGACTTCCTAGAGGGAACAACTATCCTCACTTTAGTAATAATTTCCTTGCTTTTTAAATGTGGTTTTGCCTTTTCGCTATCAGCCATAAACAACACAGTTTAGTCTTGCTTCTTCTTGAACTTTATATAAGTGGAATCATATTATATGTATTATTTTCCACATGGCTCTTTTTATTCAACATTATTTTGTAAAATTATTTTATTTTTACCTGTAATATGTAGTGTTGCATGTCCAACTACATGAAGATTCTGAGTATTTGAAAGTGGCTAATGTGACTAAGGAGCTGAATTTTTAATTTAATTCATTTCAATTATCTTAAAATTAAAACTAAAACTGATACTCAATGTAATTATTGGAAAATGTTTATGTTAGCAAAATTTTCATGTGTGATACTACATTTTCGACTGTAAATTTTATGAAATCTAAATACCAATCAAGTATTTGTAATAAAATTTAGCAACCAAATTGTGATTTCAAAGAGTTAGTATGGGAAAAAAATGTAGATCATCTCATTAGTTTTTATATTGATTACATATAGATATGATAATACCTTGGATATTTTTAAATACTTAGTATAAAAAAACGTAGAATAGCTTATTAATAATGTATATAATGATTACATGTTAAAATGATAATATTTTGGATATAAGGGTTAAGTAAAAGATATTAACATATATTTCATCTGTTTCATTTTACTTTTATTTTTAAGTGGCTATCAGAAAACTTAAGATTACTTATGTGGCTTGCATTATGTTTCTGATGAAGTGTATGACTTCTAAGTATGATTATACCACACTTTACTCATTCAACTGTTGGTGTATACTGAGATTTTTCTAGTTTTTATTTATTAAAGACAATACTGCTTTGAAACTTCTTGTATTTGTATCCTGATACATATTTGCCTGAGTTTGTCTAGGATGTAATAGGGATACAAAATTGTTTCCTAAGAAGTTGTGCTATTTCAAGTTGGCAGATTGAAGCATGTCAAGTCTCCACCCCTTCAACTTCCACCAAAATCCTTAAGAGTGATAGAAAAGATATAACTTAAAAATCACAACCTTAGCTCAATGTGTGGGAGCAGCTCCCCTACCAGAAACGTCCCCGAGCTGCCTACAGGGTGATCAGTTGGAATAGTGCAGTAGGAGCAGCCTATAGCACACATCAACCCCACATCTTCCCTCCTTGATCAAGGCAGCAAAAGGTGTTTTCTTCTAGGCAGAGCAATTGGTGTTAGAAAGTGGGCAAGGTCCCAGAACCCTGGAAGAAAGGTATGCACGCCCTGACTAGCCACCAGAAGGCACCTTCCACCTCTGCCTTATTCTCAGGGGAACCCATTGGGTGTAATAAGCCCCAACAGCTCATTTCACTTCTCCCCTAAAGCTAGGAAAGAAACGCAGTAGAATCTCAACTACAAAGATGAATTACACTCAGGAATGACCAAACAATGTGAGAAAGTCAACTCCATTAAGGACAGAAAACAAAAACAAACATAAGAGCTTATAGCCAATGAATCAGAGTTAACAAAGCACAAGAGGACCTTAGGATAGCACAATTATTACCCTCAGACAGATGTAAGCAGATAGTGCCTCCATTAATCAACTCAAGAATATACGAATGAAAAGTGTTAGCAATAATAAAAAAAACTCAGTATATGAGCAGCAGAAATGACAGTTAAAGAATAAATTAGGAAACTGAGAGATGCAGCCAATGACTTCTCCAAAATGCAGAATGAAGGGAGCAGGAACGATTCACAGTCAAGCCTGACGCCTGGGTCTGCATGAAGAATGTTAAGCCCTTTGCTTCTGCTGGTCTCACAATAAAGTCTAGTAACATGCTGCGGGGAGGAGGGCGTGGTGTTTTGCACCTGTTTCTTATATCTGATAAGCAGGAAGGAACATAGCCAGTATCCCAAGAGTGGAGTGAGGGACTGGTAGAGAGAGCCAGTACAGAAGAAAGTATATAAGATGTCAAAGGTAGGTTTCTCTTGCCTGGAAGAATCCCCTTCCTTGCAGGTAATATTAACAGTGGTACATCCTTCAGGAGCCTTGGGGATCTGAGCACAGGCTATGTTGCCTTGTGAATCTATTTCCACTGAGTTCTGCATTTAAAACGTTCTGCTTTTCACTCACAGTGTCTCTTGGTCACATATTTATATTAATTCCATCTCATAGTTTAATTCCAGCTCATAAATTAATTCTTTACTCATAGCTTATGAGAATTAAAATATTACTACCTGGAAACTCTGCAACTCAGTTATTAAGGTGGTTCATATTATACAGAATACAGTCACACACATTTGTGTAAGATCACTAAAGCAAAAACACAAAAGACTTCAATTCCCACAATGAACTCTTGGAGCCCTGAGTATGCTTCAAAGACCCTGACCTCAATTTGAAATTCACCATTTTAGAAGGAATCGCAGTGATTGTCAGAATACATGTTAGGGGGAATGGTCAACAGATGGTGCTAAGATTGATTGTTTTCTCACCTCTAAATGGTGGTTTCATATTTCCATGGAAATTATCCAAAAAGAAAATAAAAACAAATCAATATGTCCAACGACATTTATGGTAACCCTTTCCATACCTTCAAAGGTAGGAAAAAACTCTACCTCCCCATATCGCGTAACAAAACTGTATGTATACACCATACATGATATACAAACATCACAGGAAATGATGGTATATGAAAAAAAGCTACATAAAAGTGGAACTCATATATACTAATTATAACTTTGAGCACTGACAAGAATTCAGTAAGTACAGCAAAGAGATGATCCTCAACTCTTAATGGCACTGTCTTTTCTGACTGGCTGATGCCCATATCAGACTGGTTACAGTTTGAATATCATGGTAGGACAGGGGGTAACCAAACAGTATGTATTTCAAATTAATGGGGTTTCTTTCTCTGAAGTTGTTTGGATGACAGGATAGTAGAAATTTTTAAAATAACAATGGTAAATTCAGCCTAGAAGTAAAGTTTAGACTGAGAATGAGTTAGTCACCAAAAATTTACCCAAAAAGGAGCTTCAAATAAGCAATAACTGAATAACTGAAACAAAATACGTTAATCTGTAAAATTCCAAATATTCATTTTGACTGAAGAAAAAAATTTTTAAACTATGGGGAATCAGAGTTAAAGCCAGATCTAAAACTTTCTCACACCATGCAAATATCAAAACCAGGCATGAAGTAACATTTAAGAAAGATCCATGTCTCACTTTTGACCAGGGTTCTAGTCTAGGGCAATCTTCTGAATTTCACATTCATTCTTGATTCTGTACTACTGACAATTATCCTTATTTCCACCTCTGTAACTTCTAGGAAATTGAGAGGTCTCAGGGTTTCTTTGTTTGATTGATTTAACTATATATATATACACACACACACACAATGCAAACAATAGGCCTTTCTGGAACTGATCTACTCTCCTTCCCCTGCTTTCTTTCTCCACAAAGTACTTAACAATGCTTGAAATTATATCTATTTATTATACTTATTTCTATATATTTGTAAACCCCCTGAGAACTGGGATACTTGGTCTGTTTCATTCTTGGGCCTGTAACCCTAGCATGTAAAAGAGTTCCTGGCATATAGTAGATACTCGAAAAATATTTTTTGAATGAATTCAGAAAGTGACAATTATCAACTATCAGATACTTTTATTTAAAACAAATTATCCATTTATCGTCACTCATGAGGATAAGTACAGGAAAAGAAATGTCTTTCTTCTCCCCTACATTTGTGACTCAATCTTTTGAGACAAGAATCCTTTGAGAATTTCATAAAAGCAATGGTTCTTTTCCCTAAAAAACTGCACTTTCTTGAACACACGCAAAAGTGTGCATGCAATTTCGACTTGTGGATTATCCTTTTAGGGCAGAGGTCTGTGAATAGAGAGGACTGAATCCAGAGTGCCAAACTTGGATGGGAAATAAAAGTACATCTCAGGTTTCACAAATCTCTAACTAAAATCAGCACTTCCTTCCATTATGAATGTAGGCAACAAACCACAGTAGATCAGCAGTATAGTTACTTTGGGCCCAACAGAAATCACAGGTCATTTCATATCACATATATATTGCAGATACCTCGAAATATCATTTATTCTCATCACTACCCTGGAGTTATAATATTTATTAGACCTACCACTGTATCTTGTTTTTTAATGTGTTAAGAGAAGCATATTTATTACTATTTCACTAATTTTTAAAATATTCTGAAAACTATTTCAATATAGCTGGTTTCCTTTGTTTTTCTATATAGTTGGGCTTATTATACATTTTAAAACTATCTCAAGAACATAAGCTTCTGCAGCTTGCCAAAGAGGTATACACTGGGGAGCAGGAGGGAGGTTAAGGAATCCTGCTTTGGGGAACCACTGACCTCAAGTTAGGAACCTCTGCTTATAAGGTATAAACTTCAAGCTGACTTAGAAATCTTCAAACCTTACCAGACTCATGTTATAGTGTATCGCCTCCCAAACATGCTTTTTAAAAATTAATTTCTAATTTCAAATTATTTTTTAAAAATATGTAATATATATTCACATCTCAAAATTCCAAAAATATGTAGCACACAATTCAAACTTTTTCTCTTACCTCTGTCCCTCAGTCTACCACTCCCCTCCACTCCCAGAGGAAATTAAGTTATCTATTTCTTGTGCCAAATGATTTTCATTTTTCTTACAAGTTTGGGAAATAAAATCTCCAAGTTAGATACTATCACGGGAAATATAAACTACATATAATATTTACAAAATCTGTAAATTAAAAAAATTGCTTGGTTCTAGCATTTTTTTCCTTACCAGTAAGATATCAGACTAAGGAGGCATCTCTTTAAGGGTGGTCATAATACCTGTTTTTAGATTGACTGTTATGTCTTTTATTATTAATTCAGAAGTCATTTATGACTTGTCTATTCAACTTGAACTACAGATATGACCACAGACTGTTATGAAAAATTACTTTGAATGTTTTTTTCCAAAATCATTTATGTATCCAAACTGACATTTTCCACAAACCTATAAAAAAAAATAGTAACAGAAAAATGTGCAAAGGACAGACAATTCAGAGATAAAATACAAATGTTCAGTAAACATATAAAGATATTTAAGTTCACAAGTAATAAGAAAAATTCAGATTCAGATGGGCCTCCTTTTATTCACCCGTCAGATTAGCAGAAAAAAAAAAAAAAAAAAGGAGAATATCCAGCGGTGGTGGAAGGGTGTGGGGAAATGAATGTCATCACAGCATGATGACTGGAGTATAAGTTGGCACAACATTTTTGAGGGCAATTAAAATTTTATATCTAAATAGTCTTCACCCCAGCAATCCCATTTCTAGATAACTATTCTATAGAAATTAATGATCAGGCTCACAAAAATGCATGTACAAGGATATTCATTGCAGCAATGCAAGTAACAAGAAAACTGGACATAATCTAAACATCCTTCAATAGGGACATTATTAAACTGTGATACATTCATACTATGGAATATTATGCAAGAGTTTAAATGAACGGGGTAAAGCTCTATGTACTGGGAAGCAAAGAAATCTAAGACATATCATGAAATGAAGGAATCAAGTTGCAGGATGTTACTTATGTATAAAAAAGATAAGAAAAACACACAAACCTATTTTGCTATCTGTAAATATGCATGTACTCAAACGTATAGAAAAAAGTCTGGAAGGATTAATACAAAACTCAAAGTAGTGGGTGGGGGATTAGGGCACAAGGAGGGTTTTCACTATATCTGTTATTTCATTGTTATATATTGAGAATATAATCATGTATTACTTGTATAATGGAAAATAAGTTTAAATTGTCTCTTACTAATTTTAAAGAGGTCCTGCCAAATTTAATTTTTAAAATAAACACAGAATGTCAATCATTAGGTTGCTTTTGGGATATGGAAGGGGAAATACCTTTTCTCACAGGTATTGACCTCAAAATTCTGGACCAAGAAGGATCTTACAATGCAGTTAGCTTTTTGTATTCATATTTGGGGAGAGTATACTCACAGCTTCTAAGGCCAGCAGTATGCCTTCCATATACTTTCATCAATGTAAGAAATAGAGTTTCCTTGGAAATTTCTGTGAAGAAACACAGTTCATATCCTTTTATAGGTAGGAAGAGAATGTAGAGAATAAGGAAAAGAATAGTGGCCACCGAGTGGGAAATATTCAAATGCAGAAAAGACCAGCTTTCCAGTTCCCACAGCTTATCGGCTTCTCAGTGTGCACAAGTAATAAAAACATACTGTGAGGCCACTGGCACAAACAATGAGGTATCTCCTCAGAACCTGAAATTCCTATCTGTCCAATTTCTTGGATACATGCCAATTACTTTTTTTCCAAAATCACTTTTGTGTCTAAAATGACTCCTACAAATCAATGAGAAAAATGGCAAACATTTATCAATATCAGCAAATAAACATAAAGAAATCCTATGCCAGGAAACATCAAGGCTTTGGCTCAGTCCCCTCAGAATCTCTCCATGAGTTAGAAGGATACAGGCAATTAGAAATTATAGGGAGTAATACGAAAATATCTCTTCAACATATTGCATAGGGAAAAGCACAAGTCACTGAGCAAGGAATAAAGTTATTACCTCATTAGGGGAACAAAATGCAAAGGAAAGAGATCGGAAGGAAGGACACACATCAAAACAGTAACAGGAGTTACCTTATTGGTGGTAGGGAAGGTGGGGTGCAATTTTCACATTTTATCTTATACACTTCTGTGACATTTCTTTTTTTAAACAATGAGAATGTATCCATGAATTAGACATGTTTAAGACAAGCTGTTAAATGCCTGAGGTTCAGTTTCAACCACTAACTCAGTGGATGACTTTGAATCTTTCGCTTTAGCTTTGTCCTCTTCCCTCAGCAACAATGTAACTATTCAGTTTATATGCACATTTTTCACGGGAGTCAGAAATAAGTCAAAACGGATACCTGTCTGCCCATCTGCCTGAGGGACATTTTCACTCAAACAGAGCCTTCTGCTTGCTTTATACTCACCAATAAAAGATGCCTAAGACTGAACTCATCTCCCTCAAACTGACTCTGCTTCCCAACTGCTGTATTTCCACCTGCTATACCACCATCATTCTGCCCATCAACACATGTGAGTTTTCTCTTTCCTGTACCACAGTCCCACAACTCTAGTCAATTACTACATCTTATCAGTTTTTCCTCTGTAGTACTCTCAGGTTTTTCTTTCTACTTCCACCACAACCACTCTAATTCGGCCCCTTCTCACTTTACTCCTAGATTTTGCTAAAGCATTCTATTTGGTTTCCCTGAATCAAGCTTTCCTCTCTAGATCCCTCTACATATGAAATCTAAAATAAGCCTCTTATATTAATCATTTGTCTCTCTTGCTTGAAAACTTGCAGTGGCTCCCCATATCTTACAGCGTAACTTTCAAACACCCATTGCCGATAGCCAAGGTATTTTATAATCCTACCTTTCATTGTTGCCTAAGCCAATTATTTTCAGCCAGACTAATCTATAAAATTCTGATCATCCCTGCAGTCACACTTTTGCCTAGACTGTACTGCCTCTTATTTTTCTGACAAATCACAGCTAATCTTTAGGTCCCAGCTAAAGATTTAGGTTATCCATGCAGCCTTCTGTGACCTCCTCACCCCTGTGATTACAGGTTCTGGTGAATTACAGCACCTATCTCTATTTCTCTTAACACTTAATTATATATTACCTCCCTTTTAAGGCATATCCCCTTTCTTCCCACTTGTCATTGTCATGTTCTGGAGACAATGCCATATACTTCTGTGGCTCCCAGAGTATTTAGCCCTGGGTTGGGCACAAAATGGGTGCTACATATAGAAACCAAGGGGACAAAGATGAGCTCTAGATATAACTGAGGGATGGAATAATAATATAGCTAACACTAAGATATATGCTAGGCACTGACAGAAGAGCTTTACCTGTATTAACTCATCTAAATCTCCCAATGAGACTGGAGTCATTGGGAGACTGAGGAGTCATGTCATCCTATGACATGATGACTACCATAATCCCCATTTTACAGATGAGGAAACTGAGTCATAAAGCTAATAAATGACAGACCTGGGTTCAAACCCAGGTAGTCTGGCTCCAGAATCTCTACTCTTAACCACTTTGCTCTATTACCACAAATGAGATGGGGAGAGGGACATGTCGCTGTAAAGAGGATGGAATAAAGATGGGAGAAGAGTAGATGTTAAGGCAGTAAATAATGGGGTAAAAAATGGAGAAAGAAAAAATAAGGGCAATTATAAGTAAAAGACTGGAGGAGAGGGAAAAATAGTAAGAAGGAGAATGAAGATGAGGAATCATTGACAAACAAAAGGTGTAAACAGAAAGTCAGTCAATGTGGATTGGGGAGAAAAGGAGGACCCAGGAAGACCTGAAGAAAGGCTGCCATGTCAGGCAGGATGCAGAGAACAAATGAGGAGAGGTGATTCTTACATGATGCTGAAGGTGCCATTGTAGGCGTTAGGCTCTGGCTCAGGCACTCTGTAGAGCTTCTGCTTTGGGCTGAGACCAACACACGACAGCGTCTCATTTTTGCAGGTACACAGCTCACATATGCTGATGTTTGTGGTGGCATTCTGTTCTGGCTGCTTCTTTTCTGGGGTATATTTTACGCCAGGAAGACCTGTGGATACTGAATACTGAGTCGAAGGAAAAAGAACTGTCTCAGATGCCCTTGGTTGCTGAGATATGTTAACTCCCAGGCCCACAGGTGGAAGTGTGACTTGAGTAAGATTTGGTTGTGCAAGTGTCACCTCAGGGTGTTTTGGAGGGGGAGCTGTAGTCTGCTGTAGGGATGTACAGCCTCCATAGTGGGTTCTGGAATTGTGGTTTGCTCTAGGTCCACATGATGAACTGTGACACTGGATGATGTTGAATACTGACCTTGATCCTTACTTCAAGTTGGAACTGTCACCTCCTGCTGGAATGGAGCTTGAATTACTACATCCTGAGGTGCCTCTGGAGGCTGAGTTGTGGTCTCCTGCATGATTGGAGAAGGTACAGTCTCCATATTGCAGCCTGCACTAACGGTAAGTTCCATATCCATAGTTTGAATTGTGACTTGAGTCAGGTTTGGCTGTGCAAGTGTCATCTCAGGGTGTTTTGGAGGGGGAGCTGTAGTCTGCTGCCGGGCTGTAGAATGTTCAGACTCCGTAGTAGGTGCTTGAGTTTTGGTAAGCTCCAGGTCCAAAGGTTTAACTGTGATACTGGGTGATGTTCGATGCTCAGCATGATCCTGATCTGGGGCTGGAACCGGCACCTCGGGATACAATGGAGACTGAGCTACAACTTCCTTAATGAGCTCTGGAGGCTGAGCTTGGGTCTGCTGCATTGCTGAAGAAGGTTCAACCTCCATACTGGAGGTTCCAAAATCCATACTGGATTCCAGAATTAATGTAAGTTCCAGGTCCAAAGGTTGAACTGTGACCTCAGTCAAGGTTGGATGCTGAGCTTGAACTTGCTCTGGATTTGGAAGTGCCACCTAATGGTATGTTGGAGAATCTATAGTCTCCTGCAGGGGTGTGGAATGTTCACCTCCATAGTTGGTTCTGGAGTTGTGGTAAGCCCCTGGTCTAAAGGTTGAACTGTGACACTGGGTGATGTTGGAAGCTCAGTGTGATCCTGATCTGGTGTTGGAACTATTGGGTTCTGATATACTGGAAGCTGAGCTACAGAAAATTCCTTAGGTGGTTCTGGAGGTTGTGTTAAGTTATCCTACATGGATGGAGAAGTTTCATCCTCCTTAGTGGGTTCTGGCCTTATCATCAGTTTAAGGTCCAAAGGTTGAATAGTGACCTCAGTCAAGGTTGGATGATGAGCCTGAACTTGCTCTGGATTTGGAAATGTCACCTCGGGCTATGTTGGAGGAACTGCAGTCTGCTGCATGGCTGCAGAATGTTCAGGCTCCGTTGTAGGTTCTGGAGCTCTGGGAAGCCCCTGGTCCAAAGGTTTAACCCTGACCCTGGGCAAGTTTAAATGCTGAGTTTGGTCCTGTCCTAGTGTTGGAATTGTCATCTCATAATGCACTGGAATTTGTGCTACAACCTCATTAGGTGGCGCTGGAGGCTGAGATGGGGCCTCCTGCTCAGCTGGAGAAGGTTCTGTCTATTTAAGGGGTTCCAGAGGTAGGTCTGGGAACTCCTGCTGGACTGGAGAAGATTCCATATTCTCAGGGAGCTGTAGAAGCTGAGGAAGAGTCCCTTGAGGGACTGGAAATGGTTCCACCTTTGCAGGGAGCTCTGATGAATGAGCCTGAAGCTGCTGCTGTGTGGGAGAAGGTACCACCCATCCTTAGGGGCCTCAGGAGATATATCTGAGCCCCCCTATGGAACTGTAAGCTGAGCTGGAGCCTCTTCCTGGATTAAAGAAAGCTCTATCCCTCCAGGGGGATCTGGAGTCTGAGTAGGGTTCTCCTGCTGCACTGGAGGATGTTCAACCTCATTAGTGGGCTCTACAGTTAAGACAACCGTCAGATCCATGGGTTAAACTGTGATATTAGGCAACACTGGATGTTCAACTTCATCTGGACCTAGAGGTGAGAATGTCACTTCATTATGTACTGAAGGTTGAGCTGCACCATCTGTACAGGCCCCTGGAGGCTGAGTTGGGTGCTGATGCTGGACTGGAGATGGTCCAACACACTCAGTGGGCTTTGGATGCTGAGCTGAGCTCTCCTGCTGGCTTGGAGAAGGGTCAGTTTCCTCAGGAAGCTCTTCAGGTTGAGTTGGGGCATCCTGCTGAATTGGAGAAGGTTCGTCATTTTCAGAGGGGGTTGGATGCTGATCTGAAAACTCTTGCTGGACGGACAAAGGTTCCAACGGCTGAGGGGAGACTGTAGACTGAGCCGAGGTTTCTTGTTGGGGTGGAGAAGTTTCAACCTCATTAGTGAACGCTGGATTTATGATAAGTGCAAGATCCACAGGTTTAACAGTGACATCGGGCCACTGCAGAAGCTGAGCTTGATCCTGACCTAGAGGAGAAACTGTTGTCACAGGATGCTCTGGAGAGAAAACTACAGTCACATTAGAGAGCTCTGGAGACTGAGTTGGAGAGGATTCCACCTCACCATGAGACTCTGGATGCTGAGCTGTGGCTTCCTGCTGAGGTGGAGAAGGTACAACGTCAGGAGCCTGTGAAAGCTGATCTGGAGTCTACAGCTGGCTTGTGGCAGGTATAACTTCTTCTCCACGATGCTCCGGATACTGAGCTGGGGTCTCCGCTTGTACTGAAGGTTTATTATGTGTACTGTCTTCTAGAGTTCGGCTGGAGCCTCCTGTTGAACTGACACAAGTTCAACCTCCTCAGGTGGCTGTGAAGGCAGTGTGGGGGCCTCATGTTGCGTTGTAGAAAATTCTGCATTAGTAAGGGGCACTGAGGGCTGAGCTGAAGGCTTGCGCTGATTTGGAGAAGGTCCCACCTCTGGAGTGGGTTCTTTCGTTATGGTAAGCTCCACATCTGCATGTTTGACAATGACACTGGATAAGTCTGAATGCTGAGCATGAGGGTGACTTGGAGGTGAAGCTGTCATTTCATGATGCTCTGGAGGTTGAGCTGGCTGTTCCTGTTGAGTCGGAGAAGGTTCCACCTCCCCTGAAGAAGGCTCTGGAGGCTGAGCTGGTTGCTCCTGCAGGGTTGCAGAAGTTTCTATCTCCACTGGAGACAGAGCTAGGATCTCCTGCTGGGTTGCAGAAGACTCTGCCTCATTAGGGGTCTCTGGATACTGAGCTGAGGCTTCCTCCTTGGTTGCAGAGGTTTCAGGTTCTCCAAAAGACTCTGAAAGCTGAGCTGGAATGTCCTGCTGGGTTGCTGTTTTCACCTCCTCAGGAGGCTCTGTAGGCTCAGAAGGCTGAGTCGGTTGATCCTGTTCACTTGGAGAAGGCTCAGCTTCCACAAGAGGCCCTGGGGGCTGACCTGTGGGCTCCTGCTGGGTTGGAGAAGGTTCAACTTCGCCAGGAGGCTCAGAAGGCTGAGCTGGTTGCTCCTGCTCCCTTGAAGGCTCAACCTCTCCAGGAGGCTCTGGAGGCTTAGCTGAGGTCTCTTGTTGGGTTGGAGAAGATTCTGTCCCCTCAGGATGCTCAAGAGGTGGAGTCAGGGCCTCCTGCTGAGCTGTAGGAAATTCAGCTTCTGTAGTGGGCTCTGGAGTGATGGTAAGTTCCAAATCCAGAGGTTGAAGTGTAACACTGGGCAAGTTGGAATGAGCGTGACGCTGAACGCCAGTTAGAGATGCTACCTCTTCACTCACTTGAATTTCATGTACATACTCAGTAGGGAGACCTGGAGCCTGAGTTGGGGTGTCTTGATAGAGTAGAGAAGGTTCACCTCCTGAGGGCTCTCTGGAGGCTGAAATGGGGTCTCCTGCTGGACTGGAGGATCAACCTATTTAGTGACCTGTGGAGTTATGGTAAGTGCCAGATCCATAGGTTTAATAGTGAAATTGTACAAGTTTGACTGCTGAGCTTCATTTACCCCATGATGTGCTACTGGTCGAACTACAAGCTCCTTAAGTGTCTCCAAAGGCCAGGTGAGGGCCTCTGGAGGACTTGGAGTTTCTAGTTCCTCAGGGGCCTCTGAAGGCTGAGATGGAGCCTCCTGCTGAAGTGGAGGTGGTTCTACCTCTTCAGTGGGCTCTGGATGCTGAGTCTGGGCCTCTTCCTGGGGTGAAAAAGATTCAACCTCCTCAGGGGACTGTGGATGCTGAGCAGTGGTCTCCTGGGGTAAAGATTCAGCCTCCTCAGTGAGCTCTGGATGACAAGTTTGGGCCTTCTGCTGGGATGGAGAAATATCTTATCCTCCTCAGAAGACTCCCTGTCGTGCAGCTTTTGTGCCATAATTTCCTTGTGTGTGGCATTGAGAGGCCTATACGTATCCCTAGGTCAAAGAGGCTGCCTTCTCCTGAAAGAACCCTCCTAGAAACAGAAAGGGAAATATTAATTCTGCATCTCCCCTGCTTTCTCTGGCCACAGTATTTTCTCCTCCTCAAACTTACCTGACTCTCACTTTCCCCTGAGCTTCTCTTACGCAGCAGAAATCAAAAAAAGCCCCTTGGAGGAAAACACACACAGTTAGTGTTACATGTCGTTTTTCATCTCTCTCACAATGTGTTATCTCTGGTCGTATTAGGACTAAATGGGTACCTCAGTCCATAATCACAATGAGCAAAATCACAAGAGACCCGGGATCTTGAAAATCATTGCATGCATGCTGTCCTTCCAGAAGTTCTCTGTGTCTGTCCAAAATGGCCCCCTAGTGTCTCTGGGGAGACTTTTACATGTAGCTTAGCATGGAGTATAGGCAGGATTTTCAGCCCCACTCACCTTTCTTGGTCCTTGGCCAAGTGACATCGTGCAGAGAAAACACTGCACAACGGCGCTGGGCAGAAACACGGTACTCTCTAGATGCACTTCACACTAGTCCGCTTTGGACATAGTCGCACATGCAGCATTTGCTGGGGGTGTGGGTGTGGGGAGAAGGTGCTTTTATTGTCCTGGCTGCTCTATCCTATAAGTTGAATCACACCAAGTAAACACCTGAAACCAACGAGCAAAGTTATCTATACCTCTCTGACTTTCATACTGCAGGCTGTCACTGAGGTGTCAGTGACTTGTGGGATCAGTTTAAAGGCCATGACCAGCAGGGAAACACAAAATACTCTTTTTGAATACAAACAGAAGAGAAAAACATCAGAGTGCACAATAAGTTTGTTTCAGAAACTACTTATGTCCATATAGTATGTGTATACTGAATTGTGACATAAAATGTAGCTCACAGCCCAGGCACAGTGCGACCAGTAGAGAAGTCCTCAGTGGAAAGGAACCCTCTTCCTTTTCATAATCACTAGCAGTATGACCATGGGGCAAAGTATTTTCCCTTTCTCCTTCTCCATTTCCTTATTATTAAAGGAAGAGACAAACTACTGTCTAAAGTTTCTCCCGGTTAAAATTCTATGAGGTTTGGATAAAGGGAATAGAGAGTAGGGGCATAAAACGCAGTAGGATGAGAAGCGAAGTTTCCTTGCCAAATTACAGAAGGGACTCATATGTTCTACCTTTTGTCAGCTTTGAGTGAGGCCAACCCCTACATCCCCAACCATGTAGCCTTCCCTACCCCGGAGCCTCCTAGAAGGCCTCTGGCCTGGCCTGATGCCTAGGAACCCGGTATCAGGCCAGCAGGAACAGGTACAACCAAAATCTCTCCCCGTCCACCCTCTTTCCTTAAAGGACTAGTGAAAGCAGATGAATCGGTGCCAGTGCTGTTCTAAATCAGCTTGGGCTGGGGAGCTAATTCTGCTAATAAATAAATTAGGGTAAACCATTAGGGTAATTAAACATTCTTCCTGCCTTTGGTCAGGAAATTGAAATAGATGAGTTCTAAGTTCTCCTCTAGTTGTAAAATTCTGCTTTCAAAACCAATATTTACCTTCTGCTTCTTTTTTTATCTTCCTCTTTTGCAATTCTATGAGAATAAATCTGTTTTGAAAGAAAACGTGATCATGATTAGCCATTACAACTATTTCCAAATCCTTATTCATTCCTTTTTACTTTAAATCTTATCTACCCAGTGAGATGATAACTTTTTTAAGAAAAGGAATTCTACCCTGTTTAATAATCCTTTGACTCTTCCACAGTACCTAACATAGGGACTTACATGCAGCAGGCGATATATTTTATTGACTGTTTTAGATGACGGTCAACACATAATTCCTAATAAAAACTCTTAGAAGTAGGAAAAGAAAATAAAAGTATCTAGCAGAAACCTAAGCATTGTTTTAAAGTCAAGACCAAGAGTAGGATGCCCATGATTACTGCTACTATTGATCACTGTGGAGGAGGTCTTAATCAGTATGATAAGAAAAATGAAGTATTGGAAAGGAAGAGACAAAAATATTTGCACGTGAAATGAGAGACCTAAAAAGACCAAAAGAATCAACCGAAATTTTATTGGAAGCAACATGAGTAAGATGGCTCCATACAAAATCAAGAGATCCACATATAAGCCTCAATAGCTTTCCCATATAACACAAATAACTAACTAAGAAACAGAAGAAACATTCCATTTACTATATCAATAGAAATGCATAAAGTACCTAGGAATAAACTTAACCAAAAATTTGTAAGACCTATGTGATGAAAATATTAAAACTTTTCTGAAGGACATTAAGAAGATGTACTTACATGGCATGAGATACCATCCTCCTAGAAGGTTGTAAAGAGATCAATTCTCTTCATAGTAACCTCCAAATTCAATGCAATCCATTTATAGCCAATATAATTTTTAAATAAAACCTGGCCAACAGACATTTGGTAGAGAATATATGTAAGAATAGTTATGAAATGTATGAAAAAGGTGGTCAAAGAGTAGGATCTTGCCCTACCAGATATAACATATGTTATAGAGCAACTGGAATTAAGCAGTGTGATATTGGTACTCGTACAGGACAAGATAACTGGATCACAGAATAGAGTCCAGATAAAGATAGTATATTAGACCAGGGAAGAAAGACTAAACCATTCAGTGAAACGTTTCAAAACAATTAGATCTTCATATAGGGGGAAAATGTTAGATCCCCTACCTCAGCCACACGAAAAAACAAATACAACAAATTCTAGACAGATTATTAAAGTACTTGAAGAAAATATTATGGATTATTTTTATGTCATGAGGTGACAAAGGCCTGGCTAACAAAACCCACAGCACACGAGCCATAAGGAGAGGTCGGGCAGATATGGTGGCTGACTGTCAACACACATCCTACTCTTCACAGCCCTTGTCCCCTTTTTCCCTGGATTGTTTGTCTTCTTCTTGTTGACTTATAAAACTCTTGGGAGTTCCCTGGTGGTCCAGTTGTTAGGCCTTGTCTCTTTCACTGCTGTGGCCCAAGGTTCAATCCCTGGTCAGGGAATTAAGGTCCCACAAGCTGCACAGCATGGCCAAACCCCGCCACGCCCAAAAAAACAAAAAAAAAAAACCTCATTACAGTAAAGAAATACTGGCTTTCATTGAATTTCAGTGTTTCGAATCTTTCCAGTTTTTTTTGTCTCTAAGGAGACAAGAAAAAAGAGTGGTGTAGGGAGCACAAGCTTTGCAGTCGGCTGAAGCTGGCTTCTGCTTTTGGTTTGGCCACTGGGGCCTTACATTGATCTCCTTCATCTATGAAGGAGGGATAGTAATATCATCCTTACAGGACTGTGGGCATTAAATCAGACAATATATGGAAAACTCTTCCTCTTACACTTGGCATGACAGTGCTAAGCTGGTGTCACAGTCAAGATGGTGGAATATATCAAAGGCTCTGCTTGTGGCATCAGGCTCTGAAGGCTCTTTCCCACCATAAGATTATAAGAATATTGCTTTTATTTTCTTCTAATACCTTTATATGGTCTTTCTTCACATTTATGGAAATATGTTTATTTAAGATGAAAAATGGGGATCTGCTATTATTTACCCCCCAAATAGTTAGGCAGCTATTCTATCACCATTAATTCATTTTTTCCACTGATTCGAATATTAAAACATGACATTTCAAAAGTCTTAAGAAAACATGGGTCTATTGCTGGACTCTATGCTACTTCAAATAAATATTCGGCTGCATTATTCCTCACTGTGGAATTGACATAACGCCTCATCTCTCTTCTGTTGAACACCATTATTGTCTACCATAGGAAGAGCACTGCATGGCCCCGTCCTCAAAAAGCTTATCATATAAGTGGGGAGAGGAAAAAATGGTTAGGACTCCTCGCTTTCACTGCCGAGGGTACAGGTTTAATCCCTACTCGGGGAACTAAGATCTCGCAGGCAAAATCAAAACAAAAGGAAACAAATGCAAGGTTAAACTACATAGAAGTTAAAAACAATAAAAAGGGGACTTTACAGAAATTGTAAAAAAGCAAAAGGACATATGCCAGCTGGAGATGTAGAGAGTACAGTGTGGGCAATGGCCAATGACTAGCAAGCTGACCCCATGCTAGTCCCCAGCCTCCAAGGCTCAGAAATCATCCTCTTACGCACCAAGAGAGAACTCATGTCTTCCTCTTGTGGCGGTCTCACTTTATCAATATCACAGGATTGATCAAAACTCAGAATGCCAAATTATTACTTGACAATGAGAAATACATCTGTTCTACACACAGGGCATCCGTGTCTGCACAATCAGTGAATTATTACCTTCTGTGGAGACAGGCCTCTGTGGCACACTCAAGCACAATCACACAATTCTAATTCTGTTCTACTTGGTGAGAACAGAATTAGAAAAGGAATCAGCTGAATCGAGAATTTAATGGGAACGCCTGAGGTAGCTGGATCCATCCATCTCCTCAACAGGCACAGCCTGGCTGGTGGGCCTGACTCTTCAGTTATGCTGCCTAAGGTGCCATCTCTACTCTCGGGCAATGTGAGGATGGGCACTGCCCATGTTGTTCTCTCCTCACCTTTTCTATGCTTTCACTACTGACCAACCCTCCTGCAGATAGACACATTTCTCTTGAGAAGTTAGTACATCATGTCAGGTTTTATTCAAGTCTGATAGGCCAGGAAGCCATTGGTCCTTACACATCTCTGCTCAGCTCCACGATGTGCTAACCTTGGTGTTTCTCTCCTGGGGAGCTGCCTTTTATAAAACTGCTTACCATTTTTGTGAGTTCTGAGGGGAGGGGACTGCTTTGCTATGGCCCCTAAGAACTGGTGACAAACCTCACAGGACAAGGATCAGGAGGGCTGGAGTATTCAGGGAAGGCTTTATGAAGAAAGATATCTGAACTTGAGTTGGTCTTTGAGAGGTGCATAGGACTTCCACAGGCAAAGCAAAATAAAGGAATTTTCGATGGGTAAAGGCACAGACAAAAGTAGGAGTGGGTATGGTGTAACTAGCGTATAGTGAGGAGCTGCTTTGGCTGGAATGGGGGCGTGCCATTACAAGAGAAAAGGTCAATAAAGTAGGTTGGATTGGTAGGGTAGAATCAAGATTGTCAGCTTACTAAAGTCACTCTTTTAATGTTAGCAACTGCCTGTTGGGAAAAGTAATAAACCATTATGTAACTGAACAAAAGGTAAACAGGCTAGCTCCAGGAATAGGCTACTATAAATATGACATACTTTAGGGTAGCCTGCTGCAGGATTTTACTTGCAGTGTTTTAATGGAACATATCTACACAATTCCTAATACACCAGAGAAGAAAGCTGCTAAGTAAACCTAAGCAATTGACGAGATCACACTTTTATCTCTTAGGCATGTCCTTTTAGCCCTCCCAGGGTGACTGATAGCTCCATGAGTATGGAGATCCTATATCTCTCATCATTTCAGCCAACAAGTAAAGAAATCAACAGTACAATGAGAGTGACTGGTGAGTACAACAAATCAGCATAGTTTTTAGTGTTGAAGAAACTTTACTATCATGTCAACTCTGGCCTTCTTATAAACTTCACTTGTCAAAATAGTCCAATGGCTTGTTACCATGCATCCAATTCCATAGAGATCTCCTGGGAGTGGAGTTCCTTTAAAAATCCTGTGGGGACTTCCCTGGTGGCACAGTGGTTAAGAATTCGCCTGCAAGTGAAGGGGACGCGGGTTTGATTCCTGGTCTGGGAAGGTCCCACATGCTGCGTAGCAGCTAAGTCCGTGCACCACAATTCCTGAGCCCACGTGCCTAGAGCCCGTACTCCACAACAAGAGTAGCCACCACAATGAGAAGCCTGCGCACCGCAATGAAGACCCAACGCACATAAAAAAAACAAACAAAAGCACAAACAAACAAAAAATCCTGGGAATATACTTTTCAGTAAAAGAACAAAGTGTATTCACTACTCATGATTAAAGAGAAGAATCAAGTAGTAGGAGGAGGAAAGGTGGCTTTGATTCTCAGTTTGTGGGTTCTGAATCTGAATTAATTATCGTCCTTACCTCAATGAGACAGAGAATTGTAACCAAAATCGTCACTACTACAGTTACAGATATTGCCAAGATGAGTTTGTTGTTATAGCCATATCCTGGAACTTCTTTTGTGAGCTAAAAATAATAAATAACCGTTTTTTTTAAAACAAGGAGCTGGAAGGGATGAAAGCTAACTATTTTTAATCCTATTCTAAATGATAGTTAACTATTCTTAAAATACTATAAAACCCAATCTTTTCAGGCAAGTAGCTTCAATAAGAACAAGCCAAATTTAATGTTATTAAATCTTATCATTAGCAATTTCTTCTATAATTTATCTACACATTATTTATCTTGTGTTACGCCTTTTCTCGTCTACCCAAGGAATAGTGGCACACTCTCTAAACGAGCAAAGTGGGAGATCACTGTCTTAGCCAGTTTCATGGCTGAAGATAAGATACAGACTAGGAGCCCATGGTATTCCTGCTTGGGCATGTTAATGGCATGTCCTAAACTGAGTAAAAGTCCCGCTCCCATGTGTCAGGGGTTATCCTCACCTCACTTGACTCCTGCTCTTTCTGCTCACTCTGGGTTTCTGTGCTCTCACTGATATAGTTGTCAGTTTTCCACTGGTCCGTATGCCATTCCGCTTTGGAAACATTTACTTCTTGCTGCTTGCTGAGAAGTTTCATCAGGAGGCCTGTTTGAGACATGAGGTTGGCACAGGCCAGCTGCCCGTGTGTCTCTGAGCAGTCCATTTTCAAAGTCTGGATAACATGAGAAATGAGCCTTCGCATGTCATTGTTGGGGATGAGGGACCGTAGCTGCTGGTTTAGCTGAGTTTCAACTTGATCACCTGGGGATGTGAGCCCTGGGAAAGGGAAGCCTGTGGGCTTGGAGGATAATTCAGTGCCCGTGTTGTGGTACTCCCATTGTGTTTTGTTGGTGTATTGAACAGTTGGCATACTGTTGTCTGCAGCAACAGTAGAATGTGCAGTGAAGACGTTCCTATGGGTAGTGTTTCCAGGGCCGTTTCCTCCTGGCAGAGTAGAGTTTCCTCTGGAAATAATTTCATCAGAAACATTTTATGCAGTATTGTTTTCTGAACTAGTGTGTTCTGTAGGATGGTCTGAAAGAGAAAATAATGCTAGAAAAGGATTTTCCTGAGAAGTCACTTCTCTTGAAGGTGAAACAGCCTCTCGTGGAGGGGAATTTATGAGACTCCTCGCTACAGAGAACGGAGAGCTTGCAAGCATCATTCTACTGAGTGAACTTTTCTTTCTGAACTTTCGACTCCTTTTGACTTTGGGTTTTCTGTGGACACGATGAGACTGAGTTTCATGGAAGATGTATTTTTCACCAGAAGGTGAGATTAGTTCAGGAGCCTCAATATTTCTAACTCTAGCCTTTACAGCTTCTAAAACAAAAATAGTGTGGGATAAGTCTTTTGATTTGCTTTTAACCTCAGATGGGGATTTTGGAGGGATGGAGGCACAAGGCCTGCCCTTGAAGTACTGTTTCAGGGAAGAGGAGCCTGCTGCCTTGTGTTCCTTTATGAATGAAGACTCTGCATTGGACGACTTTCCCACCAGCTGCCTGGGCCTCTGCACCATGAGAAGCTGTTTCAGCTTTCTTGGGGATGGTCTCCTGAGCCTTCTTTCTTCGGCAGTATTCGCCACAGATTGCTGGGCATTCTGTTTCCTCCTGACGCTCTCATCTCCCACTGCTTTGAGGTGCATTTTCTGTATGCCCCTTGGGCCCCTGAGGCCCCTGTTCACCCTCAGCAGATGTTTCTCTGTAATCTCAATCTTTGCTAGGCTCTCTTTCTGTGGTTGGGCAGCTTCCAATTTCTTTTGAAAGATGTAGAGTTTAAACATGGCACTTAAATGGTTGGAACGCGTATGCGTGGCAGGTTTTTCTTCCTTTTTAACCTCATCAAATTTTTCTTCAGTTTCTGCATCTAAAAATTTTCCAGAAAGTGAAGTTTCTTCAATTTATTTTTATTAGTTGAATTGTTGGGTACAGGTTTAACAGAAGGGCTCCTTGTATTGATTTTCAAAATGCCCAGTGGCATATCTCCATCTTGTGTATTTGAAAAAAGAAGTTGAATGAATGGTAATAATGTTGATTCCACATCTCCTAGATTCCCCTCTGAGATAAAAGGCAGTATGTAATTCAGTGCACTGATAATATCACTTCTATTATTAAAGTCCAGCTGCTCATTCATGAAGCCTGACAAGCTGACAGCACTTTATCTGAGGATGCCCTCTCTGACTCAATAGTCAGCTCGCTGCTGTTCTTCTTCCAGGCTTGTAACACCTTCAACGATCCTTCTGCATTCCCTATAGATGTTTCTTCATCTGTCAAAAATAACTGTTTTTGATCATTGAAGACTGATGGGAGAGCTTTTAGTCAGTCCACAGCCAAATAAATTAGGAATCACTCAACGTTTGAGTGCCACTTAAGAGAAAAAGAAACACACACTTAAGCCTATGACTGGCAACAACAAAATGCGAAAAAGATATCTCTTGAAAAAGTGGCTATCTACTCAGAAAATTCTGTAGCGTGAAATATACTAACTATATTCAGGATTACTCCACTGGTTCCCAGGGGCCAGAACTGAAGAAAATCCAAGGCTGGAAGACAAATATTCCCCTACTCAGCTGGACTCCCTGCAGATCTACTGTGACTCCTCAAATTTATATACCCCACCCTGTCCCTCCTCAGAGGCAGAGGAGTGTGAGCCTTCCTCTATCCACCCCTTTAGTGTGCTTGTGTCCTTGCTACTATCACAGATGACCACGACAACAACCGCCATTAACAGGTCGTCATCTGGACATTTCCTTCTCCACCCACTCACCGAGTCCTTTGCTCAGTCCCTGCTTCCATATATCCCAGCCCTCATAACAGAAGGTTCTATACAGAAAAAAAAACACTATGTCCGCCCGAGCTCTTTGCTAAAATTTGGGCAGGGATCTGGGGTATAAGAGATTTGCCCAATTGTAGGCCAACGTGGAATGTTCAACAAATCAATGGAATAATACTTGAGGTCCAAAATGCAGAAGGGAAAAAGCAACTTCTGTCAGATGGCTACTTTGCTTTCATTTCATTTTACTTCTTATATTTCCAGCTTTACTTGGGGAACCATCCAAAGCTTCTGACTGTGTGAAGGTAATGTATACCATTGTGTAGCTGGGCTTCTCTTCCAAAAGGATTAAAAGTATTTTTCCTGAGGGTCAAAGGAGGAGGGAAGTGTCATGAGAAAGGAGGAGCATGGGCTTGCAGAGAGCCCCAAACTGGGGAGAGGAGATCGGGGCACTAGGGTCATAGCACTTAACACCTCTGACCTTGTTTCTCCTCACCTGTAAAAGGAAATTAAAAATGCCTTTTCTGCCCACTTCTGGGGGAGGAGGGAGTAATACAACTAGTAAAAAAATTGTTTGGGGGCGTTCCCTGGTGGTCTAGTGGTTAGGACCCGGCATTTCCCTGCTGTGGCCCGCGTTCAATCCCTGGTTGTGGAGCTAGGATCCCACAAGCTGTGTGTCACAGACAAAAAAAAAAATTGTGTTGAAAAATCAGCAATATTGTCTTTATATAAGTAGCAAAGTGTTATTATTTATGATGTGCTCTAGATCACTGAAAGAGACCTGTATTCAAGCTACGTGGGCATGAAAGCACATTTTGGAAGTCACCAAGTTAGTGCCAATAAATCTAATATATAGAAAAATAGTTGAAAGCCCCTGAGTGTTTTGTGGATAGAAAAGTTTGAGATTCAGAGCAAGTTCAGAGCTGGACAGTCTAAGAATAAACTAGCTCTCCCATCCATTAGAAGGGCTAGGTAGCAGTTTCCTGTTATGGAACCAGAAATCTCAGGGTCCAAATAGGACATAAAACAGCATCACTTGTACTCTTTATAAAATTGCAGAAACAAACAAAATAAAAATATATTTACACCTGTCCTATAAGACAAATGGTACTTGAGACCTAATGTATATAAAATCAGTTTACAAACTGTGAGGCACTATATCAATAAGTTCTCATTTGCAGAGAGCACAGCATAGGATATGTGGCCATTAATGTTAATTCCCTTCCCGCTTCCATTCCTTTCTCTTGTACCTTTATGTATGCGGATCAGTAACATTATTAAGCTAACAACGTAACTAAGCAACTATTAGCTTAAAAATGTAACCAAGACTCTGATTCTTACCAAGGGGGTAGTTCTTAGAAACTTAGGGAGCTGTAAGTCTGAATAAATTAATTAAAATAAAGAAATTACATCATTAATTTTAAATTAATTTTAAAAATTATCATTATTGATTAAAAATAAAATAAAATTAAAAACTTATTATCCTGCAGTTGACACTCACCACAACGTGTGAAGTCTGTCAGGCATCCACTGTCACAACACAGCTTGACTGTCTTACAGACAACCTCAATGGTATTTTTAAATTGGCAGAGGCAGCGGCCATATGGCTAGGTAAGTTCCTATAAATGGAAACACAGATAATTAAATTCGTGGTAAAAGAGTTACTTGAGTAGGTAGAAGAGGTAGGCCAAGGCCACCACAGACCACTGCAAAAAGGAGTTCTTGGGGCATATGGACTGCAGAACTGGATAGGGGCCGGTTGGCCAATTGCTGCTCTTGACTGTTGGAAATAAATATAGAGGAGGAGAGATGTGCCCAACAGAAGGATTAGGATGGCAGTAGGTATGGTATGCCTAGAAAAAAGGGAATAGGCATTAGAATTGGGTCACATTGATCTGTAGTTTAATTCAGAATTATGTCCTTCCAACCCAAAAGCCTCACTTTGGGTTGAGAGTACACAGGAAGAAGGCAGACTTCTAAGAAGAGTCTGAATAAGACCGCACCTTCTGGAATCCCTTTCTCAGTTCCCATTTGTGAGTAGTAATATATTAGAAGTTATTCTAGTAATAAAAAAGCATCGTGTGGTTAAACAATAACAGAGATCACATTGGTCAAATCTAGACAAAAGGAACATTCCAAAGAATAACATTATCATTATAATAAGGTATAACATAGTTAATTTAAAAAAAAGCACATGAGTTCATAGTGATACTCAAAATAAAAAGTGGGGGAGCTCTTCTGTATAGAATAATGTCAGCTAATAAATGCAAAATGGATGATAGAATAGGAAAGTGTCATTTTGCAACTATCAGTGTAATAATTGATTCAGACAAAGATTATCATTGATGCACAGTTGGGTGAAGAGTTGTTTGAAAGTAGGATCTTCACTGATTCCAAAGTATCACCCCACAGATTATTTATCAATTACCAGGTGAAAAATAACTTTACAATGGAGAGATATGGAAGAAACCACCTTAATCAAGTGATCAAACTTAGCACTGGGCCATCCTGCTGGGATGGAGAAATTTCAGCTTCCTCAGGGGGTTCTGTAGGTTCATCTGGGCTCTCCAAAAAATCCATAGGTAGGCACGCCTCAGCATAAATGGCATCCATACTGGGATCTAAATAATCACCCTGCAACTGTTGTTCTAGACCCTGAGTGTTTTTTTGAAATTGGCCTATACTTCCAACAATAGTTTTGTCAAGCCGTTGATGCTGAACTAGATCTTTCTTCAGGTTTGGGGGTGAAACAATAAACTTCATTGGTTTTGAGCTGTTACTACCTAGAGGTGGAACAAGTATTTCAAATGATTGGTGACCTTCAGCCTCATCTAGACCTATGTGTTTAGTCTTACTTTTGTGTCGAGAAGGGAGAACCAAGGGCTGACTCTGATCCCAGTCTAGCACTGGAACTGCCTCTGGGAGCTTTTGATGTTGCGTTTGCTTGTTATTCGGATCCTGATGTGGAACAGCAAACTGATCTGGCCCTGTAGGCAGCTCTCCAACCGAATCCGTGTCCGGATATGGAACCTTAGTCTCAGTCAACTCCTGATGAGGGGGGGCAAACATCTGGACTGGAGACAAGGACGTTAAGTAATTAAAGCCCACGGCTTCTGCCAGGGGTGTAAGGTCATGTGGCAATTTGGGAGGAGGGTCTGAGGCCTGTGAAGACCAAGCCTCTGTCAGCCGCGGGGGATTGGCGGTCACCTGGACGGGGCCCAGGGCCCACTCCGGAGGCTGAACTGCCTGGACTAGGAGCCACCGTCCTTGCCATGTGAGGAAGAGCCGAGGCAACCAATGGCGCAGCCAGGACATAACATGCGGCGGCTCCAGGGGCAGTGACCCACGCCAGTGAGGAGCCGGAGCCACATCCTGCGTCCGACCTCAACCGCTATGCCAGCGCCTACGCGACGGCTCACGTTAGCAATCGCGCCCCCCCCCCCCCCCCCCCCCCCCCCCCCGCCTAACGTCCCTCCCGTTATTTATGACGTCTTTAGTTGCGCCACAGTTATTAGGCTCGTGCGGAGATCCAATCTGCGCCACCAGAGCGGGCCTTTTTCCCAGAGTCCCCAGGGTGCAAGCCATCCTTCCCCTTGCAAAGGCAACAATTACCTCCTGCGGGGCCCTCTTCCCAACCCCGCCCTGCCCTCCCTGGCCCCAAACAATGAGGAGGGATTTGGCCTGCAGACCCGAGTGGCCCCAAACTCCAGCAGCCCAGGGGTGGAGGGGAGAGGGAAGAATGCAGAGCTTCCCGAGGAAACCAAAGGACCTGGCATTCTGGGAAATTCAAAAGTGCTAGTCCAGTCCTGGCAATCTGAACTCTTCTTCCTCAAAGCTGAAATCTGAGAGACATTCTTCCTCCCTTTGGCCACACGGCTGACAAGAAAAGTAGCTGACCTGCAAAATGAGCACCAGTTAGGGTGGCGGGAGGGGAACACACCTTACAATTACGCGAAAATGTTGCCATTTCCTCCAAACTCTCAGTATTCACGTCTCATTATTCATACACCACTCTGTAATTAGGGGTCACCACTGAATCAGTGATGACTCCAGAACTTCTGTAGGAGGGGTTTGGGGCAGGTGAGCAATTCATTCTGGGAAAGAGAGCCTAAAACCAAGTGAATGGCCCTTTACGTTAGCATGGGAAGACTTCCCCCACCCCAACTTGTCCCAACAGAGCCATTAATCTAGAAAACACTACAGTGTCACTTTTCAGAGGTCTACCCTCTGTGCACATATGGAGAAGACAGTTAGAATGTTAAAGTCAGCATGATAAGTAATTTTCTTGAAATACTCTAACTAGCACGAAGTTTACTTTCTTCACAGTCCTTTTCATAATCTATTTAATTTTACTCCTTTTTAATTGTCTGGTACACCTTTCACACCTAAACTCCAAGAGAGAAGGAGCTTCACCTAATTTCCAGTGCCTAGCACATGATGTTTCCTAAACGGAACTGATTCCAAGATTGGCCTCATTTAGGAGTGGATCTGTTGTTATAATTAGCTTTCCAGAATCTTTAGTATCAATACAGAACCCTTTCTTCTCACATTTCATAGAAAGCTAGACTTCTTAAAGCCCAAACATGGATACGTTTCAAGTTCCCTGGACTCATTTAAATGGATTTAAAATAATTATTTTGTACAGGAAAAAACTTTCAAAATTTTTACATTTTTCAGAACATAACCACCTTTTCTTTCTCTACTTTCTTCCCTTCAAAACAAACTTTGCAACATAGGGGTCAGTTAAATAATCAGAAATCTAGCCAAAAATTAAGCTCTCAAATGACATGAAACACATTTTTTGCTCCTTTTAAATAAAAATCCTATATGCAGTACATTAATGTTTTCTTTCAGAAATTACGTTGACAACTTAATCCATAATTCGAGGCATCCATATAACTGTTTTACAGAAAGGTTCTTTGGCAAAATATTTAACACAAGATACATATGAGATGCTGAGATCTGGGTAATATACCTTACTTGAAAGGCATGAATAGTTTTTAAACAGTGTAGCATAATCACACTTAAGACCATAGTTACTTTGTTCCCAAATCCCTGCAATTCTATTTGAGGGGAGTTCTAAAAGGCCTATGTCTTCTCCTGTGTCCACAACCATAGACGTACACTGGTGGACCTCAAACCTGCTCTCGAAACTTCAAATAAGGGGCCAGAGACAAGGTCCGGGACTTGGAGAAGTACTAGAAATTCCCTGCCTCAAAAGCACTTTCAGAGTTTCACGTTTTCCTAAGGAAGACAGAACTGAGTAGATATGCTGAAGTCTTCCAAATCCTGCTGGTTGTTTTGAATTATGGCTACACTGGCTGTGTACCCCTTGAGCTTTTATCTCCACATACTTGAATTAAATCCTGTAGTTCTTCTTCAGTTCTAGCATCTGTGACATCTTCACAGGGTCTATATGCCACAGCTGTTTTACCACTTTCTGTAATAAAGTTAACAAGGATCAATTCAGAAGTTTTCTTGTTCTAAAAATTCCTATATACAATGGTAGCACCGAATAATTAGACATTCTTTTGACTTCTAAAAGCAGAAAATAGAGCATTTTCCTAGAAGTTCCCTCATCTGACACGTCAGTTTTTATTATAATTATTTGTGAAAACATATATAAGAAGTGTCAACTTTGGTTCAAAAACTTTATGATATTACAAATAAGAACTAAGGAATAAGGACATAGAAATTAAAAGCTGTGGAAACAAAAATGTTCAATCACAATACAATTAAATAGGAAGGCATTAGGTGGGGGTCAAAGTGAGTTCAAACCTGGGAGAGATACCACTGGACTATAACAGATACTTCCTATTAGAAGCAAGGCAAGTGCCTACTCCTTGGGACCAAAATTCTACCAGATACAATGAACAAAGCTTTGGAGACAGAGACAGACAGACAGAGCATTTGAAAACCCTGATGGCAGAAACTGGCCCATGTACCCTTTGGACAATATACATTTCCTCAAGGCAAGCTAGAGCCACCAGGCTTTTTGGTCTAAGGGGTTTTGTGTACATATAAGGAGTACCTTGGCATATTAGGCACAAACAACTCAGGCATTTAGTTTGGTTCTTAAAGGTTGTTACCCAGAGTTGACAGCCGTTGGAGATTGTGCCTGATGACCAGGGAAGTCAAACTTCACTGGAAGGACTGCCCAGGCTGGAAGGCCAAGACCAATCCGGGGTCAACTCTTTCAAGCCAATAAGGTCGCTGACAACTTACCTAGGATTTCTCAGTCTCTCAGCCTGCAGGGCTGTGAAGCAGGGGAGCAATTCTGTTCCCGGAATCTACTAATCATAAAGTTTCCTTTGGGCACAGCCTGTGACATTCTCACCGCTGTATAACTGGATAGGGAACACAATCAACGCTATTCAATAGCATGACCAGTTTCAAGGCTCACAAAAACTTAGCCGATTATTATATAAGAATCATATTCACCCAATATATCAGAAACAAACACTTCAACAAGAAAACAATGGTAATAATAATAGTCAATATATTTTGTCTGCTTACTATGTTTCAGGCATAGTTCTAAGATTTTTATATTCATCATCTCATTTACTCTTACAATATCCCCCATTTGGTGGTAAGCTGAATTACTAACCCTATATGCAGATAAAGAAATTGCAGCTTAGAGATATTAAATGCCTTCAAATGTCTCTGGCTAGAAGAACCCAAAACTGCAACAACAACAGCAACAAAATCTAAGAGACAATGGTAGGACTCAAACACAGGTTTCCAAGGCTTATAATCACTACACTGTTCTGTATGAGAAGCAAGCAATTGAGGAAGAACTGGATCAAACACTTTCTGTATGAACTGAGGCCAGTCATTCTACATCTAAACACTGGCGACAATAATATGTGCTGTCGTTCTTCTCATAAATGCCACAAAAAACAAATTTAAGACTGTTGCTGTGAAAGCATATGGTGAATGAAGGAATATGTAATGTTTTAGATAACCATTATTTTCATCCAATTAACTTTTCAAATAAGTTTATTTGCTCACTGAAACTGAAGCACTTCAACGACAATCAAAAAGGTCTTACCTGAAACCACAATCAGCAATTTCTGGAATGCATCTGTCATCGCTTTCTGAAGAGCAACTGAAACAGAAAAATTAGGAAAGGACACTTACTAAAGCAAAAACCTCATTGGATAAGGCCAATATTCAACAAAGGCAGTAATCAACCATATACACAGCTAATAGGAAGGATGAAAGGAAACAGTAATAAAATCATCTATATTCACATTAAGAAGTTAAGGGACACATGAAACAAGTAGATGTAAAATGCAAGGTCAAATTCAGTAACTGTGGGGGAGCAGAGTAACAGTGCAGTGTTGTTAGTGTCCATGTGAAATTTAGAGCTCAGCAACTTAAATAATCAGACACACATACACACACACAACTGAAAAAAATCCAAACATAATATTAAAGATAGTCCTCACATCACAGATGAAGGGAATAAAAGGGGAAGAAAGGAACACTGAAGAAATTAAAGAGGGATTCTAAAAATACCCAAGACAATTGAAAATGAACACACAATGATCCAAAATCTATGGGACACAGCCAACGCAGTTCACAGGGGGAAGTTATAGTGATACAAGCTTATTCTTAGGAAACAAGAAAAATATCAAATAAACAACCTAACATTACACCTGAAGGAATTAGAAAAAGAAGAAAAAACAAAACTCAAAGCTGTCAGAAAGAAAAAAATTAAGAAAACAATACCATATGCAATCACACCAAAAAGAATAAGATACCTAGGAACAAACACCCCTAAGCAGGTAAAAGACATGTGCTCAGAAATCTACCAGCCATTGGTGAAAGAAGTTGAAGGCAACAGAAAAAGATGGGAAAATAAAGCAGGTGCATGGACTGGAAGAATTAATACTGTTAAAATAACCATACTACCAAAGGCAATCTACAGATTTAATGCAATCCCTTTCAGAATACCAAAGCATTTTCACAGAACTTGAAAAAGTAATTTTAAAATTTGTATAGAAACACAAAGACCCCAAATAGCCAAACGATCTTCAGAAAGAACAGAGCTGGAGGCATCACGGCACCTTGACTTCAGATTATACTGCAAAGCGACAGTAATCAAAGAGAACTGGACCAGAGCAAAAACAGACACAAAGATCACTGGAATAGAAGAGATCCCAGAAGGAAGCCCACACACTTATATTTAATTGATTTATGACAAAGCAGGCAATATGGAGAAAAAACTGTCTCTTCAATAAGTGGTACTGGGAAAACTGGTCAGCTACATGGAAAATAATAAAATTAGAGTATTTTAGCACACCATATATAAAATAAACACAAAATTGAATAAAGACCTAAATGTAGGACCCTAAAACCCCTAGAGGAAAATACAGAACATTCTTCAACATAAATGATAGCAACAGTTTTAGGTTCAGTCTACAAAGGCAAATGAAACAAAAGCAAAAATAAACAAATGGGACTTCACTACACTTAAATGATTTTGCACAGCAAAGGAAATCAAAGACAAAATGAAAACACAACCTGCTGAAGGAAAGACAATATTTGCACATAAGAGGTTAACACCAAAAAGATGACCAAGCAAGGGTTCATATCTAAACTACAGAAACAGCACATACAACTCAGTATCAGAACAACACACAAAATATTTTTATAAAAAACGTGAAGACCTAAATAAACATTTTTCCAAGGAAAAAATACAGAGAGGCAGCCAGAACTCACAAAGATGCTAAACATAGCTAATTGGCAATAAAATGCAAACCAAACCAATGAGATATATCACCTCAGGCTTGTCAGAATGGCTGTCATCAAAAAGGTCACAAATAACAAAGGTTAGTGAGGATGTGGAGAAAGGGAAGCTCTTGTACACTCTTGATGTGAATGTGAAGTAGTGCAGCTACTGTGGAAAGCAGAATGGAGGTTCCACAAAAAACTAAAAACAGAACTACCATAATATCCTGCAATTTCACTCTTGGGTATATAAGAAGAAGACAAAAATGCTATTTCAAAAACATAACTGCACACCAATGTTCGTAACAGTGTTATCTGCCATAGCCAAGATATAGAGTCAAACTAAGTGTTCATCAATAGGTTAGGGGATAAAAAAGATTTTTTATGATGACTTCAGCAAAAAATGAAATTTTGCCATTTGCAAGAACATGGATGGACCTGGAAGGTATTATGCTTAGTAAAATAAGCCGCAGAGAAATCAAGCCTGGTAGGTTATCACTTACATGTGGCATCTAAAAAACTGAATACAACAACAACAAAACAGACTCACAGATTAAACAACAGACTAGTGGTTACCAGCAGGGAGAGACAAGGTGGAGGAGCAAAATATTGGTAGGAGATTCTGAGGAAGAATCCACTATGTATAAACTCAATAATCTACAGTGACGTACAGTATAGCATGGGGAATAGAGCCACTCTATTATAATAAGTATAAATGGAGAACAAGCTAAACATTATGAAGCACTATGTTGTACCTCTGAAACTAATATAATAATGAAAATTATAGATCAATAAAATATAAAGTAAGAAACAATAAAGGGGACAGACTGGTTATTAGACAGAAATCAATTAAATAAACACAAGTTTTGGAAATCAAGCAATTAAAAAACAACATGTAAGACACAACACTGGCATTTAAAGTGTACGATCTATTCATTTAAGTGGTGAAAAATGGTCCCCATGCTCACAATTTTGTATATCTAGGATAAATTCTTATCTACAAAAATATGTTACAAATATTCACTCAAAAAGAAAGAGAAAATTTGGATTAACCCACTTTAGTATACAAATTTAATATCAAAGTCTCTATGTAACATTGACTTGAGTAAGTTCTGTTAGCCACTTCTAGTTTCTTTGTGATGTAAAATCTTTTAAAGCATAAAAATCAGCCTTTCTACATTTTTCCATTAGACATACATAGAAGTTAAAAGAAATGAGAAGACAGAGCAATCAACCAGGAAGGTGAATTTACTGAGAAACAGTAGTTCGTTCTCCCTCCTCCTTTTCTTTTCCTCCTTTTCCAGGTCTCTTTCCGTTCCAATCAGGAAAAGTCTTGAGAGTTCTGAGAATATTTCTTTGAGGCTTCAAATCACCATACCTACATCCTCTGCCACAACTACATACACAGGAACAAAAATAAACCTCTGCTATCTACTCATGTAGGAGGGATTCGTGCAAAATAAACTCCTACATGGAGACCAACAGGTGAGTTTTCTACCTGTTCTTTATAATGTCCTTCCATTATAGTAAATCCCACACATTATGAGGCAGAAGGGGTTATGTGAGCTCTTCCTTGAAGTCAAATAACTTGCATTCATTTCAAGTACCTGGTGATCATAGGGTACAGCCAGGGAAGGTGCCATCCCCCTTGGGGGTGGGCGGTGAATGGGCTCCCGCAGCCATGCACCTCCTGATGTACAGGTTCTGGAGAAACAAAAGGCAGTCACACCGCAGTCAGCCTGTCAGGCTGTCGGGCCACTGGGCAACCCCAGCAGCCTGCAAGTGACCCCTCAGTTGCTGAAAGCAAAATTCAGTCCCCCCTGTGAAGCCAGGCAATTTGGGCCAGAGAGTCAGAGGAGACCGGTAATCAACTCCTCCTCTCTGCTCACCTCCTTGGGGTTACAGCAACCCCATCTCCAAACCCAACTCTGATCCTGGAGTGCCAAAGTGGGAGTGCAGGTGGGCTCTGCTGGTGTTTCAGCGCCCTCTGGGAAGCCCCCTAGTTTGAATATGATTTGAGTTTGATCCTGTGAAACCAGCAGAACTTCCCACCACAGATAAATGAGGAGATTCTGGCCTTTATTAGTAGGCACGGTGAACACGGTTGTCCTGGCTGTCCAACCCTCCTATTTTACCCACCTATATTTATCCAACTTCCTCCCTGTGAGTACCTTTGACCAAACCTGAGCTCAGACTCCTGACCTATTACAGTGACTTTGTCAGTCTTTCTTTTAAAATGGTCGGGTAGGGATTCCCTGGTGGCGCAGTGGTTGAGAGTCCACCTGCAATGCGGGGGACACGGGTTCATGCCCCGGTCGCGGAGGATCCCACATGCCGTGGAGCGGCTAGGGCCGTAAGCCATGGCCGCTGAGCCTGCGCGTCTGGAGCCTGTGCTCCGCAACGGGAGAGACCACAACAGTGAGAGGCCCGCTTACCACAAAAAAAAAAAAAAATGGACAGGTAATAAAAAGAATTTAACCTAGAAGCAGCAGCTTAGTAAGGGAAATAAAATCATCAGAAGTTATCTAATCACAGCCACAGCCACCCAGGACTCTGTCTTATCTGCTGGGGCATAAGAATGGGACCTTCCTAAACTTGAAGGACAGCCAATCAAATAAGTAAAGGTGTCGCTCACCTCTGGCTCTTGGAGGGATTGCTAGGCCGTCTACCCAGTGTATACTAACTGCAAAACACTGTCATGGTTTTGAAACACCTATGTTCAAGGAAAGCTTTTTGGGGTGCATGGGGAAGGTTTCTTTTTGACATGAAGCAAAAAATAAATCACCAAGCTCTTTGAGCACAGGGGTGCTTAAGAGGGAAATAGAAAGAAGGAATGGGCAGAAAAGATGATCTCCTCTGGAGTGAAGGTCGTTTTTCCAAAAGAGTGGGATTTAGTCTCAGTTTAAGGAGAACACTTTTAAATAGCTGGGACAGCTCCAAACTGCAGTTTAGAGAACGAGTGCTTCAAGAAAACAGTACTTTAAAAGTCCTGGCAAAGCAGCAAGTGGATGAAGAGTTTGTTTTGCATAGTTTTGAACACAGGAGTAAAGAAACATAGGCATCTCTGACTAAACGGCCTTGAGATCCTATGGCATCAATGCGTCAGTTGCAGGGGGGAGAGGGTGTGGGGTGCGATATTTTTCTCTCAACATTTCCCAGGGCAGCCACCCCTCCCTACCCCACCCCCCTACTCCCTTCACCCTTCCTCCCTCCACTGTTGGGTTCCCAGGGACAGCACTTCTTAAGCTGGAGCGCTTAGGCACCATCTCTGCAGTCTGGATGCTTCCTGGAGCCTGAGAAGTTCTGGGACAGGAAGCCAGGTCTGCAAGGCCGCTGCGGTGCATTCGGACCTGGAGGCCTGGAGGGGAACTGGAGCCCTGAAGTCCACCGAAGTCCTTGAAGCCGAGGGAGGAACACATCCTCCTAACAGTACTTCTCAGGGGTCAGCGTGCTCCCCACCCGACGGTGATCCATACTCACTTGAGGCAGCAAGGGCTGCCTCTAACTGACCCACTCGATTCCACCTTAAGGGTCCTCGCACCTATGTGAGAGCGCAGGCCCCGGCTCTCTTTAGTCAGCTGAGGCCACTGTTGCCGGGGTCCCTCCAGTCCCATCCCCCAGCCCCTCCCTCTCAGACTGTATCTAATGGAAGAAAGAGCACAGAGGAATTGGATGAATCAAGGGACATGGGAGTCTGGGTATGAGTTTGAAGACCGAGAACCTAAGGCACAATTACATAGTACTGGAGACTCTTGTGGGGTGTGTGTGGGGAGGTTAGGAAGCTGAGAAGCTGAGTGGACCTGATGAGTCCAGCCCCAGGACACCACACAGCCCCGCCCCCACTTCCCTGCCATCAGACAAGGGTGCCGCAACTCCAGCCGGGGCTCTGCACTTCCCCCTCCCTGATTCTCCTCCAGAAGAGCAGGTGGCCGCCCTCTGAGGGCAGGGGCAAGACAAGGCACCAAGTCCCCCTGAACTAAGGCACTACTGGAAGCTCTTCCTGAACAGCAGTGCTGGCTTGGAGCGAACCTGAGCACCGCCGAAGTTGGTCTCGTCCTGCAGCTGAGAGAAGCGGGGTTTAAGTCAGCTGCCATGGCTTTAAATCAATCAGCCCCCCCTTTAAGTCAGGTGACCCGACTTTAAATCACTGTGTGCCCCTCAAGCCTGCAACTTCAAAAGCTGGGAACTTCACTTTGATCCCAGCAGCTCACATAGCTGAACGCACACTGTAGTCACTCCCAAGCCTGGCTTAGAGGCAGGATATAAGGTAAGGGGATGGGCGTGCACTCATGGTGATGAGAGTGTACTTCATGTACCAGAAGGGTCTAGGTACTCTGGGGTACAGCAAGCAGTGCACGATACAGCAGCTCCCCGGCAAAGCTGTTGATGCACAGGGAGAGTGGGCACACCCAGGCATGCAGAAGGTCCAGGACGGGAACTCGGGCACAGCCAGCTGGGATGGTGTGAAAGCGGAGGATCTGAGCCTTCTTGAGAAAGGGAGACACAGATGATGGATGAAAAACAAAGACCACATGAAATATGGATTTGAAAACACACCCTGCTCTTGAAATTGGCATGGGGGGTCACCCAAGATTTGAGTCTTCTTACTCCCCAGTACCTAGTGCTTTGGCCTTTGCCCAATTACTTATAAAATTACTGATAATATCTAACCCATAAAATACTGCATTTGCAGTGGTTTTGCGTGTTAAAGTTTCTGTAGTGGAAAAATCTTTTCTACAAGAAAAATGTATACTACGAGAAATAAATTAAAACCCCTCTTTATAAAGTACTATATCAGATTTCCCTGGTGCCACAGTAGTTAAGAAACTGCCTGCAAACGCAGGGGACATGGGTTCGAGCCCTGGTCAGGGAAGATTCCACATGCCGTGGAGCAGCTATGCCCATGCGCCACAACTACTGAGCCTGCAGGCCACAACTACTGTAGCCGCCACACCTAGAGTCGGTGCTCCACAACAAGTGCATCAAGAGAAGCCACCGCAATGAGAAGCCCGCGCACTGCAACAAGGAGTAGGCTCCCGCTTGCCACAACGAGAGAAAGCCCGCGTATAGCAACGAAGACCCAACGCAGCCAAAATTTGATTAATTAATTAATTAATTAATTATTTTTTAAAAGTGCTTTATCCTTCTGTACAACTTATCTGGGAAGAACAGAGAGATGGCGTGGGAGAGTGAGAAAGACCAATATTTAGTGCACATCTCTCATGCAAGTGCTCTGCTGGCTCAGATACATTTATCCCCACTTTACAAAGGAGGAAATAAGCTCAGAGAGGTTTCATAATTTTCCCAAAGACAAACAGCTATTGAGTGGCAGAACCACGATCTGAACCAAGTCTGTTACCTTCAAAGCCTAAGTCCTCATCACAACAAAACTCAATTAATATTTACATTTATCGAATTACATTGAAAACTGGGGAGTTCTTGGCACAATCCTGAATAAGAGTGAGAAAGAAAGGAATAGCATTGTTCCTACAGTCAACCAAAATTTTTGGAGAAGCTGCTAGATACCTGGCCCTTTTTGGGGTTCAGCAGTGATCACGACAGGAAGAGACCTGCTTTCATGGACCACGTAGTGGGGAGGAGAGACGGGTGCAACTTGGGTGAGGGATTTCACCTTGCTGGGCCTCTGTTTCCTCATCTGGAAAATGGAACGGGTGCTCCTCATTTTGTGGGATTGTCCAGCCCTCACATTCTGATTCCATGAGAAGCATTTGTTTTCCTGTTTCTTTAAAATTCATTCAGGCCCTGAGCCGTGATGAATGATGTTAGCTGCTCCCCAAATCACTCTATTCCCACCCTTTTCCTGTGCCCAGGTCTTTCCCGAAACATGACTCACAATCAGTCAAGTCACAGAACCTAAGGGGCACCCAGGAGAAAAATTCCAACCCTTGCTTCTCAGGAGCTCTGCGGTCTACCTGCCAGGTCAACTTAACTCACCTGGCACAAGGTGGCCATCACCGGTTTCACATCAACATGATCTCAGGCACAAACCTCCTTGTTTTTCCATTTTGTCTTTAAGTAACTTGTTGAAACAACTGTACAAATATGACAAAGATATAAAATCAGGCATCTTCTGCCCCCAGTGCCTACTAATAAATGATTTTCTGCCACTTTAATGATAGAGTATTTCAGCATTCCGCTGCCCTTATTTGTCATTTGTGTTGATATTTCTATTGAATACACCTTTCAATATTTTAACAATGGAACACTTATTTAGGTTGTTGAAAACCCAGCCTTTAGTGGTAAAGGTTTTGTTGTTATATTTCTATTATGTTTCCTTTAAGAATCATTATCCTATTGAAATGGATTAAGTCAAATCTGTAGGCATTTATCCTATGAATATTGATGAAATGAATACCTAGAGGGCAGTAGTACAAGTTGATTGGACTTGAGAACCTCTATTAGCACAGTTACGTATAAATATTATCTATATGTAAACCAAAGAACATGCTGAGTGAGATTCTCTGACAATTTTTCACCGTCTGCCCCTCAAGCCTGTGAGAAATGTAATATTTCTTGCCATCTCAGTAAACAAAGGATGTCACAGTCATCAGCACTTGCAGTCCTCCAGTGTGAGCCTTGGGCCCTGAGGAACTCAGGATATGCAAATACAGAATGGAGGCCCCAGAGAGCTGAGGGTGCACATCAAAGGAAGGATTTCAGTGAGCCTAGACTCTGGCATCTTTGCATACAAAGAAAAGCGCTACATTCCTCACGTTGGGAGAGCAGGTTTTCCTTAGTCAACCATCACCTTTTGATGTTCCCCATTTCCTGCGTCAGTCCCCTGCCCTGTCCCGTCCCCGCCCCCAGGTACTTTAGCTCAGGGAGGAAGGACCACGGAGGGACTCTGCTGAATAAGGGGCCTGCGAGCCTAGGGAGGAGTTTTCAGCCCCTTTCCCCGCAGTCGGGAGTAGGGGATATTTGCTTACC
Organism: Delphinapterus leucas; assembly: GCF_059928025.1. NCBI lineage: Eukaryota > Metazoa > Chordata > Mammalia > Artiodactyla > Monodontidae > Delphinapterus > Delphinapterus leucas. The sequence continues at coordinate 87,270,376 of NC_143130.1, forward strand.
CTGCGCCTCCCTTGCCCCGTTTTCCCTCATGACGCTCAGGCCGACTCCCTCCCCATGCCCCCCAGACCCCGCGAGCCAGGCCGAGGGCAGGGGCGAGAGGAGGGAAAGAAGTTCCCTGGGACCAGACGCTGGGGGCCGCTCTTTCTGCACAGCAGCGGCGGGTGGCAGTGAACCCCTGCCCCTCAGAAGCTGGTCTTGCGCTGCCGCCCGGGCACCTAACCAGGCGGAGGGTCGGCGCCCACTTACCCGGCCCGCCGTCCTCACGACTGTCGCGGCTTCGGCCGCCGGGGCCCCTCCAGTGCCAGAAGCCTCAGTGAGGACGCCCTCCCCTCAGGCTCCCGGCCAGTTCCGTGACGGCAGAGGGAAGAGACCCGGAGCTGCGGGAGTTCCAGCTCTGCGCAAACGCGAGCTCAGTTCTGGGCGCAGGGGGTGGGACCGCTCTTCCCCGAGGCCTTCCGGGAGGGAGGGGGCGCCGGGGGAGGGAACCGCCAGAAGCGCAGGACCCCGTCGGGGGTCGTGGAGGGGCGGCCTGGCCTGGGGCCCCCGCCCACTGTGACCGCAGCCCAGGCCTTTTTCCTGGAATCCTACACAAATCCACTGGCTTTTTAGGATTTCTCTTGTGGGCCCATCATATGTTTACCATAGGGATAGCTGTCGACTCGGTCGCATACTTTGCATCAGCTACCGTCATTACTTCTATCTCTACAGGAGTAAAAGTATCTAGTTGATTAGCAACTTTTTCTTTTCCTTTTTTTTTGGCTGCGTTGGGTCTTGGTGGCTGCACGTGGGCTTTCTCTGCTTACAGTGAGCGGCAGCTACTCTTTGTTGTGGTGCACGGCCTTTTCATTGCAGTGGCTTCTCTTGTAGCAGAGCTGGGCTCTGGCGCGTGGGCTCAGTAGTTGTGGCTCACGGGCTCTAGAGGGCAGGCTCAGTAGTTGTGGCACACTGGCTTTTTGCTCCACGGCATGTGGAATCTTCCCGGACTGGGGATCGAACCCATGCCCCCTGCATTGGAAGGAGGATTCTTAACCACTGCGCCACCAGGGAAGCCCCCCTTGTCTGGTTTTGGCATTACCCTTGTCTGGGGTAATGCCTCATAAGATGGGTTGAAAGCGTTCCCTCCTCTTTAAATTTTTGGAAGTATTTCAGTAGTCTTGGCTTTAACTTCTCTCTGAATATTTGGCATAATTCACGAGAAAAACCATCTGGTCCTGGGATTTTATTTATGGAGAGGTTTCTCAATACTGTTTCATTCTCTTTACTCATTACTGGTCTGTTCAGGTGTTCTATTTCTTGGTAGGTTGTATGTTTCTATGAGTTTGTCCTTTTTTGTCTAAGTAATCCAAGTTGTTTGCATATGATTGTCAATAGTAGTCTCTGATTGTCATTTGTATTTCTGTGGCATCACTGTAATGCCTTTATATGCATGTGTGTGTGTTTATTTATTTGTTCATTCATTCATCATTCATTCAGTCTCTCTTTTTCTTAGTTTTCTTGCTAACAGTTTGTCAATTTTGTTTATCTTTTCAAAAAAACCCTCCAATATTATTTATCCTTCTACTGTTTTTGTAGTCTCTATTATTTTATTTTTAATTTTTATTGGAGTATAGTTGATGTACAGTGTTCTGTTCAGTAAAGTGAATCAGTTATACGTATATCCACTGTTTTTTAGATCCCTTTCCCAATAGATCACTACAGAGTATTGAGTAGAGTTCCCTGTGCTAGAGAGTAGGTCCTTCCATTACATTTATAACTCCTCTAATCCTTATTATTTATTTCATTCTGCTAATATTGGGCTTGGTTGGTTCTTTTCCTAGTTCCTTTAGTTGTAAAGTTAGGTTCTTTAATTGAGTGTTTTTTCAGAAACAAAAGGTTTTATTACTTATGGTACAGCAAGCGTGAGCATAATATTGTATTGGTTCTCCTTCCCCACATCCAGGTTCCCACTGGGATGACAGAGAGGGATCCAGTTGAGTGCTATGCATGTACTCGGCTGTGTTACACTGAAGAACACTGAGTTTGAGGACTCTATTGCTTTTAAAATGGAAAAGCAATGTGTCTCTACATCAACAAAGCAATGTGTCTCTATATCAACACATATATGTGGAATCTAGAGGTTAGCAGGTTCCTCTTTGTCTTAGGGAGAGATATTAGCTCATTCCTCAAGGCTGGTCATTACAAACACACTCCCAAGAAATGGCTCAGGTGAAATGCTGTCATGGCATACATTATTTTTCTTTCTTTCTTTTGTTTTTTGTTAGAAGAATAGTTGGCTTATAATATTACATTAGTTTCAGATGTACAGCATAATGATTCAGCATTTAAGTATATTACAAAATGATCACCTTGATGAGTCTAGTAAACATCTGTCCCCATCCACAGTTACTGCAATATGAACCATATTCTTTATTCTGTATATTAAATTCTTGTCAATTTTTATCATATAAGTGGAATTTTGTACTTCTTATACCCTGTCACCTGTCTTGTCCAAGACCAACTCCCCTCCCCTTTTGCAACCACCAATTTGTTCACTGTGCCTGTAAGATTTGTTTTGTTGTGTTTGTTTTGTTTTTAGATTATACACATAAGTGAGATCATGTGGAATTTGTCTTTCTCTATGTGACTTACTTCACTGAGCATAATACTCTCTTGGTCCATCCATGTTGTCAAAAATGGCAAGATTTTATCTTTTTATGGCTTAGTAATATATAACTCTATATGTACATTTGTATACACATATACATATATGTGTATCTGTATATGAATATATCTACATATATGTATAGATACATGTATACATATGTGTGTATGTATGTGTGTGTGCATTGTGTATATTCATATGTATGTATGTGTATACATGTATGTGTGTGTATATATATCACTTATCCATTTGTCTATCACTGAACATTTAGGTTTCTACCATATATTGCCTATTGTAAGTTATGTTTCAATTAACACAGGGGTGCATGTATCTCTTTAAATTAGTTTTTTGCTTTTTTTTCTTTGGATAAATAACCAAACGTGGAATTGCTAACTCATATGGTAGTTTTATTTTTTAATGTTTTCAGAACCCTCTGTAATGTTTTCAATAGTTGGCTGCACTGACTTACATTCTTAGCAACAGTTCAGGTGAGTGCTCTTTTCTCCACATCCTCAGCAACACTTATTAATTGTTGTCATTTTGATGATAGCCATTCTGACACCTATAAGGTGATCTCTTTTTGTGGTTTTGATTTGCATTTCCCTCCTGATGATTAGGCATGTTGAGCATGTTTCCATGTGGTTTTTAGCATCTTTTTTTTTGGCAAAGTGTGTATTCAGATCCTCTACCCAATTGTTTTTATTTTATTTTTTAAAATTATAATTTATTTACAATATTATATCAGTTTCAGGTGATCTGGGATTTTTTACAGATTACACTTGATTAAATGATTTTACAAGAGAATGGCTATAATTCCGTCCTATACAATACATCTTCGTTGCTTATCTATTTTATACATAGTAGTTTGTACCCCTTAAGCCCATACCCCTAATTTGCCCCTCCCACCTTACCTGTCCTCAGTGGTAACCACTAGTTTGTTTATAGATCTGTGAGACTGTTTCTGTTTTACATATACATTCATTTGTATTATTTTTGGATTCCACATATCAAAGTTGTCACACAGTATTTGTCTTTCTCTGACTTACTTCATTAAGCATGATATTCTCGAGGTCCATCCACGATGCTGCAAATGGCAGAATTTCATTCTTTTTATGGCTGTGTAATATTCCACTGTACATATATACTATATCTTTTTATCCATTTGTCTGTTCATCGGCATTTCAGTTGTTTTCATAACTTGGCCATCATCAATAGTGCTGTTATGCACATTGGGGTTTATGTATCTTTTTGAATTAGTGTTTTCATTTTTTTCCTACATAGGTACCCAGAAGAGTTATTGATGGATCATATGGTAGTTCTACTTTTACTTTTTTGAGAACCCTCCATCCTATTTTCCATAGTGCCTGCAACAATTTACAATCCTACCCACAGTGTACAAGGGTTCACTTTTCTCCACATGCTCTCCAAAATTTGGTATTTGTAGACATTTTGATGAGAGCTATTTTGACATGTGGAGGTTGATATCTCATTGCTGCTTTGAATTGAACTTCTCTAATAATTAGTGATGTTGAGGACCTTTTCATCTGCCTTTTAGCCATCTGTATCTTCTTTGGAAAGATGTCTATTCATGTCTCCTGACCATAATTGATTGTGTTGTTTGTTCATTTTTTGTGTGTGTGATATTGAGTTGTATGAACCATTTATATATTTTGGATATTAACCTTTTGTCAGTCATATCATTTGCAAATATTTTCTTACACTTTGAATTTTGATTTTGTTCATGGTTTTCATGGCTGTTGCAAAAGCTCTTAAATTTTATTTAGCTTCCACTTGTTTATTTTTGCTTTTATTTCTTTTGCCTTAGAGGCCAGATCCCAAAAAATATTGCACAATTTATGTCAAAGAATGTTCTGCCTATGTTCTCTCCTAGGAGTTTTATGGTTTGGTGTATTACTTTTAGGTCCTTAATCCGCTTTGAATTTTGTGTCTGGTGTGAGGAAATGATCTAAATTCCTTATTTTACATGTAGCCCTCCACTTTTCCCAACACAACTTACTGAAGAAACTCTCTTTTCTCCATTGTATATTCTTGACTCCTTGGTGGTAGACTTATTCACCATAAGTGTGTGAGATCCTTTCTGGGCTCTCTATTCTGTTCCCTTGATCTATGTGTCTGTTTTTGTGATTATTGTAGCTTTGTAGTCAGGGAGCATGCTATCTCCAGCTTTGGTCTTTTTTTTCTCAGGATTGCTTTGGCAGTGTGGGTATTTTGTGGTTCTATATTTATTTGGGGATTATTTGTTCTGTGTATGAAAATGTCATGGGTATTTTGATAGGGATTGCTTTAAATCTGTAGGTTGCTTAGAATAATAGGGCTATTTTTAAAAGATTAATTCTTCTGATCCAAGAGCATGGGTTATCTTTTCATTTGTTTGTGTCATATTCAACTTCCTTCATCAATGTCTTATAATTTTTAATATATAAATCTTTCACCTCCGTGGTTAAATTTATTCCCAGGTATTTTATTATTTTGGGTACATTTGTAAATTTTTTTTCTTAATATCTCTGACAGTTTGTTATTAGTGCCGAGAAAAATAACAGATTTCTGTATATTAATTGCATATATTTCAATGAAAACAAAAATTAACAAATGGGATATAATTAAACTTAAAAGTTTTGCACAGAAAGGAAACCATAAACAAGATGAAAAGACAACACTCACAGTAGGAGAAAATATTTGCAAATGAAGCAACAGACAAAGGATTAATCTCCAAAATATAGAAACAGCACATGTAGCTCAATATTAAAAAAACAAACAACCCAATCAAAAAATGAGTGGAAGACCTAAATAGGCATTTTTCCAAAGAAGACATACAGATGGCCAACAGGCACATGAAAAGATGCTCAACACCATTAATTATTAGGGAAATGCAAATCAAAACTACAATGATGTATCACCTCACACCGGTCAGAATGGCCATCATCAAAAAATCTACAAACAATAAATGCTGGAGAGGGTGTGGAGAAAAGGGAACCGTCTTGCACTGTTGGTGGGAATGTAAATTGATACAGCCACTATGGAGAACAATATGGAGGTTCCTTAAAAAAACTAGGAATAGAGCTACGTTATGATACAGCAATCCCACTACTGGGCATATACACAGAGAAAACCATAATTCCAAAAGACACGTGCACCCTAATATTCACTGTGACACTATTTACAGTAACCAGGTTATGGAAGCAACTTAAATGTCCATCAACAGAGTAATGGATAAAGAAGATGTGGTACATATATACAATGGAGTATTACTCAACTGTAAAATGAACGAAATTGGATTATTTATAGAGATGTGGATGGACCTAGAGAGATTCATACAGACTGAAGTAAGTCAGAAAGAGAAAAACAAATATCATATGTCAACACATATATGTGGGATCTAGAAAATGGTATAGATGATCTAATTTTCAAAACAGAAATAGAGACACAGATGTAGAGAACAAACGTATGGCCACCAAGGGGGGGAAATGGGGGATGGGAGAAATTGGGAGATTGGGATTGACAGATAAACACTATTGATACTATGTATAAAATAGATAACTAATGAGAACTTACTGTATAGCACAGGGAACTCTACTCAGTGCTCTGTGGTGACCTAAATGGGACGGAAGTCCAAAAAAGGGCGATATATGTATACGTATAGGTGCTTCACTTTGCTGTATAGTAGAAACTAACACAAAATTTTAAAGCAGCTATACTCCAAAAAAGTTAATTAAAAAAAAAAGAAAAAAATTGTGTATACTTCAAATTTACTGAGTTTATTTATGTTAATAGCTTGTTGGTGAGACCTTTAGAGTTTTCTCTACATATTATCATGTCATCTGCAAAGAGTGACAGTTTTACTTCCTTTACAAGTTAGATCCTATTTTGTATTTTTATTTTTGTCTTCAGCTGTGGCTAGAACTATTAATCCTGGGTTGAGTAAAAGCGGTGAGAGTAGGCATCCTTGTCTTGTTCCTGTTCTTAGAGGAGATGCTTTCAGCTTTTCAGCATTAAGTATGATGTTAGGTCTGCTTTTGTCATATATGCCCTTTATATTTATTTATTCATTCATTCATTCAGGCCCCACCGCACAGCATGGGGGACCCTAGTTCCCAGACCAGGGATTGAACCCACACCACCTGCAGTGGAATCATGAATTCCCAACCACTGGACTGCCACGGAAGTCCCTGTCCTTTATTATAAAAAGGTATGTTGCCTCTATACCCACCTTGTTGAGAGTTTTTATCATAATTCAAATGTTGAATTTTGTCGAATTTTGCCAAATCCTTTGCTGGAGATATGAAGATGATAATATGATTTTATCCTTTGTTCTGGTAATCTGGTGTGTCACTTAATTGATCTGCATAGACTGAGTCATTCCTGCATTGCTGAGCTGATCCATTTGATCATGGTGTATGGTTCTTTTAGTGTATTGTTGAATTCAGTTTACCAGTATTTTGTTGAGGTTTTTTGCATCTATGTTCACCAGGGATATTGGTCTGTAATTTACCTTCTATGGTAGTGTGTTTATCTGGTTTTCATATATGGGTGATGCTAGCCTCAGAAAATAAGTTTGGAAGCACTCCTTCATCAATTGTTTGGAATAGCTTGAGAAGGATAGATGCTAACTGTCCTTTAAATGTTTGGTAGAATTTATTAGTAAATCCACCTGGTCCTGGACATTTATTTATGGGGAGTTTTTTGACTATTGATTGATTTCATTGCTAGTAATTGATCTGTTTAGATTTTTTATTTATTGCTAACTCAATATTGGAAGATCTATGTTTTTAGGAATTTATCCACTTCTTCTAGGTTGTCCCATTTGTTGGTGTATAATTGTTTGTTGTAATCTCTTAGGATACTTTGTATTTCTGTGGTGTCTGTTGTAACTTCATCTCTTTAATTTCTGATTTATTTGTTCCCTCTCTGTTTAAAAAAACATACTACTATTGTCTTTTATTCTTTACAGAAGCTTAATAAGTGTTTGATCTACTACCCTTACTCTATGTATACTTTTTGCAGTGAGATTTTTACTTTTGTTTTCTGGTTTCTATCAATAATTAGTGAGACTTCTTTTAAGCTTAAGTAAATTCTTGCAACATTGCTTATAAGCCTGCTTTCTTAGTGATGAACTCTTTTAGCTTTCGCTAGTCTGGGAAACTCTGGATCTCTCCTTCAATTCTTTTCTTTTTTCATAAATTTATTTATTTATGGCTGTGTTGGGTCTTTGTTGCTGCGTGCGGGCTTCTCATTGTGGTGGCTCCTCTTGTTGTGGAGCATGGGCTCTAGGTGCACGGGCTTCAGTAGTTGTGGCTCGCGGACTCAGTAGTTGTGGCTCATGGGCTCTAGAGCACAGGCTAAGTAGTTGTGGCTCACGGGCATAGTTGTTCCATGGCATGTGGGATATTTCCAGACCAGGGCTCGAACCTGTGTCCCCTGCATTGGCAGGCGGATTCTCAACGACTGTGCCACCAGGGAGGCCCTCTCCTTCAATTCTGAATCATAATCTTGCTGGTAGAGTATTCTTGTTGAAGGCTTTTTCCTTTTAGCCCATTGAATATATCCTGTCATTCCTTCCTAGTCTGCAAAGTCTGCTGAAAAGTCAGCTGACAGTCTTATGGGAATACCTTGAACATAACTAGATGCTTTTATTTCACTGCTTCTATGATCCCTCTTTACCTTAAATTTTTGGCACTTTATAATATGTCTTGGTGTGGACCTGTTTGTCTTCATCTGGTTTGGGACTCTGTGTTTCCTGGACCTGGATGTGTGTTTCCTTCCCCAGGTTAGGAAAGTTATCAGTTACTATATCCTCTAATAAGTTCTCTGACCCTTACTCTCTTCTCCTCTTTCTGGGACCCCTGTAATGCTCATGTGAATATTCTTGATGTTATCTCAGCGATCCCTTTACCTATAGTCTTAATTCTTTTTTCTTCATGCTATTCAGCTTGGGTGATTTTCACTACTCTGTTTCCCATTTCACTGATCTGTTCTTCTGTATCATATAATATAATGTTGCTCCCCTCGTGTGTGTGTATGTGTGTATGTGTATGTGTGTGTGTGTGTGTGTGTGTGTGTGTGTTAATATCATTTATTGTATTTTTCAGCTGTTTGGTTCTTTCTGACATGTTATTACTCTTTTTTCAAATTCTCACTATGTCCATCAATTCTTCTTCCTGACATGGGAGAGCATCTTTATAATCATTATTGTCAACACATTTTTTGGGGGGTAGAATGCTTATCCCTGTTTTATTTAGTTCTATTTCTGATGTCCTGTCTTGTTACTTCATTTGTAACATTTTCCTCTATTTCCTTATGTTTCCTAATTCTCTGTGCATTTCTATTCATTAGGTTCAGGTTGTTACATTCCCGGGTCTCAGAGAAGTGGCCTTATATAGGAGAAGACTGATAGGGCCCAGCAGCACATTGTCCTCTGGCCATCAGAGCCACATGCCCCTGTGTGGGCTGCACACACCTTTCTCTTACGGCAGGGCCAACTACTGTGCACTAGCTGGTAGGTGGTGTTGGACCATGGCCTAAATGGCTGTGAGGCCCTGCAGTATGTGATTACTGTGGGGGTGCTGGTAGCTAATGCAGCCCTCCGTTATGGGTGGCTGTGTGGTGCTCCAGGTGCACAGATAGACAGGGTAGGCCCCCAGTGTGTCTGGTTGTGAGGCCTTGGGGTTCAGGAGTGCTATGGCCATGTTGGTAGATGGGGCAGGCCCCTGATTCTAATAAGTTCCAGGGAAGACTCTAAAATGTTGCTTACCAATGTCTCAGTTCCTAGCAGAAGTCCCAGCTGCCTCTTGCCTTTCCAAGAAGCTCTCCGAGTTAGGAAGTTGGTCTGACCCAGGTGTCTTTCACACTACTGGCTCTGCACAGGGTCTGAGAATGTGTGAGATTTGTGTGTGCCCAATGAGAGCAAAGTCTCAGTTTTCTTTAGCCTCCAGCTTTCCTGAAAGTAAGCCCTGCAGGTTTTCAAAGCCAGACCTGCTGTGTTCCTTTCTTCCAGTGCAGGATCCCTGGGCTGAGCAGCCTGACGCAGGGCTCAGACCCTTCCCTCCATGTGGAGGACCTATGCAGTTGTGATATCTTCCAGCTGTGGGTCACTGTGCTCCACGTTTGGCTTCCAACTAGACTGTTTCCAGTCCTCTTGACTGCCTTGTGGTTTCTCCTTCCTTATATCTTTAGTTGTGGAAAACTTTCCCTGCTAGTCTTCAGGTCATTCTCAGAGATAATATCTGTATAAGTTTTTATAATTTGGGTGCGTCCGTGGCAGGAGGGGCTCAGTATATTCCTAATCTATCATCTTGTTCCTCTCTCAAGAATTGTTTTTAAAATACATCCATTTATTACTGTAAACATAACTCTTTGAATTGCATTGTTTTTCCTGTATTCCATAAATTTAGGTACTTTGTGTTTCCAATTTTGTTTGCTTTAAGATTTTTTAAAATTTCCCTTTTGATTTATTCCTGTATGCATTGACTATTCAGGAGCTTATTGTTCAATTTCTAAGTGTTCTTTAATTTTAAGTTATTCTTTTTAATATTGAATTTCAGTTTCATACCATTGTGGCTGGAAATGATCCTTGATATGATTTCAATATTCTTGGATTTTTGAAGACTTGTTTTGTGGCTTAACATAGGATCTACCTTAGGCAATGTTCTATGTGTACTTAAGAAGAATGGAAATTTTGCTGCTGTTGAGTGGAATGTACTATATATGTCTGTTAGGTTCATTTGATATCAAGTGTGTGTTCAGGTTCAATGTTTCCTGATTGATATTCTGTCCGGATGATCTATACAGTGTTGAAAGTTGGGTATCGATGTTTCTTACCATTATTTTATTTCTGCACATTTTCCTCTTCATGTGTGTTAATAATTTCTTTATATGTTGAGAGGCTCCAATGCTGGACACATACATATTTATAATTGTCATGATTTCTTGATGAATTAATCCCTTTATCATTATATGATAACCTTCTTTCCTTTGAGAGGTTTGACTTCAAGTCTTTTTTACCTGATAATAGACTAGTCAGGCAAGTATCATTTTCATGGAGTATCTTTTTTCCAATCATTCAATTTTATGCTATATATGGATTTAAAGTTAACATGAATCTCTTGTACACAGTATATAATTGAACTTTCTTTAATCCATTCAGCCACCCTAGGGATTATTTAAATTGAACTATAGTTGATTTACAATATTACATTAGTCTCAGTGGTACAACCTATGGATTTAATATTTTTATAGATCATGCTCCATTTAAATTTATTACAAAATAATGACTATACTTCCCTGGGTTGTACTATATATCCTTGTTTGTTTATTTCATACATAGGGGTATTGGATTTAGAGAAACAAACTACTGTCTTTCCCTCCCCCCTTTACTTACCCCACCAGTAACCATTAATTTGTTCTCTGTGAGCCTATTTCTATTTTGTTAAATACATTCCTTTCTTGCATTTTTTGGATTCCACAGAGAAGTGAGAACATAGTGTATTTGCCTTTCTCTAACTTATTTAAGTAGGTATAAATATTCTAGGCTGATCCACGTTGTTGCAAGTGGCAGAAGTTGATCCTTTTTAATGGCTGGGTAATAGTCCATTGTGTATACATACCACATCTTCTTTATCCACTCATCTGTTGATGAACATTTAGTTTGCTTCCATATGTTGGCAATTGTAAATAATGTTGCCATGAACATTGGGACTCATGTATCTTGTCAAATTGGTGTCTTCATTTTCTTTGGACATATACCAAGCAGTGGAATTGTTGGCTAATATGATAGTTCTACTTTTAGCTTTTCTCAGGACCTCCATATTGTTTTCATAGTGGGTGTACCAATTTACAATCCCACCAAGAGTGTACTAGGATTCCCTTCTTTCCATGTCATGAACAACATTTCATACTTGTAGACTTTGGAATAATAGCCATGTTGATAGGTGTGACGTGATGTCTCATTGTGGGGTTTTTTGTGGGTCATTCATTAAATTTAATTTACAAAAGAAGGTGATAGGCTGGATGTGATCTCCAGATTTAGTTTGCTAATACCTGGTATAGGTTAATTTTTGGAGAATTAATACCTTTGTAATGTGATTTATTGCTTAATCTTTTCAGGTTGACATTTAATGATTGGTAACAGATTTAAAAATTTTTCTCCCTGAAGGATATCTGAAGTCTGTTGGTTTGCTTCTGTTTTATAAATTTGTTCATTTCTATCATTTTTTAGACTCCACTATAAGTGATATCATATGATATTTGTCTTTTTCTATCTGACTTACTTCACTTAGAATGAAATAATGCCATTTGCAGCAACAGGAATGGACCTAGAGATGATCGTGCTTTTTCATTTCTGAGTAATATTTGATTGTGTACATGTACCACTTCTTCATTATCCATTCATCTGTTGATGGACATTTTGATTGCCTCCATGTCTTGGCTATTGTAAATAGTGCTGCAGTGCATGTTTGGGTTTGGGGGCATTTGTCTTTTTGAATTCTTGTTTTCTGCAGATGTACGCCCAGAAACGGGACTGCTGGATGATATGGTAGCTCTATTTTTATATTTTAAAGGCATCCCTATACTGTGCTTTATAGTGGCTCTTACCAGCTTACATTCCACCAACAGCATAGGAGGGTTCCATTTTCTCCATGTACTCTCCGGCATTTATGGTTTGTAGACTTTCTGATGATGGCCATTCTGACTGTGCAAGGTGATACCTTGTTGTAGTTTTGATTTGCATGTGTCTAATAACTCAAGGTGTTGAGCATGTTTACATGTTTTTTTTTTAACACTGTAAGAAAAAGTTACAGTTGAAATTGGCTTTTTGAAAGTCTGACTATTTTGAATTTTTTTTTTGATAACTACCACAGGACATTTCTTAAGCACATGTGCCATTTACACTCTGGCAGTCCTTGTGAATATTAAGTGCCCATAAGCACATGTTATAAAGTTGCTGTTGTGGAAATGGGCACAAGAGGTAGGATTTCCTTCATGTCCCTCTCTGGTTACTTGGGTAACCAGAGCCACTGTGGAAGACGGGCTCCTGGATTGTAAATTAGTGTGGACTGTGCCAGAACAAACACCCCAAATCATGTATTTTGTTACTTCTTGTTTTTTTTTTAATTTAATTTTTCGTTTTTATTGGACTAAAGTTGATTTAAAATATTCTGTTTGTGGTAGGCGTACAGAAACTTTTTCAGTTATGTATATTCATAGGTCTATTCATCTTCAGATTCTCTTCCCATATAGGTTATTAGAGAGTGTTGAGAAGACTTCCCTTTGTTATACAGTGGGTCCTTGTTGATTATTTATTTTATATGTATTAGTGTGTAAATGTTTTTCCCAAACTCCTGATTTATTCCTTCCCCCTCACCTTTCTCATTGGGTAACCATAAGTTTGTTTTCTAAGTCTGTAAGTTTGTTTCTCTCTCTCTCTTATTTTTTTGGCTGCACTGCGAGGCATGCAGGATATTAGTTCTCCCAACACAAAGGATCGAACCCACACCCCCTGCAGTGGAAGCTCAGATTCTTAACCATTGGACCACCAGGGAAGTTCTTGTTTTTCTCCTGTAAATTAGTTCATTGGTATCAATTTTTAAATTTCACCTATAAGTGGTACCATATGATATTTGACTTTCTCTTTCTGACTTACTTCACTTAGTATGATTATCTCTAGGTCCATCCATGATGCTGCAAATGGCATTCTTTCATTCTTTTTCATTTCTGAGTAATGTTTCACTGTGAACATGTACCAATTCTTTATCCATCCATCTGCCACTGGTATTTTGGTTGCTCCCATGTCTTAGACATTGTGAATTGTGCTGCGGTACACATATGGGCGCATGTGGGTTTTCCAATTCTGCTTTTCTCTTGATATATGCCTGGGAGTGGGACTGCTGGATCATATGGTAGCTGTAATTTTACCTTGTAAAGGCACCTTCATGCTGTTCTCTATAGTGGCTGTTACCAATTTAGGTCCCAACAGCAGCATAGGAGGGTTCCCTTTTTCCTACAACCTCTCGAGCATTTACTGTTTGTAGACTTTTCGATGATGGCTATTCTGACTCACGTGAAGTGATCCCTCATTGTAGTATTGATTTCCAAGCCGCTAATAGTACATGAATTAGAGCATCTTTTCAAGTGCTTTTCTTTTAAACAGTGTGAGTAAAATTTACCTATTGAAATAAGATCTTGAAAGTCTGTTTCTTTTGATTTTTTTTTTTTTTTTTTTTGCTTAACTATCCCTGGACATACCCTGATTGCAAGGGTCATTTGCAGCCCTACAGCCCTTGTGAATATTAAGTACCCATAAGCCTTGGTTTTAATGTTGCAGTTGCAGGAAAGGGCAACAAGGCAGCGGAATTTATTCATACTCAACTTGATTGCTAGGGCAAACAGAAACTTAGTGGAACTCCTGTTCCTAGGTTGGAAATTAGAGTGGAAAGTGCCAGGACAAATACCCAAAAGTTTGTGTCACATTACTTCTTTTTTTTTTAAACATCTTTATCGGAGTATAATTGCTTTACAATGGTGTGTTAGTTTCTATTTTATATCAAACTAAATCAGTTATACATATACATATGTCCCCATATCTCTTCCCTATTGCATCTGCCTCCCTCCCACCCTCCCTATCCCAACCCTCTAGGTGGTCACAAAGCACTGAGCTGATCTCCTTGTGCTATGCGGCTGCCTCCCAGTAGCTATCTATTTTACATTTGGTAGTGTATATATGTCCATGCCACTGGCTCACTTTGTCCCAACTTACCCTTCCCCTCCCCGTATCCTCAAGTCCGTTCTCTAGTAGGTCTGCATCTTTATACCCGTCTTGCCCCTAGGTTCTTCTGATCACATTTTTAAAATTCCATATATATGTGTTAGCATGCGGTATTTGTTTTTCTCTTTCTGACTTATTTCACTCTGTATGACAGTCTCGAGGTCCATCCAACTCACTAAAAATAACAGTTTCGTTCCTTTTCATGGCTGAGTAATATTCCATTGTATGTGTGTGCCACATCTTCTTTAACCATTCATCTGTTGATGGACACTTAGGTTGCTTCCATGTCCTGGCTATTGTAAATAGAGCTGCAATGAATATTTTGGCACATGACTCTTTTTAAATTATGGTTTTCTCTGGGTATATGCCCAGTAGTGGGATTGCTGGGTCCTATGGTATTTCTATTTTAGTTTTTTAAGGAACCTCCACACTGTTCTCCATAGTGTCTGTATCAATTTACATTCCCACCAACAGTGCAAGAGGGTTTTGTTTTCTCCACACCCACTCCAGCATTTATTGTTTGTAGATTTTTTGATGATGGCCATTCTGACCAATGTGAGATGATATCTCATTGTAGTTTTGATTTGCATTACTCTAATGATTAATGATGTTGAGCATTCTTTCATGTGTTTCTTCACAATCTGTATATCTTCTTTGGAGAAATGTCTATTTAGGTCTTCTGCCCACGTCTGGATTGGGTTGCTTGATTTTTTGTTATTTAGCTGCATGAGCTGCTTATAAATTTTGGAGATTAATCCTTTGTCAGTTGCTTCATTTGCAAATATTTTCTCCCATTCTGAGGGTTGTCTTTTGGTCTTGTTTATGGTTTCCTTTGCTGTGCAAAAGCTTTGAAGTTTCATTAGGTCCCATTTGTTTATTTGTTTTTATTTCCATTTTTCAAGGAGGTGGGTCAAAAAGGATCTTGCTGTGATTTATGTCATAGAGTGTTCTGCCTATGTTTTCTGCTAAGAGTTTGATGGTGTCTGGCCTTACATTTAGGTCTTTAATCCATTTTGAGTTTATGTTTGTGTATGGTGTTAGGGAGTGTTCTAATTTCATTCCTTTACATGTAGCTGTCCAGTTTTCACAGCACCACTTATTGAAGAGGCTGTCCTTTCTCCACTGTATATTCTTGCCTCCTTTATCAAAGATAAGATGACCATATGTGTGGGGGTTAATCTCTGGGCTTTCTATCCTGTTCCATTGATCTATCTTTCTGTTTTTGTGCCAGTACCATACTGTCTTGATTACTGTAGCTTTGTAGTATAGTCTGAAGTCAGGGAGCCTGATTCCTCCAGCTCTGTGTTTTGTTCTCAATATTGCTTTGGCTATTCAGGGTCTTTTGTGTTTCCATAGAAATTGTGAAATTTTTTGTTCTAGTTCTGTGAAAAATGCCAGTGGTAGTTTGATAGGGATTGCATTGAATCTGTAGATTGCTTTGGGTGGTAAAGTCATTTTCACAATGTTGATTCTTCCAATCCAAGAACATGGTATATCTCTCCATCTATTTGTATCATCTTTAATTTCTTTCATCAGTGTCTTATACTTTTCTGCATACAGGTCTTTTGTCTCCTTAGGTAGGTTTATTCCTAGATATTTTATGCTTTTTGTTGCAATGATAAATGGGAGTGTTTTCTTAATTTCACTTTCAGATTTTTCATCATTACTGTATAGGAATGCAAGAGATTTCTGTGCATTAATTTTATATCCTGCTACTTTACCAAATTCATTGATTAGCTGTAGTAGTTTTCTGGCAGCATCTTTAGGATTCCCTATATATAGTATCATGTCATCTGCAAACAGTGACAGCTTTACTTCTTCTTTTCTGATTTGGATCCCTTTTATTTCTTTTTCTTCTCTGATTGCTGTGGCTAAAACTTCCAAAACTATGTTGAATAA
This sequence comes from Delphinapterus leucas, assembly GCF_059928025.1. Classification (NCBI taxonomy): domain Eukaryota; kingdom Metazoa; phylum Chordata; class Mammalia; order Artiodactyla; family Monodontidae; genus Delphinapterus; species Delphinapterus leucas. The sequence continues at coordinate 87,286,695 of NC_143130.1, forward strand.
GAGTGGTGAGAGTGGGCATCCTTGTCTTGTTCCTGATCTTAGTGGAAATGCTTTCAGTTTTTCACCATTGAGGACGGTGTTGGCTGTGGGTTTGTCATATATGGCCTTTATTATGTTGAGGAAAATTCCCTCTATGCGTACTTTCTGCAGGGTTTTTAACATAAATGGGTGTTGAATTTTGTCGAAAGCATTCTCTGCATCTACTGAGATGATCATATGGTTTTTCTCCTTCAGTTTGTTAATATGGTGTATCACATTGATTGATTCCACATATTGAAGAATCATTGCATTCCTGGGATTAACCCCACTAGATCATAGTGTATGATCCTTTTAATGTGCTATTGGATTCTGTTTGCTAGTATTTTGTTGAGGAGTTTTGTATCTATGTTCATCAGTGATATTGGCCTGTAGTTTTCTTTCTATGTGATCTCTTTGTCTGGTTTTGGTATCAGAGTGATGGTGGTCTCCTAGAATGAGTTTGGGAGTGTTCCTCCCTCTGCTATATTTTGGAAGAGTTTGAGAAGAATAGGTGTTAGCTCTTCTCTAAATTTTTAATAGAATTTGCCTGTGAAGCCATCTGGTCCTGGGCTTTTGTTTGTTGGTAGAGTTTTAATCACAGTTTCAATTTAAGTGCTTGTGATTGGTGTGTTCATAATTTCTATTTCTTCCTGGTTCAGTCTTGGAAGGTTGTGCATTTCTAAGAATTTGTCCATTTCTTCCAGGTTGTCCATTGTATTGGCATATTGTTGCTTGTAGTAATCGCTCATGATCCTTTGTATTTCTGCAGCGTCAGTTGTTACTTAACCTTTTTCATTTCTAATTCTATTGATTTGAATCTTCTCCCTTTTTTTCTTGATAAGTCTGGCCAATGGTTTATCAATTTTGTTTATCTTCTCAAAGAACCAGCTTTTAGTTTTATTGATCTTTGCTATCATTTGCTTCATTTCTTTTTCATTTATTTCTGCTCTGATCTTTATGATTTCTTTCCTTCTGCTAACCTTGGGTTTTTTTTGTTCTTCTTTCTCTAATTGCTTTAGGTGTAAGGTTAGGTTGTTTATTTGAGATGTTTCTTGTTTCTTAAGGTAGGCTTGTATAGCTATAAACTTCCCTCTTAGAACTGCTTTTGCTGCATCCCATAGGTTTTGGGTCGTTGTGTTTTCATTGTCATTTGTTTCTAGGTATTTTTTGATATCCTCTTTGATTTCTTCAGTGATATCTTGGTTATTAAGTAGTCTGTTGTTTAGCCTCCATGTGTTTGTATTTCTTAACAGATTTTTTCCTGTAATTGATATCTAGTCTCATGGCGTTGTGGTCGGAAAAGATACTTGATACGATTTCAATTTTCTTAAATTTAGCAGGGCTTGATTTGTGACCCAGGATATGATCTATCCTGGAGTATGTTCCATGAGCACTTGAGAAGAATGTGTATTCTGTTGTTTTTGAATGGAATGTCTTATAAATATCAATTAAGTCCATCTTGTTTAATGTATCATTTAAAGCTTGTATTTCCTTATTTATTTTTATTTTGGATGATCTATTCATTGGTGCAAGTGGGGTATTAAAGTCCCCTACTTTGATTGTGTTACTGTCGATTTCCCCTTTTATGGCTGTTAGTATTTGCCTTATGTATTGAGGTGCTCCTATGTTGGGTGCATAAATATTTCCAATTGTTATATCTTCTTCTTGGATTGATCCCTTGATCATTATGTAGTGTCCTTCTTTGTCTCTTGTAATAGTCTTTGCTTTAAAGTCTATTTTGTCTGATATGAGAGTTGCTACTCCAGCTTTCTTTTGATTTCCATTTGCATGGAATATCTTTTTCCATCCCCTCACTTTCAGTCTGTATGTGTCTCTAGGTCTGAAGTGGGTCTCTTGTAGACAGCATATATATGGGTCTTGTTTTTGTATTCATTCAGCCAGTCTATATCTTTTGGTGGGAGCATTTAATACATTTACATTTAAGGTAATTATCAATATGTATGTTTCTATTACCATTTTCTTAACTGTTCTGGGTTTATTATTGTATGTCTTTCCCTTCTCTTGTGTTTCCTGCCTAGAGAAGTTCCCTTAGCATCTGTTTTAAAGCTGGTTTGGTGGTGCTGAATTTTCTAAGCTTTTGCTTGTCTGTAAAGGTTTTTATTTCTCTGTCAAATCTGAATGAGATCCTTGCTGGGTAGAGTAATCTTGGTTGTAGGTTTTTCTCTTTCATCACTTTAAATATGTCCTGCCACTCCCTTCTGACTTGCAGAGTTTCTGCTGAAAGATCAGTTTTTAATCTTATGGGGATTCCTTTATGTGTTACTTGTTATTTTTCCCTTGCTGCTTTTAATATTTATTCTTTGTATTTAATTTTTGATAGTTTGATTAATATGTGTCTTGGCATGTTTCTCCTTGGATTTATCCTTTATGGGACTCTCTGTGTTTCCTAGACTTGAATAACTATTTCCATTCCTATATTAGGGAACTTTTCAACTACAATAACTTCAAATATTTTCTCAGTCCCTTTCTTTTTCTCTTCTTCTTCTGGGACCCCTATAATTCAAATGTTGGTGCATTTAATGTTGTCCCAGAGGTCTCTGAGACTGTCCTCAATTCTTTTCATTCTTTTCTCTTTATTCTGCTCTGCAGTAGTTACTTCCACTATTTTATTTTCCAGGTCACTTATCCGTTCTTCTGCCTCAGTTATTCTGCTATTGATACCTTCTAGAGAACTTTTAATTTCATTTATTGTGTTTTTCATCTGTTTGTTTGCTCTTTAGTTCTTCTAGGTCCTTGTTAAACGTTTCTTGTATTTTTTCCATTCTATTTCCAAGATTTTGGATCATCTTTAGTATCATTATTCTAAATTCTTTTTCAGGTAGGCTGCCTATTTCCTCTTCATTTGTTAGGTCTGGTGGGTTTTTACCTTGCTCCTTCATCTGCTGTGTGTCTCTGTGTCTTCTCATTTTGCTTAACTTACTGTGTTTGGGGTCTCCTTTTTGCAGGCTGCAGGTTCATAGTTTCTGTTGGTTTTGGTGTGTGTCCCCAGTAGCTAAGGTTGGTTCAGTGGGTTGTGTAGGCTTCCTGGTGGAGGGGGCTAGTTCCTGTGTTCTGGTGGGTGAGGCTGGATCTTGCCTTTTTGGTGGGCAGGTCCACGTCTTGTGGTGTGTTTTGGGGTGTCTGTGGCCTTATTATGATTTTAGGCCGCCTCTGTGCTAACGGATGGGGTTGTGTTCCTGTCTTGCTAGTTGTTTGGCATAGGGTGTCCTGCACTGTAGCTTGCTGGTCATTGAGTGGAGCTGGGTCTTGGCATTGAGAGGGAGATCTCTGGGAGGTTTTCACCATTAGATATTACGTGGAGCTGGCAGGTCTCTTGTGGACCAGTGTCCTGATCTTGGCTCTCCCACCTCAGTGGCACAGCCTTGATGCCTGGCTGGAGCACTAAGATCCTGTCCTCTACACAGGTCATAATAAAAGGGAGAAGAAAGAAAGAAAGAGAGAAAGAGAGAAAGAGAGAAAGAGAGAAAGAGAGAAAGAGAGGAAGAGAGGAAGAGAGGAAGAGAGGAAGAGAGAGAGAGAGAGAGAGAAAGAGAGAAAGAAAGAAAGAAAGAAGAAAGGAAGGAAGGAAAGAAAGAAGGAAGGAAGGAAGAGAAAGAAGGAAGATAAAATAAAGTAAAATAAAATAGTTATTAAAATAAAAATAATTATTAAGAAAAAAAATTTTTAAGTAATAAAAAAATGGACAGACAGAACCCTAGGAAAAATGGTAAAAGCAAAGCTATACAGACAAAATCACACAGAGAAACATACACATATACACTCACAAAAAGAGAAAAAGGGAATATATATATATATATATATATATATATATATATATATATATATATAGTTGCTCCCATAGTCCACCTCCTCAATTTGGGATGATTCATTGTCTATTCATGTATTCCACAGATGCAGGGTACATCAAGTTGATTGTGGAGATTTAATCCACTGCTTCTGAGGCTGCTGGGAGAAATTTCCCTTTCTCTTCTTTGTTCTCACTGCTCCCGGGGTTCAACTTTGGATTTGGACCCGCCTCTGCGTGTAGGTTGCCTGAGGGTATCTGTTCCCCCTCAGACAGGACGGGGTTAAAGGAGCAGCTGATTCGGGGGCTTTGGCTCACTCAGGCCGTGGGAAGGGAAGGGGTACAAATGCGGGGCAAGCCTGCAGGGGCAGAGGCTGGCGTGACGTTGCACCAGCATGAGGTGGGCCATGCGTTCTCCGGGGGAAGTTGTCCCTGGATCACGGGACCCCGGCAGTGGCAGGCTGCATAGGCTCCCGGGAGGGGAGGTGTGGAGAGTGACCTGTGCTTGCACACAGGCTTCTTGGTGGCTGCAGCAGCAGCCTTAGCATCCCATGCCCATCTCTGGGGTCTGCGCTGATAGCCATGGCTCACGCCCATCTCTGGAGCTCCTTTAAGCAGCGCTCTTAATCCCCTCTCCTCACGCACCAGGAAACAAAGAGGGAAGAAAAAGTCTCTTGCCTCTTCGGCAGGTCCAGACTTTTCCCCGGACTCCCTCCCGGCTAGCCGTGGTGCACTAACCCCCTGCAGGCTGTGTTCATGCTGCCAACCCAAGTCCTCTCCCTGTGCTCTGACCGAAGCCGAGCCTCAGCTCCCAGCCCCGCCCGCCCCAGCGGGTGAGCAGACAAGCCTCTCGGGCTGGTGAGTGCGGGTCAGCACCGATCGTCTGTGTGGGAATCTCTCCGCTTTGCCCTCCGCACCCCTGTTGCTGGTCTCTCCTCCGCGGCTACAAAGCTTTCCGCCTCCACCACCCGCAGTCTCCACCCGTGAAGGGGCTTCCTAGTGTGTGGAAACCTTTCCTCCTTCACAGCTCCCTCCCACTGGTGCAGGGCCCGTCCCTATTCTTTGTCTCTGTTTATTCGTTTTTCTTTTGCCCTACCCAGGTATGTGGGGAGTTTCTTGCTTTGGGGAGGTCTGAGGTCTTCTGTCAGCGTTCAGTAGGTGTTCTGTAGGAGTTGTTCCACATGTAGATGTATTTCTGATGTATTTGTGGGGAGGAAGATGATCTCTGTGTCTTACTCTTCCGCCATCTTGAAGCTCCTCCCCCACATTACTTCTTGATTAATTTTTATTTCTTATCGTAGTAAATTTGATTACAATGTTGTGTTTCTTCTAGGTGTACAGAATCTGGTTCATTCATACATATACATATATCTAATCAGGTTTAGATTTTTTCCCTGTTGGTCATTACAGAGCATTGAGTAGACCTCCCTTGGCATCCAGTAGGTCCTTCCTGATTATACATTTTATATGTATTATTAAATGTATGTTAACCCCAACATCCTAATTTTTCCATTCCTTTCACCTTTTTCTAAGTCTGTACGGGTCTTTCTCTGTGGAAATATGCTCATGGGTATCAATTTTTAGATAACACCAGTAAATGATATCATCGGATATTTGTCTTTCTCTTTCTGACTTACTTTACATAGTAAGATTATCTCTAGGCTCATCTGTGGTGCTGCAAAAGGCATTGTTTCATCTTTCCCATGGCTAATATTCCATTGTGTACCTGTACCACTTCTTTGTCCATTCATCTGTAGATGGACATTTTGGTTGCATCCACGTCTGGTTATTGTAAATATCGCTGCAGTGCACGTTTCAGAGCCTGTGTCTTTCGGAATTCTGGTCTTCTCGGGTAATAGGCCCATTAGTACTTCGGCAGGATCATGTGGTAGTTCAATTGACACCTTTTAAAGGCACCTTCATTCTCTTCTGATTAGTGGCTGTTACCAGTTTACATCCCATCAACAGCATAGGAGTGTATCCATTCTCAGAAACCCATTCAGCATTTATTGTTTGCAGACATTTTTGTTGTTGTTGGCCATTCAGACTACTGTGAGGTGATACCTTTTTGTAATTTAAATTTGCATGTCTCTAATAATTCTTGATTTTGAACATTTTTTCATGTCCTTTAAAAAAAAGAAAAACAGTGTGAACAAATTTGCCTCTTGAAACTGTCTTCTTGAGAGTTTGCCCTCTCTTGAATATTAATGTCCATTCCTGACCCCAGGACATATTTTTGAGGGCAGGTGTCATTTAAAGCTCTGCAGTCCTTTTGAATATTAAGTGACCATTAGCACTGGGATTAAAGCTGCTGTTGCAGGAAATGGCAACAAGGCGGCAGATTACTATATTCCCAGCTTTGGTTAAAAGAGCTGCAGAGCCTTAATGGAAGTCATGTTCCTAGTTTTCAAATTAGAGTGGAATGTTCCAGGACAAACCCCTGGAAACTTATGTCTCCTTACTTATGTTTGATTTTTTAATTTAATTTATATATTAGAGTAAACTTGAGTGTTGTGATTGTCTGGGTGTACAGAATCTGGTCAATTATTCATACATATATCTCTTCATCTTTGGATCCTGTTCCCATGTAAGTAACTACAGGGTGTTGAGTAGACCTCCCTTGGTATTTCATAAGTGTTTGGTGATTATATATTTTATATGTAATAGTCATTAAATGATTTATATATTTTATGTTATATGTTTATAAACATATACATGAGTATGTGTATGTTAAGACCATAATCCTAATTAATCCATTCCACATACCTTTCATGTGGTTAAACATTAGTTTGTTTTATAAGTCTCTGAGTGTCTTTTTCTGTGGAAATATGTTCCTTGCTAGCAATTTTAGGATAACATGCATAAATGATATCATAGATTATTTGTCATTTCCTTTTGACTTACTTAACGTAATATGATTATTTCTAGGCTCACCGGTAGTCATGAAAATGGCATTGTTCATTTTTTCCGAGGCTAATATTCCATTAGGTACATGTACCACTTCTTCTTTGTCCATTTGTCTGTCGATGGACATTTTGTTTGCTTCCATGTCTTGGCTATTGTAAATATTGCTGCAGTGCATGTTTGTCTGCCTGTGTCTTTCCGATTTTGGTCTTCTTAGGTTAGAGGCCCATTAGTGGATCAGCCGGATCATATGGTAGCTCAGTTTTTACCTTTTAAACGCAGCTCTGTTCTGTTCTCATTATTAGCTGTTGCCAGTTTACATCCAACCAGCAGCATACTCGGTATGCATTCTCCACAACCCCTTCAGCAGTCATTGTTTGTAGACGTTTTACTGATGGCATTTTTGTGTGTGTGTGTGGTACGCGGGCCTCTCACTGGTGTGGCCTCTCCCATTGCAGAGCACAGGCTCCGGACGCACAGGCTCAGCGGCCATGCCTCATAGGCCCAGCCGCTCCACGGCATGTGGGATCTTCCCGGACTGGGGCACAAACCCGTGTCCCCTACATCGGCAGGCGGACTCTCAACCACTGTGCCACCAGGGGAGCCCCTACTGATGGCATTTTGAATGTTGGGTGGTGACAACTTTTTGTAGTTTGGATTTGTATGCGAACAGTAATTCCTGATGTTGAGCTTTTATCCATGTCCTTTTTTTTTTAATAAAAGAGTAAAACTCACCTCTTCAAATTGTTTTCTTCAAAAATTTTCCCATGTTTTGAATTTTTTTGGCCATTACCTAGGGCAGGTGTAATTTACATCCCTGTGATTATATTAAGTGACCAGTAGCACTGGGTGTAAAGCTGCTGTTGTGGAAGACGGCCAAAAGGCGGCAGCGTTTTTCCATTCCCAAATCTGGTTACTAGGGCAGCAGAGCCTTCCTGGAAGTCGTATTCCTAGGTTGTAAATTAGAATGGAATGTACCAGGGGAAAAAACCCATAAATTTATGTCTCATTACTTCTTGTTCATTGTTTTAATTTAATTTTTTAAATCAAGGTAATGATTAGAATATTGTTTGTTGTTCTAGGTGTACATAATCTCATTCATTTGTACATTATATATATCTATTCATTTACAGATCCTCTTCCCATGTAAATTTTTACAGAGTGTTCAATACACCTCCCTTGGTATATGGTCGGTCTTTTTGATATATGTATTTAATAGGTATTTGTATATGTATGGTAACCATAATCTTAATTTATCCATTTCTCCCACCTTTCCTTTTAGATAACCATAGTTTGTTTTCTAAGTCTATGAGTGTCTTTCTCTGTGGAAATATGTTCATTTGTGTCAGGTGTTAGATAATACCTATAAGTGATATAATAGAATATTTGTCCTTTGCTTTCTGACTTACCTCATGTTCTGTTATTATCTCTAGGATCATCTATGGTGCCTCAAAGAGCAGTGTTTCATTGTTTTCCATGGCTAATATTCCATTGTGTACATGGACCACTTCTTCTTTGACCATTCATCTGTTGATTGATATTTTGGTTGCTTCCCTGTCTAGGTTATTGTGAATATTGCTGCAGTTCAGCTTTGCCAGCCTGTGTCTTCTCGATTCTGCTCTTCTCAGGTGATAGGCCCAGCGTAGACCTGCTGGATCACATGTTGGCTCAATTTTTACTTTTAAACACAGATCCTTTCTGTTCTCATTGGTTGTCACCGCTTCACATCTCACCAGCAGCTAGAGGGTACAAAGTTCTCTAAAACCCCTTCAGTATCTATAGTCAGTAGACTTTTTGCTGATGGTCATTCGACTGGTGTGTGTTGAAAACTTTTTGTAGATTAGATTTGCATGAGTCTAATAATTCCTGATGTTGAGCTTTTTTCCATTTTCCTTTTTTTGCAAGAGTAAAAAGCACACCTTCATATTATCTTCTGGAAAAATTTGCTCTGTTTTGAATTTTTTTGGCCATTACCTACCTCAGTATATTTTTTTGACGGCAGGTGTCCTTTACAGCCCTGAGTTCTTGTGAATATTAAGTGACCATTAGCTGTGGGTTTAAAGCCGCTCATGCAGGAAACGGACACCAGGCGGCAGCATTTCTACATTTCCAACTCTGGGTACCTGGGCAACAAAGCCTTCCTGGAAATCGTGTTAGTAGGCTGCCAATTAGAGTGGAATGTTCCTGGGCAAACCCCCAAATGCTTATATCTCCTTATTTCTTGCTTGATTTTTAAATTTAATTTTTATGTTTTATCAGAGCAAATTTGATGAAAATGTTGTGTTTGTCCTAGATGTACAGAATCTGGTGCATTATATCTATATATCTATCTATTCATCTTTGGATCCTTTCCCATGTAGGTTATTACAGAGTGTTGAGTAGACTTCTCCTGGTATTCCATAGGTTTTGGTGACTATATAATTCATATGTATTACTATATGTTTGTCAACCCTCATATCCTAATTATCCATTCCTCACACCCATCCATTTGGTTAAACATAATTTTGTTTTCTTAATCCATGAGTGTCCTTCTTTGGAAATAAGTTCATGGGTATCAATTTTTACGTAACACCTATAACTGATATCACAGGATATCTTTCTTTTGGTTTCTTCCTTACTTCAAGTTGTGTGATTATATCTAGGTACTTCTGTGGTGGTGCAAACAGCACTCTTCCATGCTTTTTCATGGCTAATATTCCATTGTGTACATGGACCACTTCTTCTTTGTGCATTCATCTTTTGATGGCCATTTTGGTTGCTCCCAAGTCTTGGCTATGGTAAATATTGCTGCAGTGGAGGATTCCCAGCCTGTATCTTTTGGGTTCTGGTCTACTCAGGTGATAGGCCCATCAGTGGTCCTACCAGATCGTATGGTAGCTCAACTTTTACCTTTAAATGCACCTCCTTTCTGTTCTCACTACTGGCTGTTACCAGTTTACATCCCACCAGCTGCTAGAGGGTACGCAGTTCTCTGAAACCCCTTCAGCATGTATTGTTTGTGGACTCTTGCTGATGATCATTCTGACAGCTGTGAGGTGAACGTTTTTGTAGGCTGAATTTGCATGGCTTTATTAATTGCTGATGTTGAGCATTTTTCCATGCCCTTTTATTGTTAAAAAAAAAAAGAAAAGAAAAAATGTGAGTAAAATATGCCTCTTGTAATTGTCTTTTTCAAAGGTTGCCTTCTTTTGAATCTTGTGGTCGATTTTCTACCCCAGGATTATTTTTTTCGGGGCAGGTGTCATTTGCAGGCCTGCAACGATCGTGAATATTAAGTGACCATTAGCACTGGATTTAAAGCTGCTGTTGCAGGAAACGGAGACAAGGCTGCAGCATTTCTCCATTCCCAGATCTGGTTACTAAGGCAGCAGAGCCTTTCTGGAAGTCGTGTTCCTAGGTTGTAAATTAGAATGGAATGTGCCAGGAAAAACCCCCATAAGTTGATTTCTCATTACTTGTTCGTTTTTTTAAATTTAGTTTTTATTTTTTATCACAGCAAATTTGATTACAATATTTTGTTTGTTCTAGGTGTCCAAGATGTGGTTCTTTTACACATATACATATATCTATTCATCTTAGGATCCATTTCTCATGTAGGTGATGACACAATGTTGAGTAGTCTTCTCTTGGTATTCCGTAGGTCTTTGCTGATTATATATTTATCATGTGTTTGTATATCTCTGTTAACCACAATATCCTAATTTATCCAATCCTCACACCTTTCAATTTGGTTAACCATAAGTTTGTTTAATGAATCTCTGATTGCCTTTCACTGTGGAAATATCTTCATTGGTATCAATTTTTAGGTAACAGATATAAGTGATATCACAGGATATATGTCTTTGGCTCTCTGTCTTACTTCAAGTTGTGTGATTATCTCTAGACTCATCTACGGTGCTGCAAATGGCATTGTTTCATATTTTTCCTTGGCTAATATTCCATCTGTACATGTACCAGTTCTTCTTCGTCCACTAATCTGTTGATGGACTTTTTGGTTGCTTCCATGTCTTGGCTATTGGAATACTGCTGCAGTCAGTTTTGCCTGCGTCTTTCCAATTCTGTCTTCTTAAGTTATAGGCCCAGGAGTGGGCCTGCTGGATCATATCGTAGCTCAGTGTTACCTTTAAAGACACCTCCATTCTGTTTTCATTAGTGGCTCTTACCACTTTACGTCCCAATTTAGGTTGAGGGTATGCATTTCTCCACAGCCCTTTTGGCATTTAATTGTTTGCAGGTTTTTTTGCTGATGGTCATTCTGACTGGTGTGAGCTGATACCTTTATGTAGTTGGATTTCCATGCGTCTAATAATTCCTTATATTGAGATATTAGCCATGTCGTTTTTTTTTTTTTAAAGAGTGAGTACATCTTACCTATTCAAATAGTTTTCTGGAAGTATGTGTCATATTTTGAATATTTTAGGCCATTACCTCCCTCAAGACATTTTGAGGGCAGGTGTCATTTGCAGCCCTGCATTCCTTGTGAATATGAACTGATCATTAGCACAGGTTTTAAAGCTGCTGTTGCGGGTAACGGCCACAGGGCAGCAGCATTTCTACATTCCCCACTCTGGTCACTAGGGATACAGAACCCTCCTGGAAGTCTTGTTCCTTGGTTGTAAATTAGAGTGGAATGTGCCCGGACAAACCCCCAAAGATTATCGGAGTTTATTTAATTAGAGTGTTATGATTATCTGGGTGTATAGAATCTGGTCAATTATTCATACATATATCTGTTCATCTTCTGATCCTGTTCCCAGGTAGGTTATTACAGAGTGTTGAGTAGACCTCCCTTGGTAATTGGTAGGTGTTTGGTGATTATATATTTTATATGTATTAGTGATTATATAATTTTTATATTTTATATGTTTATATACATATAACATACATGAGTATATGTATGTTAAGCCCATAATCTTAATTAATCCATTCCTCCCACCTTTCATTTTGGTTAACCATTAGTTGGTTTTATAAGTCTGTGAGTGTCTTTTTCTGTGGAAATATGTTCATTGGTAACAATATTAGGATAACATGTATAAATGATATAATACGGTATTTATTTTTCCCTTTCGACTTATTTCACATAATATGATTATTTCTAGGCTCATGTGTGGCCATGAAAACGGCACTGTTTCATTTTTTCGGAGGTTAATAATCCATTAGATACATGTACCATTGCTGCTTGGTCCATTTATCTGTTGATGGACATTTTGTTTGCTTGCATGTCTTGGCTATTGTAAATTTTGCTGCAGTGCATGTTTGCCTGCCTGTGTCTTTCCGATTCTGGTCTTTTTAGGTTATAGGCCCATTACTGGATCAGCCGGATCATATGGTAGCTCAATTTTTACATTTTAAACACAGCTCTATTCTGTTCTCATTATTAGCTGTTACCAGTTTACATGCAACCAACAGCATAGTGGGTATGCGTTTCTCCACAACCCCTTCAGCAGTCATTGTTTGTAGACTTTTTACTGATGGCACTTTGAATGTTGGGTGGTAATAACTTTGTGTAGTTTGGATTTGCAGGCGACCAATAACTCCTGATATTGAGCTTTTATTCCTGTCCTTTTATTCCCCTAAATAAAAGAGTGAATAAAACTTACCTCTTCCAATTGTTTTCTTGAAAACGTTTGCGTGTTTTGAATTTTTGGCCATTCCCTACCGCAGGATGCTTTTTCAGGGCAAATGTCATTTGTAGCCCTGAAATTATTGTGAATATTAAGTGACCATTAGCTCTGGGTTTAAAGCTGCTGTTGTGGGAAATGGCCACAAGGCGGCAGCATTTCTCCATTCCCAGATACGGTTACTAGGACAGCAGAGCCTTCCTGGAAGTCGTGTTCCTAGGTTGTAAATTAGAATGGAATGTGCCAGGAAAACCCCCCATAAGTTTATGTCCATTACTTCTTGTTCGATGTTTTAATTCTTTAAATCGGGGTAATGATTAGAATACTGTTTGTTGTAGGTGTACAAAATCTGGTTTATTTGTACATTATATATATATATTCATGTACAGATCCTCTTCCCATATAAATTATTACAAAGTGTTCAGTAGACCTCCCTTGGTATATGGTCGGTCTTTTTGATATATGTATTTGATAGGTATTTGTATACGTATGGTAACCCTAATCTTAATTTTTCCATTCCTCCCACCATTCCTTTTAGATAGCCATAGTTTGTTTTCTAAGTCTGTGAATGTCTTTCTCTGTGGAAATAATTTCATTTGTGTCAGTTGTTAGATAACACTTATAGGTGATATCATAGGATATTTGTCTTTTGCTTTCCAACTTACCTCACGTTCTCTGATTACTTCAAGGCTCATCTATGGTGCTACAAAGAGCAGTGTTTCATTGTTTTCGAAGGCTAATATTCCACTGTGTACATGGACTTCCTCTTCTTTGTACATTCATCTGTTGATGGGTATTTTCATTTTTTCCAAGTCTTGGCTACTGTAAATATTGCTGCAGTGCAGGATTACCAGCCCTTGTCTTTTGGATTCTGGTCTTCTCTGGTGACAGCCCAAGCCGTGGGCCTACCAGATCATATGGTAGCTGAGTTTTTACCTTTAAATGCACCTCCATTCTGTTTTCACCTTTGGCTGTTACCAGTTTACATCGCCCCAGCAGCTAGAGGGTATGCAGTTCTCTAAAACCCCTTCAGCATTTGTTGTTTGCAGACTTTCTTGCTGGTGATCATTCTGATAAAAGCTCAACATCAGGAATTACTACACTCATGCAAATCTAATCTACAAAGAGGTTTCAACACAAAGCAGTTGAATGCCTATCAGCAATAAGTCTACAAACACTAAATGCTGAAGGGGTTTTAGAGAACTGTGTACTCTCTAGCTGCGGGTGAGATGTAAAGTGGTAACAGCCAATAATGAGAACACAAAGAAGCTACATTGAAAAGTAAAAATTGAGCTACAATTCGATCCAGCAGGCCCACGGCTGGGCCTCTCATCTGAGAAGACCAGAATCAAGAAGACGCAGGCCGGCAAAGGTGCACTGCAGCAATACTCACAATAGCCAAGACATGGAAGCAACCAAAATGTCCATCAACAGATGAATGGACAAAGAAAAACTGGTACATGTAGAGATGATATATTTGCCAAGGAAAAAAATGAAACAATGCCGTTTGCAGCACCATAGATGAATTGAGAGGTACTCACACAACTTGAAATAACTCAGAAAGCGAAAGACACATATCGTATGAAATCACTTACAGGTATTACCTAAAAACTTATACCACTGAAGATATTTGCACAGAGGAAGGCAATCACAGATTCACTCAACAATCTCAAGGATAACCAAATGGAAAGGTGTGTGAGGATTGGAAAAATAAGGATATTGGGATTAACAGAAATATACAAACACATGTGACATATATAATCACCAAAGACCTACGGAATGCCAAGAGAAGACTACTCAACAGTGTCATAACCTACACTGGGTAGGGATCCGAAGATAAATAGATATATGTATATGTGTAAAATAACCACATCTTGCACACCTAGAACAAACAAAACATTGTAATAAAATTTGCTGTGATAACAAATAAAAATTTAATTTAAAAAAACGGACAAGACGTAATGAGACAAACTTATGGGGGTTTTCCTGGCACATTCCATTCTAATTTACAACCTAGGAACAGGACATCCAGGAAGGCTCTGTTGCCCTAGTAACCAGATTTGAGCATGGAGAAATGCTGCAGCCTTGTGACCATATCCCACAACAGCAGCTGTAAACTCAGGGATAATGGTTACTTAATATTCACAATAATTGCAGACCTGTAAATGACACCAGCCATCAAAAAAAAATCCTGGGATTGAAAATTGACCAAGAAATTGAAAACAGGACAACATTTCAACACAACAATTTCAAAAGGTGTATTTTCCTCCATTTTTCTTTTTTTTAAACAACAACAAAAACGGCGTGGCAAAGTGCTCAACATTAGGAATTATTAAAGACATGCAAATCCAGTCTACAAAAACGTATCCGAATGACCATCAGCAAAAATTCTGCAAACAATAAATGCCAAAGGGGTTGTAGAGAACTGCATACCCTCAGCTCTAAATGGGATGTAAACTCGTAAGAGCCATTAATGAAAACGGAGTGGAGGAGCCTTTACAAGGTAAAAATTGAGCTACAATTCAATCCAGCAGGCTCACTGCTGGGCCTATCACCTGAGAAGACGAGAATCAAAAAGACACAGGCTGGCAATCCTGCATTGCAGCAATATTTACCACAGCCAAGACTTGGAAGCAACCAAAATGTCCATCAACAGATGAGTGCACAAAGAAGTGGTCCATATACACAATGGAATATTACTCCGAGAAAAAAATATAAATTAAATTTAAAAAACAAACATAAGGAAGGAGACATAAGTTTTGGAGGTTTATCCGGGCACATTCCACTCTAATGTGAAATCAAGGAACACAACTTTCAGGAAGATTCTGTTTCCCTAGTACCAGAGTGTGTAATGTAGAAATGCCACCACCCTGTGGCTGTTACCCACAATAGCAGCTTTAAAAGCTGTGCTAATGCTCACTTCATATTCACAATCACTGCAGGGTGGTAAATGACACCTGCCGTCTAAATATCTTGAGGGAGGTAATAACGAAAAATATTCAAAATGTGGCGCATACTACACGAAAACAATTTGAATATGTAAGTTTTGCTCACTCTTTTAAAAAAAGCATATGGCTAATATCTCAATATAAGGAATTATTAGACGCATGCAAATTCAACGACAAAAAGGTATCAGCTCACTCCAGTGAGAATGACCATCAGCAAAAATCTACAAACAATAAATGCCGAAGTGGTTGTGGAGAAATGCATACTCTCAAATTTAAGTGGGACGTAAACTGGAAACAGCCACTAATGAAACAGAAAAAGGTGCATTTAAAAGGTAAACTTTGAGCTACCATATGATTCAGTGGGCCCATCCTAGGCCTATGATCTAGGAAGACAGAATTGAATGACACTGGCAGGCAATAGTGCACTGTAGCAGTATTACAATAGACAAGAAATGAAAACAACCAAAAAGTCCTTCAAAAGATGAATGGCCAAAGAAAAACTGGTACATGTACAGATGGAATATTAGCCAAGGAAAAAACTGAAACAACGTCGGTTGCAGCACCATAGATGAGTCTACAGGTAATCAATCACACAACTTGAAGTAACTCAGAAGGCAAAAGACACATATCCTATGGTATCACTTACAGGTGTTACCTGAAAACCGATACCCGTCAAGATATTTCCACAAAGATAGGCAACCACAGATTCATTAAAGAAACATGGTTAACTGAATGGAAAGGTGTGAGGATTGTATACATTAGAATATTGGGATTAACAGAGATATACGAACACATGTGAAATATATAATTGCCAAAGACCTGTGGAATTCCAAGTGAAGACTACTCAACATTGTGCCATGACCCACAGAGGAAACGGATCCGAAGATGAATAGATATATGTGTATGTATAAAAGAACCACAGCTTTCACAACTACAACAAATGAAACATTGTAAACAGATTTGTTATTTTAAAAAATAAAAATCAAATTAAAAAAATGAACAAGAAGTAAAAAGACATAAACTTATGGGTTTTTTCCTGGCACATTCCATTCTTCTTTACAACTTAGGAAACCTACTTCCAGGAAGGTTCTGAACACTGTATTAATTTATATGGGAAGAGGATCTGTACATAAAGATATATATAATGTTCAAATAAACCATATTGTGTACACCTAGATAAATAATATTCTAAACATTACCCTGATTTAAAAAATTAAATTAAAACAACAAAGAAGATGTACTGAGACATAAATTTATGGGTTTTTTTCCTTGCACATTCCATTCTAATTGACAACCTAGAAACACGACTTCCAGGAAAGCACTGCTGCCCTAGTAACCAGATTTGGGAATGAAGAAACGCTGCCACCATGTGGCCGTTTCCCACAACAGCAGTTTTCAACCCAGTGCTAAAGGTCACTAAATATTAACAACAATTGCAAGCCTGTAAGCAACAGGCGCCCTCAAAAAAAATCCTGGGGTCGAAAATCGACCAAACAATTCAAAAGAGGGCAAGGTTTTAAAAAGACAATTTCAACAGCTATATTTTACTCGCACTTTTTTTTTTAACAACAACAAAAAGGCGTGGAAAAATGCTCATCATTAGGAATTATTAAAGACATGCAAATCCAATCTCCAAACACATATCAGCTCACACCGGTGAGAATGACCATCAGCAAAACTTCTGCAGACAATAAATGCTGAAGGGGCTGTGGAGAAATGTGTACCCTCAGCTCTAAGTGGGACTAAACTGGTAAGAGCCACTAATGAATACAGAATGGAGGTGCTTTTAAAAGGTACACATTGAGCTACCATGCGATTCAGCAGGCCCACTCCTGGGACTATGACCTAAGAAGACAGAATTAGAAAGACACAGGCAGGCAAAACTGCACAGTAGCACTTTTACAATAGCCAAGACAGGGAAGCTACCAAAAAGTCCATCAACAGATGAATGGAAAAGAACTGGTACATGTACAGGTGGAATATTCACGAGGAAAAAAATGGAACAATGCTGTTTGCAGCACCATAGACGAGTCTAGAGGTAATCACAACTTGAAGTAAGTCAGAGAGCAAAGGACACATATCCTATGATATCACTTATTGGTGTTACCTAAAAATGGATACCAATGAAGATTTTTCCACAGAGAAAGGCAATCAAAGATTCAATCAACAAATGTATGGTTAACCAAATGCAAAGGTGTGATGATTGGATAAATTAGCGTATTGGAGTAAACAGAAATATACCAACACATGTGAAATATATAAGAACCAAAGACCTACGGAATACCAAGAGAAGACTACTCAACATTGTGTCATAACCCACATGGGAAATGGATCTGAAGATGAATCGATATATGTATATGTGTAAAAGAACCACATCTTGCACACCTAGAACAGGCAAAACATTGTAATCAAATTTGCTATGATAACAATAATTAAATTAAGAAAACCAACAAGAAGTAATGAGACTAAAACATATGGCGGTTTTTGTGGCACATTCCATTCTAATTTACAAGTTGGAACATTACACCCAGGAAGACTCTTTTGCCCTAGTAACCAGATGTGGGAATGGAGAAATGCCACAGCCTTGTGACTGTTTCCTGAAAAAGCAGCTTTAAACACACTGCTAAGGCTCACTTAATATTCACAAGAACTGTAGCACTGTAAATGACACCTGCCCTCAAAAACAACCCTGGTTTCGAATATCGACGAAAAAATTCAAAAGAGGGCAACCTTTCAAGAAGACAATTTCAAGAGGCATATTTAACTTATATTTTTTCTTTTCTTACTTTTTTTTTGGTTTAACAATAAAGGCCATGAAAAAAGCTCAACATCAGGAATTAATAAAGACATGCAAATCCAATCTACAAAAACTTTTACCTGACAACAGTCAGAATGATCATAAGCAAAAATCTCTAACCAATAAGTGCTGAAGGGGTTTTAGAGAACTGTGGACCCTCTAGCTGCTGGTGGGATGTCAACTGGTAACAGCCAGTAGTGAGAACAGGGAGGAAGTGCGTTTAAAGGTAAAAATTGAGCTACCATGTGATCTGGTAGACCCACTACTGGCCCTATCACCTGAGCAGACCAGAATCAAAAAGACACAGCCTGGCAATCCTACACTGCAGCACTATTGACCCTAGCCAAGACTTGGAACCACAAAATGTCCATTAAGAGATGAATCCACAAAGAAGAAGTGGTCCATGTACACAAAGAAATATTACTCCGATAAAAAATATAAATTAAATATAAAAAACAACCATAAGTAAGGAGACATAAGCTTTCAGGGTGTATCCGGGCACAATCCACTCTATTTTACAACCAAGGAACACTACTTCCTGGGAGGTACTGTGTCCCTAGTAAACAGAGTGGGGAATGTAGAAATGCTGCCGCCTGGTGGCCTTTTGCCACAACAGAGGCTTTAAAACCTTTGCTACAGGTCACTTCATATTCATAAGGACTGCAGGGCTATAAATGACACCTGTCAACAAAATGGGTCGAAGGAGGTAATGGTCAAAAAATTTCAAAATATGGCACGTACTTCAAGAAGCCATTTGAATACGTAAGCTATACTCTCTTTAAAAAAAAAAAGGGACATGTCTATAAGCTCAATATAACAAATTATTAGACTTATGCAAATCCGACCACAAAATGTATCAGATCACAGCGGTCAGAATGACCTTCAGCAATAAAATACAAACAATAAATCCTGAATGGGTTGTGGAGAAATGCATACCCTCAACTTTAAGTGGCTCGTAAAATGGTAAGTGCCACTAATGAAAACAGAATGGAGCTGCCTTTAAAAGGTAAAAACTGAGATACTGTATGATCCCACAGGCCCACTCCCTGGCCAACAACATAACAAGACAGAAACATAAAGACAGGCAGGCACCACTGCACTGCAGCAGTATTACAATAGCCAAGATATAGAAAAAACTAAAAAGTCCATCAAGAGACGAATGGACAGAATAACTGGCACGGGTACACATGGAATATTAGCCACAGGAAAAAAAAGAAACAATGCAGTTTGTGGAACTATAGATGAGTCTGGAGGTAATCACACAACTTGAAGTAAGTCAGAAGGCACATATGCTATAATATCAATTTTAGGTGTTATTTAAAAATTGATACGAATGAAGATATTTCCACAGAGAAAGGCAATCACATATTTATTAAACAAACTTATGGTTAACCAATTTGAAAGTTGTGAAGATCCTAAGATACATTATGATATTGGGGTTAAGAGAGACATACAAACACATGTGAAATATATGGTCACCAAAGACCTACGGAATTCCAAGAGAAGACTACTCAACGTGTCATAACCTACATGGCAAATGGATCCCAAGATGAATAGATATATGTATAGGTGTAAAACAAATGCATCTTGCACATCTAGAACAAAAAAAATTATAATCAAATTTCCTGTGATAAAAAATAAAAAATTAAAGAAACAAACAAGAAGTAATGAGGCATAAAATTATGGGGGTTCTTCCTGGCTCATTCCCTTCTATCTAACAAGCTTGGAGCACAGCTTCCAGGAAGGCTCTGTTGACCTAGTATCCAGATTTGAGAATGGAGAAATCCTGTAGCATTTTGGCCTTCCTGCAACAGCACTTTTAAACCCAGTGCTAATGGACAGTTAAAATTCATCTCAATTGCAGGCTTGTAAATGACACGGGCCCTCAAAAAATTTCTGGGGTCGAAAAGCAACCAAAAACTTCAAAGCAGGGCAACCTTTCAAGAAGAAAATTTCAAGAGGCATATTTTACACACATTTTCTCTTTTCTTTCTTTTTTTCTTTTTCTTTAACCTAAAAAAAGGGCATGGAAAAATGCTCAACATCAGAAATTAATAAAGACATGCAAATCCAATGTATAAAAACATTCATCTCACAACAGTCAGAATGATCATCGGCAAAACAGTCCACAAACAGTACATGCTGAAGGGGTTTTAGAGAACTGTGGACCCTCTAGCTGCTGGTGGGATGTAAATTGGTAACAGCCAGTGGTGAGAACAGGGAGGAAGTGCGTTTCAAGGTAAAAATTGAGCTACCATATGATCTGGTAGGCCCACCTCTGGGCCTATCGCCTGAGAAGACCAGAATCAAAAAGACACAGGCTGGCAATCCTACACTGCAGTAATATTTACCTCAGCCAGGACTTGGAAGCCACCAAAATGTCCATCAACCGAGGAATGCACCAAGAACTGGTCCATCTACACAATGGAGTATTAGCCATGGAAGACCATGAAACAGTGCTGTTTACATCACCATAGAAGGACCTAGATATAATCACACAACTTAAAGTAAGAAAGAAACCGAAAGAAAGACATCCTATGATATCACTTAGAGGTGTTACCTAAAAAATGATACCCATGGATTATTTCCAAGTAAAGGCCACTCATGGATTACGAATCCAAAATTACGTTTAACCAAACGGAAAGGTGTGAGGAATGGATAAATTAGGATATGGGGGTGACAGACCTATACTAATACATATGAAACATATAATCACCCAAGACCTATGGAATACCAAGAGAGGTCTATTCAACACTCTGTAATAACGTACATGGGAAATGATCCAAAGATGGATAGATACATAGATATAATGAGCCAGATTCTATACAACTAGAAGATACACAACATTTTTATCAAATTTACTGATAAAAAATAAAAATTAAATTTAAAAACAAAGAAGAAGTAAGGAGATATAAGCTGTTGGGGCTTTGCCTTGGCACATTCCACTCTAATTTACAGCCTACTAACACGATTTCCAGGAAGGCTCTGTTGCCCAAGTACCCTGAGTTGTAAATGTAGAAATTTTGCCGCCTTCTGACAGTTTCCCGCAAGAGCGGCTTTAAATCATGGCTAATGGTCACTTAATATCCACAAGGACTCAGGGCTGTAAAGGACACCTGCCCTCAAAAATGCCCTTCTGAGGTAAGGAGTGGCCAAAAAAACTCAAATGAGAGCAAATTTTTCAAGAAGTTCATATGAGAGGTAAGTTTTACACACTCTTTAAAAAAAATGGAAAATGGATAAAAGGTCAACATGAGGAATTATTAGACTCACGCAAATCTAATCTACAAAATGGTTTCAACACACACCAGTCGAATGGCCATCAGCAAAAAGTCTAAAAACAATAAATGCTGAAGAGGTCTTAGAGAACTGTGTACCCTCTAGCTGCTGGTGAGATGTAAAGTGGTAAGAGCCAATAATGAGAACAGAAAGGAACTGCGTTTCAGAGTAAAAACTGAGGTACCATTCAATCCAGCAGGCCCACCGCTGGGCCTTTCACCTGAGAAGACCAGAGTCGAGAAGACACAGGCTGGCAAAGGTGCACTGAAGCAATATTCACAAAAGCCAAGACATGGAAGCAACCAAAATGTCCATCAACAGATGAATGGAAAATGAAGAAGTGGTCCATGCACACAATGGAATATTAGCCGTGGAAAACAATGAAACACTGCTCTTTGCGGCACCATAGATGATCCTAGAGATAATCACAGAACAAGTTTAGTCGGAAAGCAAAAGACAAATATTTTATGATATCACTTATAGGTGCTATCTAACAACTGACACAAATGAACTTATTTCCACAGAGAAAGACACTCACAGACTTAGAAAACAAACTATGGTTATCTAAAGGGAAAGGTAGGAGAAATGGATAAATTAAGATTAGGCTTACCACACGTATACCAATACATATTAAATACATATAACAAAAAGACCGACCGTATACCAAGAGAGGTCTACGGAACACTCTGTATTAATTTACATGGGAAGAGGATGTGTACATGAATAGATACATATAATGTACAAATGAACCAGATTGTGTACACCTAGAACGAATAGTATTCTAATCATTACCCTGATTAAAATAATTAAATTTACACAACGAAGAAGATGTACTGAGATATAAACTGATGGGGGTTTTCCTGGCACATTCCATTCTAATTGACAACCTAGGAACACGACTATCAGGAAAGCTCTGCTGCCCTAGTAACCAGAATTGGGAATGGAGAAACGCTGCCGCCGTGTGGCCGTTTCCCACAACAGCAGCTTTCAACCAAGTGCTAACGGTCACTAAATATTAACATCAATTGCAAGCCTGTAAGCAACAGGCGCCCTCAAAAATAATCTTGGGGTCGAAAATTGACCAAACAATTCAAAAGAGGGCAAGGTCTTAAGAAGACAATTTCAACAGGTATATTTTACTTGAACTTTTTTTTTTTTTAACAACGACAAAAAGGCGTGGGAAAATGCTCATCATTAGGAATTATTAAAGACATGCCAATTCAGTCTCCAAACACGTATCAGCTCACACCGGTGAGAATGACCATCAGCAAAACTTCTGCAGACAGTAAATGCTGAAGGGGCTGTGGAGAAATGTGTACCCTCAGCTCTAAGTGGGACTAAACTGGTAAGAGCCACTAATGAATACAGAATGGAGGTGCTTTTAAAAGGTACACATTGAGCTACCATGTAATTCAGCAGGCCCGCTCCTGGGACTATGACCTAAGAAGACAGAATTAGAAAGACACAGGCAGGCAAAACTGCACAGTAGCACTTTTACAATAGCCAAGACAGGGAAGCTACCAAAAAGTCCATCAACAGATGAATGGAAAAGAAGAACTGGTACATGTACAGGTGGAATATTAGCTGAGGAAAAAAATGGAACAATGCCGTTTGCAGCACCATAGACGAGTCTAGAGGTAATCACAACTTGAAGTAAGTCAGAAAGCAAAGGACACATATCCTATGATATCACTTATTTGTGTTACCTAAAAATGGATACCAATGAAGATTCTTCCACAGAGAAAGAAGGAATCAAAGATTCAATCAACAAACGTATGGTGAACCAAATGCAAAGGTGTGAGGATTGGATAAATTAGGATATTGGTAAATAGAGATATATCAACACATGTGAAGTATATAAGCGCCAGAGACCTGCAGAATACCAAGAGGAGACTACTCAACATTGTGTCATAACCCACATGGGAAATGGATCCGAAGATGAAGAGATACATATATATGTGTAAAATAACTATATCTTGAACACCTAGAACAAACAAAACATTGTAATCAAATTTTCTGTGATAACAAATAAAAATTAAATTAAGAAAATCAACAAGAAGTAATGAGACATAAACATATGGGTTTTTTTCTTGGCACACTCCATTCTAATTTACAAGTTGGAACATTACACCCAGGCAGGCTCTTTTGCCCTAGTAACCAGATGTGGGAATGGATGTACTGAGACATAAACTTATGGGTTTTTTTGTCTGCAGCATAACCCCCATAAGGGCCTTTGGGGGTAAGCTGCGACGAAGTGAGAGAGTAGCATGAACATATATACACTACCAAGTGTAAAATAGAGAGCTAGTGGGAAGCAGCCGCACAGCACAGGGAGAACAGCTCAGTGCTTTGTGACCACCTAGAAGGGTGGTGATAGATACACAAGAAGGGGAAGATATGGGGATATATGTGTATGTGCAGTGATTCACTGTGTTATACAGCACAAACTAACACACCATTGTAAAGCAATTATACTCCAATAAAGATGTTTTAAAAATAAATAAAACTGCCAACATACAAAAGTCCAGGACCAGATTGCTTCACAGGCAAATTCTAGCAAACACTTAAGAGAAAATCCACCGGACAGCAGAAGCAAGAAGAACTACAATCCTGCAGCCTGTGGAACAAAAACCACATTCACAGAAAGATAGACAAGATGAAAAGGCAGAGGGCTATGTAGCAGATGAAGGAACAAAATAAAGCCCCAGAAAAACAACTAAATGAAGTGGAAATAGGCAACCTTCCAGAAAAAGAATTCAGAGTAATGATAGTGAAGATGATCCAGGACCTCAGGAAAAGAATGGAGGCAAAGATCAAGAAGATGGAAGAAATTTTTAACAAACACCTAGAAGAATTAAAGAACAAACAAACAGAGATGAACAATACAGTAACTGAAATGAAAACTGCACTAGAAGGAAGCAATAGCAGAATAACTGAGGCAGAAGAATGGATAAGTGACCTGGAAGACAGAATGGTGGAATTCACTGCTGTGGAACAGAATAAAGAAAAAAGAATGAAAGGAAATGAAGACAGTCTAAGAGACCTCTAGGACAACATTAAACACAGTAACATTCACATTATAGTGGTCCCAGAAGGAGAAGAGAGAGAGAAACGACTCTAGAAAATATTTGAAGAGATTATAGTCGGAAACTTCCCTAACATGGGAAAGGAAATAGCCACCCAAGTCCAGGAAGTGTAGTGAGTCCCATACAGGATAAACCCGAGGAGAAACATGTCAAGACACATAGTAATCAAACTGGTGAAAATTGAAGACAAAGAAAAATTATTGAAAGCAGCAAGGGAAAAATGACAAATAACATACAAGGGAACTCCCATAAGGCTAACAGCTGATTTCTCAGCAGAAACTCTACAAGCCAGAAGGGAGTGGCATGATACACTTAAAGTGTTGAAAGGGAAGAACCTACAGCCAAGATTACTTTACCCGGCAAGGATCTCATTCAGATTCGATGGAGAAATCAAAAGCTTTCCAGACAAGCATAAGCTAAGAGAATTCAGAACCACCAAACCAGCTCTACAACAAATGCTAAAGGAACTTCTCTAAGTGGGAAACACAAGAAAAGAAAAACACCTACAAAAACAAATGCAAAACAATTAAGAAAATGGTCATAGGAACATACATATCGATAATTACCTTAAATGTGAATGGATTAACTGCTCCAACCAAAAGACACAGGCTTGCTGAATGGATACAGAAACAAGACCCATCTATATGCTGTCTACAAGAGACCCACTTCAGACCTAGGGACACATACGGACTGAAATTGAGGGGATGGAAAAAGATATTCCATGCAAATGGAAATCAAAAGAAAACTGGAGTAGCAATACTCATATCAGATAAAATAGACTTTAAATGTTACCAGAGAAAAGGAAGGACACTACATAATGATCAAGGGATCAATCCAAGATATAACAATTATAAATATATATGCACCCAACATAGGAGCACCTCAATACATAAGGCAACTGCTAACAGCTCTAAAAGAGGAAACTGATAGTAACACAATAAGAGTGGGGGACTTTAACACCTCACTTACACCAATGGACAGATCGTCCAAAGTAAAAATAAATAAGGAAACAGAAGCTTTAATTGACACAATAGACCAGATAGGTTTAATTGATATTTATAGGACATTCCATCCAGAAACAGCAGATTACACTTTCTCCTCAACTGAGCATGGAACATTCTCCAGGATAGATCTTGGGACACAAATCAAGCCACAGGAAATTTAAGAAAATTGAAATCATATCAAGCATCTTTTCTGACCACAACGCTATGAGATTAGAAATGAGATACAGGGAAAAAACCATAAAAAACACAAAAAATGGAGGCTAAACAATAAGTTACTAAATAACCAAGAGATCACTGAAGAAATCAAAGAGAAAATCAAAAAATACCTAGAGAAAAATGACAATGAAGACAGGATGATCCAAAACCTATGGCATGCAGCAAAAGCAGTTCTAAGAGGGAAATTTAGAGCTATACAAGCCTACGTCAAGAAACAAGAAACATCTCAAGTAAAATATCTAACCTTACACCTAAAGGAACTAGAGAAAGAAGAACAAACAAAACCCAAAGTTAGCAGAAGGAAAGAAGTCATACAGATCAGAGCAGAAATAAATGAAATAGAAACAAAGGAAACAATAGCAAGGATCAATAAAACTAAAAGCTGGTTCTTTGAGAAGATAAACAAAATTGATAAACCATTAGCCAGACTCATCAAGAAAAAGAGGGAGGGGACTCAAATCAATAAAATTAGAAATGAAAAAGGAGAAATTACCACAGACACCACAGAAATACAAAGCATCCTAAGAGACTACTACAAGCAACTCTATGCCAATAAAATGGACAACCTAGAAGAAATGGACAAATTCTTAGAAAGGTATAACCTTCCAAGACTGAACCAGGAAGAAATAGAAAATATGAACAGACCAATCACAAGTAGTGAAATTGAAACTGTGATTAAAAATCTTCCAACAAAAAAAGTCCAGGACCAGATGGCTTCACAGGTGAATTCTACCAAACATTTAGAGAAGAGCTAACACCCATCCTTCTCAAACTCTTCCAAAAAACTGCACAGGAAGGAACACTCCCAAACTCATTCTATAAGGCCACCATCACCCTGATACCAAAACCAGACAAAGATGGTACAAAAAAAGAAAATTACAGACCAATATTACTGACAAATATAGATTCAAAAATCCTCAACAAAATACTAGCAAACAGAATCCAACAACACATTAAAAGGATCATGCACCATGATCAAGTGGGATTTATGCCAGGGATGCAAGGATTCTTCAATATACGTAAATCAATCAATGTGATAAACCATATTGACAAACTGAAGAATAAAAACCATATGATCATCTCAATAGATGCAGAAAAAGCTTTGGATAAAATTCAACACCCATTTATGATAAAAACTCTCCAGAAAGTGGGCATAGAGGGCACCTACCTCAACGGAATAAAGGCCATATACGACAAACCCACAGCAAACATCATTCTCAATGTTGAAAAACTGAAAGCATTTCCTCTCAGATCAGGAACAAGACAAGGATGTCCACTCTCACCACTATTATTCAACATAGTTTTGGAAGTCCTAGCCATGGCAATCAGAGAAGAAAAAGAAATAAAAGGAATACAAATTGGAAAAGAAGAAGTAAAACTGTCACTGTTTGCAGATGACATGATAGTCTACGTAGAGAATCCTAAAGATGCCAACAGGAAGCTACGATAGCTAATCAATGAACTTGGTAAAGTTGCAGGACAGAAAATTAATGCACATCAATCTCTTGCATTCCTATACACTAATGATGAAAAATCTGAAAGAGAAATTAAGGAAACACTCCCATTTACCACTGCAACAAAAAGAGTAAAATACTTAGGAATAAACCTACCAAGGGAGACAAAAGACCTGTATGCAGAAACCTATAAGACACTGATGAAAGAAGTTAAAGATGATACCAACAGATGGAGAGATATACCGTGTTCTTGAATTGGAAGAATCAATATTGTGAAAATGACTATACTACCCAAAGCAATCTATTCAATGCAATCCCTATGAAATTACCAATGGCATTTTTTATGGAACTAGAATAAAAAATCTTAAAATTTGTATGGAGACACAAAAGACCCCGAATAGCCAAAGCAGTCTTGAGGGAAAGAAACAGAGCTGGAGGAATCAGGCTCCCTGACTTCAGACTATACTACAAAAATACAGTAATCAGGACAATAAGGTACTGGCACAAAAACAGAAACATAGATCAATGGAACAAGATAGAAAGCCCAGAGATAAACCCATGCACCTATGGTCAACTAATCTATGACAAAGGAGGCGAGGATATACAATGGAGAAAAGACAGTCTCTTCAATAAGTGGTGCTGGGAAAACTGGACAGCTACATGTAAAAGAATGAAATTAGAATACTCCCTAACACCATACATAAAAATAAACTCAAAATGGATTCGAGACCTAAATGTAAGACCAGACACTATAAAACTCTTAGAGGAAAACATAGGAAGAAGACTCTTTGACATAAATCACAGCTAGATCTTTTTTGATCCACCTCCTAGAGTAATGGAAATAAAAACAAAAATAAACAAATGGGACCTAATGAAACTTAAAAGCTTTTGTCCAGCAAAGGAAACCATAAACAAGACGAAAAGACAACCCTCAGAATGGGAGAAAATATTTGCAAACGAATCAACGGACAAAGGACTAATCTCCAAAATATATAAACAGCTCATGCAGCTCAATATTAGAAAAACAAACAACCCAATCCAAAAAAGGGCAGAAGACCTAACTAGACATTTCTCCAAAGAAGACATACAGATGGCCAAGAAGCACATGAAAAGCTGCTCAACATCACTAATTATTAGAGAAATGCAAATCACACCAGTTAGAATGGGCATCATCAGAAAATGTATAAATGACAAATGCTGGAGAGAGTGTGGAGAAAAGGGAGTTGGTGGGAATGTAAATTGATACAGCCACTATGGATAACAGTACGGAGGTTCCTTAAAAAATGAAAAATTGAATAACCATATGATCCAGCAATCCCACTACTGGGCATATATCCAGAGAAAACCATAATTCAAAAAGACACATGCACCCCAATGTTCATTGCAGCACTATTTACAACAGCCAGGTCACGGAAGCAACCTAAACGCCCATCGGCAGATGAAGGGATAAAGAAGATGTGGTACATATATACAATGGAATATTACTCAGCCATAAAAAGGAACGAAATTGGGTCATTTGTAGAGACATGGATGGATCTAGAGACTGTCATACAGAGTGAAGTAAGTCAGAAACAGAAAAACAAATATCGTATATTAATGCATATACGTGGAACCTAGAAAAATGGTACAGATGAACCGGTTTGCAGGGCAGAAATTGAGACACAGATGTAGGGAACAAACGTATGGACACCAAGGGAGGAAAGCAGTGTGGGGGTGGGATGAATTGGGCAATTGGGATTGACATGTATACACTGATGTGTATAAAACTGATGACTAATAAGGAACTGCTGTATAAAAAATAAATAAAATTTAAAAATTAAAAAAAAAAAACATTTAGAGAAGAGCTAACACCTGTCCGTCTGAAACTATTCCAAAAAATTGCAGAGGAAGGAACACTCCCAAACTCATTCTATGAGGCCACCAACACCCTGATACCAAAACCAGACAAAGATTCCTCAAAAAAAAGAAAATTACCAGCCAATATCACTGATGAACATAGATACAAAAATCCACAACAAAACAGTAGGAAGCTGAATCCAATAACACATTTAAAGGATCATACACCATGATCAAGTGGTGTATGATTTAAGTGGAGATTTATCCCAGGGATGCAAATATTTTTCAATATCTGCAAATCACTCAGCATGATTCACCACATCAACAACTTGAGGAATAAAAACCATGTGATCATCTCAATAGATGCAGAAAAAGCTTTTGACAAAATTCAACACTGATTTATGATAAAAACTCTCCTGAAAGTGGGCATAGAAGGAACCTACCTCAGCATAATAAAGGTCATGTATGACAAACCCACAGCTCACATCATTCTCAAAAACTGAAAGCATTTCCTCTAAGATCAGGAACAAGACATAGATGTGCACTCTTTCCACTGTTATGCAACATATTTTTGGAAATTGTATCCTTAGCAATCAGATAAGAAATAGAAATAAAAGGAATCCAAATTGGAAAAGAAGAAGGAAAACTGTCGCTGTTTGCAGATTACATGATACTATACAGTGAAAATCCTAAAGATGCTACCAGAAAACTGCTAGAGCTCATCAATGCATTTGGCAAAGTTGCAGGATACAAAATAAATACAGAGATCTGTTTCATTTCTATACACTAACAATGAAAGATCAGAAAGAGAAATTAAAGAAACAATGCCATTTACCATTGCATCAAAAATAATAAAATACCTAGGAATAAACCTACCTGAGGAGGCAAAAACCTGTACTCCAAAAACTATAAGACACTGATGAAAGAAATCAAAGATGACACAAACAGATGGAAAGATATACTATGTTCTTGGACTGGAAGAATCAATATTGTCAAAATGACTACATCACCCAAGGCAATGTACAGATTCAATGCAATCCCTATCAAATTACCAATGACATTGTTCACAGAACTAGAACAAAATTTTTTAAAATTTGTATGGAAACAAGAAAGACCCTGAAGAGCCAAAGCAATCATGAGAAAGAAAAACAGAGCTAGACGAATCAGCATCCCCGACTTCCAACTATACTACAAAGTTACAGTAATCAAGACAGTATGGTACTGGCACAAAAACAGAAATGTAGATCAATGGAACAGGATAGAAAGCCCAGAGATAAACCCACGCACATATGGTTACCTTATTTTTGATAAAGGAGGCAAGAATATAAAATGGAGAAAGGACAGCCTCTTCAATAAGTGGTGCTGGGAAAACTGGACAGCTACATGTAAAAGAATGAAATTAGAACACTCCATAACACCATACACAAGAATAAACTCAAAGTGGATTAAAGACCTGAATGTAAGACCGGATATTGTAAAACTCTTAGAGTATTATAGGCTGAACACACTTCGACGTAAATCTCAGCAATATCTTTTTTGATCTGTCTTCTAGAGTAGTGGAAATAAAAACAAAAATAAACAAAAGGGACCTAATTAAACTCAAAAGCTTTTGCAGAGGAAAAGAAACCATACACAAAATGAAAAGACAACCCACAGAATGAAAGAAAATATTTGCAAACAATGAGACCTAGAATAATTTCCAAAATTTCCACACAGCTCATGCAGCTCAATATCAAAAAAACAACCAATTGAAAAATGGGCAGAAGACCTAAATAAATATTTCTCCAAAGACATACAGATGACCAAGAGGTACATGTAAAATGCTCAACGTTGCTAATTATTAGAGAAATGCAGATCAAAACTACAATGAGATTCAACCTCTCACTGGTCAGAATGGCCATCATCTAAAGGTCTACACAGGGCTTCCCTGGTGGCGCAGTGGTTGGGGGTCCGCCTGCCGATGCAGGGGACACGGGTTCGTGCCCCGGTCCAGGAGGATCCCGCGTGCCGCGGAGCGGCTGGGCCCGTGAGCCATGGCCGCTGAGGCTGCGCGTCCGGAGCCTGTGCTCCACAACGGGAGAGGCCACAGCAGTGAGAGGCCTGCATGCCGAAAAAAAAAAAAAAAAAGGTCTACACACAATAAATGCTGGAGAGGGTGTGGAGAAAAGGGAACCCTCTTATATTGTTGGTGGGAATGTAAACTGGTATAGCCACTATGAAGGACAGTATGGATGTTCCTTAAGAAACTAAAAATAGAGCTACTCTATGATCCAGCAATCCCACTCCTGGGCATATATCTGGAGAAAAACATGGTTCGAAAGGATACATCCACTCCAATATTCATTGCAGTGCTGTTTACGATAGCCAAGACACAGAAGCAACCTAAATGTCCGTCAACAGATATATGTATAAAAGTGTGGTACATATATACAATGGAATATTACTCAGGCATAAAAAATGAAATAATGCTATTTACAGTAACATGGATGGAGCTGGAGATTATCACACTAAGTTAAGTAAGTCAGAGAAAGACAAATATCATATGATATCGTTTATATGTGTAATTTAAAAAATGATACAAATGAACCTATTTACAAAACAGAAACAGACTCAAAGACTTAGAGAATGAACTTATGCTTATCAGGGGCAATTGTTGAGGGGAGGGATAGATTGGGAGTTTGGGATTGACATGCACACACACTACTATATTTAAAATAGAAAACCAACAAGGACCTACTGTATAGCACAGGGAACTCTGTTCAGTATCCTGTTATAACCTAAATGGGAAAATAATTTGAAAAAGAATAGATACATGTATATGTATAACTGAATCACTTTGCTGTACACCTGAAACTAACACTGTTAGTTTAACAACACTGTTAATCAACTATGCTCCAATATAAAATAAAAATTAAAAAAAAGAAATTGAAGGTACAAATAAATTCTGTGCTCATGGATTAGAAGAATCAATATTGTTAAAATCTCTGCTCTACACAAAGCAACCTACTGATTCATTGAAATTCCTTTAAAAATTCCAAGGACATCTTTTCACAGAAATAGAACAAATAATCCTAAAATTTATATGGAACCACTGAAGAGCCCTAATAGTCAAAGCAATCCTGAGAAAGAGGAACAACACTGGAGGCATCACACTTACTGATGTCAAACTATATTACAGAGCTATAGTAATAAAAACAGTATGGTATTGGCATAAAAACGGACACATAGGTTAAAGGAGAGATAAGTTAATAGGTTAACAGAATGGAGAGCCCAGAACTAAACCCAACCACATATGGTTAACTAATTTATGACAGAGGAGCCAAGAATAGGCAGTGGAAAAAATGCAGTCTCTGCAATAAATGGTTTTGGAAAAACTGGACAGCAACATGCAAAAGAATGAAACTAGACTACTATCTTGTACTATACACAAAAATCAACTCAAAATGGATTAAAGACTTGAATATAAGACCTGAAATCATAAAACTCCTAGAAGAAAACATAGGTGGTAAGTTCCTTGATATAGGTCTTGGCAATGATTTTCTTGGATTTGACACTAAAAGCAAAGGCAACAAAAGCAAAAACAAACAAGTGGGACTACATCAAACTGAAAAACTTCTATACAGCAAAAGAAACCATTAACAAAATGAAAAGGCAACCTACTGAATGGGAGAAAATATTTCAAATCATACATCTGATAAGGGATTAATATCCAAAATAAATAAAGAACAAACTCAATAGCAAAAAAACACAAAACTGATTAAAAATTGGCAGAAGATCTGAGTAGATATTTTTTCAAAGAAGATATACAGATGGCCAATAGGTACAGGAAAATATGTTGAACATCACTAATCATCAGGTAAATGCAAATTAAAACCATGATGAGATATCACCTCACACTTCTCAGAATGGCTATTTTCAAAAAGACAAGCGGTAACAAGTGTTAGTGAGGATGTGGAGTAGGAACCCTCTTGCACTGTTGGTGGGAATGTAAATTTGTGCAGCCACTATGGAAAACAGTATGAGGGTTCCTCAAAAAATTAAAAATAGAACTACCATATGATCCAGCAATTCTACTTCTGGGTATTTAGCTGAGAAAATGAAAACACTAACTCAAAAAGATATATACACCCCTATATTCATTACAGCCTTATTTACAACAGCCAAGATATGGAAGCCACCTAAGTGTCTACTGTTAGATGAATGGATAAGGAAAATGTGATATACATACAATGGAATATTATTTAGCCATAAAAAGAATGAAATCTTGCCAATTTTTACAACATGGATGGACCTCACCGGCATTATGCTAAGTGAAATAAGTCAGACAGAAATACAAGTACCATATGATTTCTTAAAAGCGGAAAATATAAATCCCAAACTAATAGATACAGAGAACTGACTGGTGGTTGCCAGAGGAGGGTGTTGTGGTGGTGGGGGAATAGAAGAAGGTGTTGAAAAGGTACAAGCTTCCATTTATATAATAAGTCCTGAGGATGTAATGTACAACATGCTGAGTATAGTTAATAATACTGTATTACATATTTTTAAGCTGCTAAGAGAGTAGATCTTAAAACTTCTCACAAGGGAAAAAAAGTTTTAACTATGTGAGGTGATGGATGTTAACTAAACTTACTGTGATAATCATTTTGCATTATATATACATATACATACATTTATCAGATCATTATGTTGTACACCTAAAACTAATGCTATATATCAATTATATCTCAATAAAACTGGAGGGAAAAAAACCAACCAAACAACTGATTGCCTGTTCCCCCCAAATGTGAAATAAAGACTTAAATGTGCTAAAGGTCAATGTCACCAGCAGATCTGTACAATAAGAAATGTAAAAGGAATGTAAAGGCAGTCAGTCTTTGAAGCCAAAAGAAAATACCAGATGGATGTTTGGATCTACACAAAAGAGTGAAGAGCACCAGTAGCGGTAACTATATAGATAAATTATATAAAGACTTTTACCTCACTATTTATATCTCTTTAAAAGACAATTGAATATATACACTACTATGTATAAAATAGATAACAAATGAAAACCGACTGTATAGCACAGGGAACTCTGCTCAATGCTATGTGGTGACCTAAATGGGAAGGAAATCCAAGGAAGAGGGGATATACGTATATGTGTGGCTGATTCACTGCTGTACAGCAGAAACTAACACATTGTAAAACAGCTATACTCCAATAAAAAAAGACAATTGATTGCTTGAAGCAAAAATAATAAAAATATACTTCTGGTTTTATAACCTATGTACTGGTGAAATACATGACAAAAATATCACAAAGACTAGGAGAGAAGAATGAAAGTATATTGTCAAAAAGTTCTTACACTATGTGTAAAATGGTGTATTGCTTGAAGATAGACTGTGATAAACAGTATAAACTAAAGTAAAATAACACAAAATAATGTAACTAATAAGCGAAGAAAGGAAGTAAAGTGAAATTATAAAAAAGTTTTCATTAGTCCACAAGGTAGCAGGAGAGAAAAAAAGGAACAAAGGACAGATGAGACCATAGCAAGATGGTAGATTTAAACCAACCATATCAACAATTACATCATACGTAAATGTTGTAAACCACAGATCAGCAAACATTTTCTTAAAGGCCATATAGTACATATTTTACCTTTGCAAGTTATAAAGTCTCTGTTGTCACTACCTAACTCTGCTGTTGTAGCACAAAAGCAGCCACAGTCAATACATAGAGAAATGGATGTGGCTGTGTTCCAATAAAACATTTACAAAAACAGGCAGCATAGCAGGCCATAGTTTACTAGTCCCTTGTTTACCTCAATTCAAAGACAGAAATAGATTGGGGAAAAAAGCAAGACCTAAATATATGCTGCCTACAAAACAATATTTTAATATGATACCTACCGATTAAAAGTAAAAGGATGGAAAAAGGTATACCATGCTAATATGAATCAAAAGAAAGCTGGAGGGCCTATGTTAATATTAGCTAGAGTACACCTGGAGAGCAAAAGGAGGGATACGGTGCAAAGAGAGTTAGCAAGCAGAAAGATGGCTACATCTTCTGCCCAATGGATCAGGTTGCCAATACGTATTTCAATGCCAGACTCCTAGGAACGAGGCCAACCAAGTAAGACAGAAAAGGACTCGTCGAACCTCCTTCATGTGGGTGTGCCTTTAGCCCTTACTACTGTACTAGAAGGGTCAAAGGAGCTGGAAAGAATGGAGGAATACTAAGCTTCTTTCTGAGAGGCAGTAAAGAATAGTTACTAACAGTGTGGGCTCTTGTGTCAGACTGCCTGAATTTGAATCTTAATTTTACCATTTACAAACCGAGTGAGAGTGAGTGAGTTTCTTTATCTCTTTTAATCTGGAAAATGGGGATAAGATTTGTACCTTACGGGCTTCCCATGAGAATTACATGAGTTAATACATGTGAAGCATTTAGTACAGCACCTGGCACATAGTCAGTACTTAATGTGAACTATGATGATGACACTGATGTTGCCAACCACTGTGGTATTCCTTTGGAGAAAATGAAGCATTGTATCCTGTTTGTGCAACAATCTTTAAGTTGACACAATGACCCCCATCCTCTAGGAGTAAAATGTTCTTAAATATAAGTACCATTTGGAAAATAGATAACTAATAAGGACCTACTATATAGCACAGAGAACTCTACTCAATACTCTGGAATGAACTGTATGGGAAAAGAACCTAAAAAAGAGTGGATATATGTATATGTAAAAAAAAAGTACCATTTGGGATGGCATGACTTAACCCAGGTGAATAAGGAAAAACTCAGTTTTCCACATTTCCCCTTTACTCTCACACTCCTACAACACACAATACTTCTGACACCAGATGTGTGGGAGTTTTCTCCCACTATGAAATTCTTGGATACTGGTTGGTGTCTTAAAATTCAACTCAATTCTGACATTATCTACCTGGAGATAGCATGAGAGCCCACAGGATAAAGGCTCAGTCCTACAAGGTTGCCCCTGCTTCAGATGCCAATTGCAAGTCCACGTTGTTACCTGTGCTTCTGACTAACCGGCTTTAGATCAGAAGTTCCAATGACTTCCTCTTTGGTTTTGATTAATTTGCTACAGCATCTCACAGAATTCAGAGAAACATTTTCCTTACTAGATCACCAGTTTATTATAAAATGATAAAACTCAGGAATAGCCAGTTGGAGGAGAAGCATAGGGCAAGGTATGGAAAAAGGACTTGGGGAGCTTTCATGCCCTGAGGGCACCATTCTCCCCAAATCTCCACATGTTCACCAACCCAGAAGTTCTCCATACCTTGTCTTTTTGGTTTTCTTATGGAGACTTCATTATACAGGCATGATTGATTAAATTATGCCTACATAATTAAATCATTGGTGATTGATTCAACCTCCAGCCCCTCTCCCCTCCCCAGGGGTTGGTGTGGGACTGAAAGTTCCAACCCTCTAATCATGGTTGGCGATAATGGCAACCTGCCCCTATGCTATGTTACCTAGGGGCTTTACCAAAAGTCACTTCATTAACAACAAAAGACACCTTTATGGCTCTCATCACAAGAAATTCTGAGGTCTAGGAGCTCCGTGCCAGAAAGGAGACAAAGACCAATATATATTTCTTATTATAAATCACAAGATCACACCAGGTTTCAGCAACTTGAAACCAGGTGTAGGTGAAATCCGGCCCACACCTTTTTTGTGCAGTCTGCAAGCTAAGAATGCTTTTTATGTTTTTAAATAGTTAAAACCATTTTGTGACACATGAAAATGATAACATTCAAATTTCAGTGTCCATAAGTTGTATTGGAATCAGCCATGCTCACTCATTGGCATACTGTCTGAGTGTTTTCAGCCACAACAGCAGAGTTCAGGAGTTGCAACAGTTCAGAGACCGCGTGCCCCACAAAGCCTAATATATTTATTATCAGACCTTTCACAGAAAAAAATTTGCCAACAAGCTTGATTTAATGCATCCTTGAACTTCCCCCTTGTTTCTAAATGACCACAAACACTACACAAACTGCAACTTGGAAACTGCCGACCCAGATTATCTCCATCCCAAATGGCAGAGTCCCAATCTTTCTCTGGCCAGGTCCTCACCTGGGTATAGCGACTTTCTTCTGTTGGGAGTTTAATCTTCTTTGGAGCTTGGCAAAAAGCTTCTTTGGAGCTGATCTTCAAGTCCGGGGTCTGGTCCTCAGCTTTTTCTGCCCTTCTACTTCAGGAGACAAGAGCCCTTTTGTGCGCTGCTAAGGAGGCCCTGAGCTTTCCCACATAGCTTTCAGTTGGCAATTAATTGCTCTCAGCTTTTTATTATCTTTTTCCTTTTAGAGGGTCAATCAAGCTTAGCAATAGCCACCTGATTTCATTATCCTTTTAGTCCCTATTTCTCCATGATCTCAAACACCTGATATAAAACATTAGCTGATGTATTTCTTTCCACTGCTATACCAGTCCAGCCTCCCACCAATGAAAGTTCTAACGACTGGACCACCACATTGTTCCAGTGGCTATCTGTGCTCAATCTACTCTCAGCCATGAGGTCCTTATTGCAAACAGGGTGGTGAAGCACTCAGCCCCAAAGCCCCATCAGTGGCTTCATTCTGGGACCACATATGGTTAGGGTTCCCAGACTTGGTAAATATAAATACAGGACTCTCAGTTAAGTAAGAATTTCGGAAAAACAACATTTTTTAGTGTAAGTATATCCCATGCCTTATCCGGGACATATTTATATACTAAAAAAATTGTTGTTCTTTACCTGAAATTAAAATTTAGCTGGGCATCCTGTATTTCACCTGGTAACTCTACAACAGGTTGGGTTCCTCAGGAAGCAAACTCTGAGATGGAGTTTAGCTAGTAGGATGTCATTAAAGAGTGCCCTTGTTATCAATACCTTTGGAAGGATTGGAGGAGAAGGAAGCAAGAGGGCAGAAGGAAATGTCAGTCTGTGATGCAGGTCCAGTGACAGATTTGGCTGAGCCCTGGGGATCTCTGGCACTAGAATGGCCCTTTAGAGTAGTTCCAAGTTGGGCTGAGCTGTCCAGGCCCTTATACTCACACTGATCCGTCATTGGATGAGGGAGTGCTTTCTGGATGGAGGGGATCTCTGCAGACGAGGCAATTCCTGAAGGGACTGACGGCTGAAGGCTATAATGCCAACAGCACTCCCAGCACCAGGGGCAGAAAGTCTTTCCTGAAGTGGAATCCATGTGGTGAGTGCATCACAGTGTCTACTACGCTTGGAGAGAGGATTAAAACTTTGAGCAGAGAGAACAGATGATATTTAAGGACTTTTCCACTTGAGCATCTATGATTAAGTGACATAATGTGTTCAGATTGCCTAGAAGAGACCATGGCCCACAGCTGGTAAACACCAGGCAGTAGTTGTGTTGATGTCTCTAAAACTTTGGGCGGGAAGGATTGTCCAGTGGTGGGGCAGTTTTTAGAGCAACAGGTGGCGCTGCTTCAGCATGCTTATCTACCAACAGTCAGAAGGTGATGACTGTTGAGAAATTCTTTGGTGGGGAGTGTTCTCTGCCTGACTAGGCTTGATTTGGCATTTTCCTCTAGATAGAGCTTTTCAAAAAGGAATGCCTTTTGAAACAACCTTCACAGTTAATTATTTTCTCTTTCCTGTTACAGAGACCAGATCTTTCCTTTGAAAGTGGCAGAGTGAGGTGGAAAACATGATCATAAAGTCAGTGTCTTATGTTTACCTTGGCACTTAAGCTGTGATGTTGGGTGAATCTTCTCTGGCCTCACTTTTCTAGGCTTTTAAATGAGAGGGTTGGAGTGGGTATTCTGTGAAGGTTCTATCTAGTGTTGACCATTTGTAATCCTGTGATTGTGTATGTGGCCTCTTGGCAAATGAGTTTGAGACACTGACCATGCCAGATTGCTAGACACGAGACTTCAGCAATTTTAAAATTAATTTTTTAGATTTTAGAAAGTAGTTTAACCACCACTTTTCAAGTAGCTCAGTTTTTGAGACTGATGGCAAATTGCTTGGAGGGAAAGGTAGGAAGACAAGTTAATTTCTTTCTTATTTTAAATCTCAGAGTGAACAGCTATAAGATTGGATATGTTAACATCCCATGCAAGGTCTGAATGGTTCAATTAAAGGGGCAAGGCTATGTTCTTCATGGACTTTTATTTCTTTTTTGCTTTGTATTATTTTAAAGACAAAAGTCATCAGTAGCGCATGCCTGGGCCTCCCAGTAACAGAGACACTTCTAGGGAAGGTTATAAAGAAGCTCTGTAGATCAAGGCAGCAGGTCCTTGAATTGTTTTTTCATTATTTGAGGGCAGTTTTACTGTAAATTTGTTGTGTGACTAAGGGACCATTTTTTGGTGACATGAAGTGTTAACCACCTCATCAAACAGACCAATAGATAGAAACTGTTGATGCTGTGCCCCTCACTCATCTCTGCAGCCCTTGAATAAGGCTGTAAGAATAACAGGGTCACTCTGGTTCCCTGTAGGGATGAACTATAAAAGTTGCATTTATAATTTATTAAGAATCATATAATTTTTAGAGCATTTCTCATTTCACATAGAAAAATCAAAGGAGGTACATAGTACTATTATCCACATTTTACATATGAAACAGAGGCTCTGAGGGATTGAGAGACTTGTCCAAATTCACACAAATCCAATTTAAAAAATTTCTTTTTATTTTTAGCCTAAAAAGTCATGTCCTTTGTAGTTGCCTCACCTAAGCCAATAAGTTAGCAAATATTCATTGCATTTATGTCTGTAAGTATCTAGTTTTAGTAACTAGTTGTACCTTTTTCATGTTTTCCTATAGAGAAAACATAGTCCATATCAATGATTTTTTTCAGTATTCAAAAGAGCTAGCAAACTGTGAGAGTTTGAACAGAGGAGCAACAAATATAACTCTACCACAATATTGGTTTTTGGTTGTTATTTTTTCTTTTAAATGTTACATGTAAATTAATAAGAGGTAAAGATAACACTACACTTGTTTCAACATGTGATTGTGTTCAGCAATGATTATTTTTATTGACTAATTAGATTAAAGTTAAATAAATTCCAACCAAAAAAGAGACATTCACCACGATTCATTTGTTGTTCAGAATCTGTGGTTACAGACTGGATATTATGGCTTTGAATGCAGTGTGGTACACACCAGGTCACAGCAGCTTCATGAAGACTGAAAAGCCTGATCACGAACTTCTCCTTCATCTGGTTTGTGATCAGCCAGTCACAGCCAAAGTGTAGTCTGCGCAGCTATAAAATGACACCTGGTTCTTCAAGCATTTTGGTCTCTCGTTTTGACTTTTTTATCTTGCAAACTTGGAAGGTAAGAGACTGTGAAGGTACCTAAGATCAGAATTCCTCATTTTAAAACTTTTCCCCCAGGACTCTTTCTTTTTCGTAACACCTGTGCTTAGTGATACGCTGAGACCATAACCACCACATGGCTTCAATAGGACACATTATCAGTTTGCAAGAAAATGCTTTGAAATAGCGTTCACCCACATTTGAGGTTGGGAGGAGTGGTTTTATTTACTTCCTGGTGGGAAGCTATCTGCTTTAGATTAAAGAAGAATTAGAGAATTATCTGGTTTGATTCTGACATCAGAAGTGCAAACATTTGGAAAGTGCTTTAAAAGTAACTTTGGTTATAAGTGACAATGTAAACTGCTAAAATGATATCTTGACTTAAAAACATTAGGTGGTACATTCTATTTTAGCAGTGAGCTCAAACCTTTCTCTCCTTTATTTTTTTTTAAAATCAAACACTGTTTGCAGGAAAGAATTAGTAAAATCTGAATTCTTTTCACTCTGTAAAGACAAACTTGTCACCCTTATTATGAAATTACTCATTTTTGTTTGTTGGTCAAACTCAGTTGTCCTTATATTACTCTGCCATAGCAAAAAGAGAGAGAGAGAGTGGGGGGGGGGAGGGGGAGAGAGAGAGAGAGAGAGAGAGAGAGAGAGAGAGAGAGAGAGAAATCCCAGTATAAACTTTGCTATATGTGAGTATATGTGAGTGAGTGAGTATATGATTCCTTACCAAAAATTAAGGGTGCTAAGATAGCTCAAATATAAAGACTAGGGTTTCTAAAACTT
Organism: Delphinapterus leucas; assembly: GCF_059928025.1. Classification (NCBI taxonomy): domain Eukaryota; kingdom Metazoa; phylum Chordata; class Mammalia; order Artiodactyla; family Monodontidae; genus Delphinapterus; species Delphinapterus leucas. The sequence goes on from NC_143130.1 coordinate 87,327,756, forward strand.
TTTTTCTAAAAGAAATATGTGCTAACTCAATAAGTAACCTCTTTTGGCTGCTACTGTATATACAATTAGTATTATATATATTACTATTACAACTATCACTATGAAATTATATACATATTCAGGTCCCCTATGTCCAGAAACAGCAATGCATATTTTAAAATAGTTTAAAAGAAGACTAGTATATATTAAACACATTGATCTTGAACATGAAACTCTATTTTACTTTGTTATAAAACAGGAATCTGAAGAGAGTATTTTTTAAAAGCTGTGATGACATGGCACAACCAATCTAATTAAAAAGTGGGGAAAAAAGTTTCAAATACCCATTATTTTGAGAACACAACAACAATAAATTCCCTAATAGCTGCCTAGGTTTATGCAGGGTGTGGGGAGATTTAAATATTTAAATCTGTACATCCCCTAAGTTTTAAAATGCTTCTATTAATAAGGTATAAAACCAGGACTCAGGGCCACTGAGAATCGATTTGGCTCCAGTGAAAAAGTTTCAGAAGCTCGCCCCCCAACACATTCATGTACTCAGTGAGGGCAAGTTGCTGAAAAATCTTTACATAAGTATTTCCCTAGGTCTCTTTCCTAGCTGCAGGACCACAGAAACTTTCCAGATTCCTTTAGACTCTCAGTGGCGCTGCCTGGACCTCAGTGCTGGGCTGAAGGATGTTCGAAGAGCTGAATTGGCAGAAAATATGTGTATCTAAGGGCATTTAGGAGCAGGTTAAATTATATTTTCTCCTTGCATCCAAAGGAACCAGATCACATTCTTTAAAATTATATTAGGGTAAGAACAGTTCATTAACTACTTTTTGGGAGGGCCACTTAATTTTATGCTCTTCTCACCCTTCTTCTTTACCAAAAACTCAAGCCATATAAATGACCACTTGTTCATCTGGAACAAAACAAAATATAACAAACAGGCTCAGGTGAATAAGCCCTTTCAAGAATCAGGCCCACTTTATATTCTAGATCAGGGTTGGCAAACTTTTGCTGTAAAGGGCCAGAAAATAAATGTTTTAGGTTTTTTGGGCTGTTACTCAACTTTCTTGCAGTGATTCAGCTCTGCCAGTGTAGAGGAAAAGTAGTCATATACTATAATACATAACCAAATGCCTGTGACTGTGTGGAATAAAACTTTGTTTACAAAAACAGACGATGGGCTGGCTTTGGCCTGAGGGTCATAGTTTGCTCATCCCTCCTCTAGATAATAACCACGAATGGTGCCTCTCTTCTGAAAACTGCAAAGTGCTTCCCAAGGTTCTCGCCAGAGTAATTCCCACTAGCACAGAATTTACTCTGATAGCAGATCCATATCTGTGGCAGAAGAACCCTGCAAGACCTGAGGATTCAATGTTTATGACCCAACCTGCGTATCAGCATGATCAAAAATTGATAGGAACCTGGAAGGGCCTGTTTCTGTTTCATTAGGAAACACGAGCAGGTAGCTGTTCCTGGCTTTTGCTAATCTTGGAGTGGTAATCAGGAGCTGAGGATAATGGCCACTCTGGTGCTCTGGCGGCAGGTGCAGATGCAGAGAAAGGTAATAAATTAGGGGTAATAAGGTACCTCAGCAGCCTTAAGGGGTCAGTGCAGCTTCCAAGGCACCAAGTCATCACTAAGGAATTTGTTGCTCAAGCAATCAGGCTGATCAACTCAGAGGTAAAACTGCTCAGCATGTAGCTAAAAACCAAAAAAACAAAACCAAATATGTAAAAGTTGTGAGAGCGGCAACAACTAAGAATCACAGAATTCCCTACGACTTGAGGAAATCTTACCAATCATCTTAGCCAGCCCTTTCAAATTACCAGTGGGGAAAACAAAACCTAAAGAGGGAGAGGTAACTTGCCCAGCTAGTTTATAAAGGAATCACCAAATATCAGCCATTTTTGAGTTCCAATCTGTTATTTTCTCCTACAGAATCTGAATTAAAAGGGGGTCACCAACCATATAAATACCCATGTCATGTGATTATGACAGCTAAGTACCTGACCACCCTTAAAGACAAGTTTTCTATTGGGATATGCATGGTACCAGAGAACAGCTGAAATTTACTGAGGGGAATAGAATGCATCCCATCACTGGTTTAATGTAGCTGACAAAAACTGTACAGGATAAAGCATTAAATGGCCATCTTCCCAAGAATATAAATTCTGGTCTCTCATATTGTATGATAACATGGCAAGAACAGATGGGGAAGTTCTTAAATCGAAGTTTGCATTGATCTGTTTCCCTCCTAACAAATCAAAGGCAAATGTTATCCTCATGTCTTTGGTGTCCGTGACATAGAGGATCCCTCGGGCAATGAAGGCATTGCCAGCCTTGGATTTGGGGTACGTGGTGTTGATGTGCTGCACCACAGAGAAGGTCCTCTCGTCCAGCTGTGCGACAAGGATGCTCGAGCCATCCACACTGGAAGCATAGATAATCCAAAGGCCCTTTTCATCTACAGCTAAATTGAAGTACGTCTTGGAATTTGCAAAGAGGTATTTTCGATCAAAATACAAGGCATTTTCAAGCTTCAGAGTTTGGGATGTCTCTTTGCCAAATTCAAATCTGAAATGTATAAAAAAGTAGATATGAGCCACCATTTTTGTGGACAAGGGTGGTTTTTTAGGCTCCTCCATTAAACTGGGGTGGGGCCTGAGATTCTGCATTTCTAGTAAGTTCCCAGGTTGTACTCATTCTACTGTTCCATCTGCAGTGCTGTGAGCAGCAAGGATGTAGAGGATGGTGACTACATCTCACTGTCCACCTACTAGCCATGTGACCCCGATAAAATTCCTTAACCTCCTGAATCCTTATGTGTTTGCTGACCTCCTGAAATGCCCTCTCAAAGTTGCAAGGGGCCTTAAAAGATAATCTAGTCCAGTCGTTTCATTTTACTAATGAGAAAAGGAGACGTGACTGGCCCAGGAACACAGGTAAGTATCAGAGCCAGAGTTTAAACTCAGGCTTTTGACTCCAAGTTTGGGGGTTCTTCCTCTACTCCATGCTGGAGTTTTAAGACAAAAGTTTCACAGGAGGCTCAACGAAGGAAGTCACCAACTGAGAAAGAAGCAAAGCAGCAAAGTCATGGCTGTGACGTCATTTTTCTTGTCTGGTAAGTGACTGGATCAATGAAGTGACGGCATGAAAGCCCATGCCCCTCAGCTCCCAGAGACCGTCTGATTTGGGAGACTCCACATCTAGATCATATCAAAAGTGGATTATGATTCAACTGCAGGAATGAAAATTCAGGAACTTTAGGCTTTATAAAGGAAAAGAAAAAAACACTAGAGGGCGCCATTGAGCAGCAGAAGAACTGTGAAGGGTGTGAAGCTGCGGGTATGCACTGGAACATAGCGACCTTGAAACCAATCAAGAAACCCTGAAGTAAGCTTGAAAAGAAACAAGAGTGAGGGCTTGAGAAGGCCCTGCTTGCCCATCTCAGCTCTCGGGGTTCTCCTTCCTCTGAATGCCCGGGATTCAGGACTGCCATTGGGTTTCTGACTAGTACTGGCACCTACTAGTGCTGGCACCTACAACTGCATTCCTTGATGAGGCTTGCCTCTCCCAGCAAAAAAAGCATCTAATTCCAGTCTGCCTCTCCTTCTCCTCCCAGTCTGTGGCCTGGCACTGGAGCAGGGCCCCAGCATAGGTCTCCTAACCAGTGCCTCACGCAAACTTAGTGTCATTAGAAGACACTCTTTCTTAGGGTGGCCAGTCCTCCTTTGGGCTCATTTACCCCAGAGCTCCCCTCCTACCACCCCATGTAACAGCGGTCCCCAGGAGCCACAGGATTGAATGAAAGCAAATGTCACAGAAAGGAGTGTGTCTGGGGAGAGAGGGCCTCTCAACGGGAGGAGGGTCAGTTATCTTGTTCTGTTAGCGCAAGATGCTGTCCAGATGATGAGGTGGTGCAGAAGCCCAGTAGAGGGGGGGGTAAGAGGCACAGGAGGGGATGCTTGCAGCCACGGCTGACACGTGTGTCTAATGTGGCTGGTTTAACTGCACGATGTACTAGGAGACCTGCCCCGATCCTAGCCTAGCTCTGCAGCTCCAACAAGGTTGCTGAAGCTGGATCTCACAGAGGGAGACAGAGAAGGGACCCAGTCCGCCCTCAAGATCCTTGTCTCTTGTTTGGAATGACGAGGACCATGGCTTTCGTAACACTGGAATTGTCATTTCGGAGTGGAGGGCTGCAGAGGCTCTGGTCCGCCTTTGCATTTTTAATGAGGACATGGAGATCACAGGAGGCGGAGGCCTCCCCTGAGGCCACGAGTGAGTAGGCAGGAGAGTTGGAACTTGAGTTCACTGCTCTCTTGATTTGCCCAAGATGACCCACTTCTGCCTCTAAAGCCCAGAACTCAATTTCTTCCGGAGCCACGCAGACAACTTTCAGCAATTCTTGTGTGAAGCCAGGAATCTTGGGCTGCTGCCCTGGGCACCGACTACCCGTGTGGCCACCTCCCCTCCCCGTGGGAAAGCGGAGGGAGCAGGGGAGGTGGCCTGGCGAGGGCTCCGTCAGGATGACAGAGCGATCTGAAGGCGGGAACCCTGACTTTGCCTTGCAGTCTCTAGTCCTCGGTGATCTCAGCCGTGACATGAAATTCTTCATACCCAACATTTTTCAGAGCAAAACTGATTTCAGGGTATGATACCTTCCTGCTAGGGGGAGCTCTGGGTTCCGCTGCTTCCTTTCCCAAAGGATGAGAAAGCTCCTGCTGTTATCACTCCAGGCCTCCTTCTCTCTGGCCCTGACCTTACTCTTGGTGTCCAGACCAGCAATAAATGCAGATATGGGGCTCACTCATCGTGTCCTGTGGTTCATTTGGTCAGCAAACCCTCACTGATCTCTGGCTGTGTGTCACCCCTGGGGACATAAAGATGATGGAACCACAGTCCCTTCCCCTAAGTCGTTGAAGGATGGGCTGTGGGGCAGAGAGGAGGGTGCCAGGGGCCCCAGGGGACTCACCTCACTATGGTGTTGGAGCCTCCTTTGTGGTAGTAGAGAGAGTTGTTGTGAACGGTGTGCCCACAGCCATGGAAATAGTGCGGGAGGTGGATGAGCGTGTAACTGCCGTTCAGCAGTGAGGGCTGGTCCTCGAATTCCTTCACCATGAGGCCTGCAGGAGGGAAGCCAGCGAAAGGCAATCACGGCTTGGCAGTGAGTCGGGGGAAGAAGTTAAAAGGATGGAAGGTGAGAGTGAGATGTCTTGTAAGGGTCCTTGTCCACTTTCAAGAGTCTCAGGCTCTCAAACTCAAAGGCCAATTCTCTTCTATGGATTCCCAAACCATCGTTTTTTTTTTTTAACGTCTTTACTGGAGTATAATTGCTTTACAGTGGTGTGTTGGTTTCTGCTGTATAACGAAGTGAATCAGCTATATGCATACGTATATCCCCATATCCCCCTCCTCTTGAGTCTCCCTCTCACCCTCCCTATCCCACCCCTCTAGGTGGTCACAAAGCACCGAGCTGATCTCCCTGTGCTATGTGGCTGCTTCCCACTAGCTAGCTATTTTACATTTGGTAGTGTATATATGTCAATGCCACTCTCACTTCATCCCAGCTTACCCTTCCCCCTCTCCGTGTCCTCAAGTTCATTCTCTACGTCTGCGTCTTTATTCCTGTCCTGCCCCTAGGTTCTTCAGAACCATTTTTTTTTTTAGATTCCATATATATGCGTTAGCATACGGTATTCGTTTTTCTCTTTCTGACTTACTTCACTCTGTATGACGGACTCTAGCTCCTGCCACCTCACTACAAATAACTCAGTTTTGTTTCTTTTTCCGAACCATCTTTTCAACATAGTAACCACAGAGTTGGCTTTGATCCTCCCAGGAAAATGGCACCACCCTCTCCCCTACAATTTTATAACATTTTCTATCAGGCTGACATAGGCCTGTATCGGGAAGAGCACCGTGCAGTCACCTTCTGCCTCTTGCACTCCACAGTGGCCATGCTGACTCATGACCTTGTTCTTTCCTTTTGAGCCACAGAATCCTTCTCAGCTGGTCATCCAGGCAGTCACTGCCAGCTGATGTGTGAGCCTTGATGAAATGAAGCAGCGTATCTCAGCTATTGCTCTGACTAGTAGGTATGGCCAGGCCTCTTCTGGCATGGGGCCACTGCTACTACCACTGGCAATTCCAGACCACATTCCTTTGGGGCAGTGTGACTAGGGTCATGCTCAGATGCAGCAGACCTGCAAGATGACACTTCACCCCTCTCCCCTGGGCTCTCTGCCCACGGATATCTTAGAAAAGTGGCCAAAAGTACTCTCCTTAAAGAAAGATAGACCATGCAGAAGAATTTGTCTCCGACATTTCTTCCACATTACGGTTTTTGGGCTTTATAAACCCATAAGTCATAATGCTATTTGTTTCCTTCTGGACACTTTGCTGAAAATTGGAATAAGCTACACTGAAGGTGCCCTGGTCATGTCCCTGTGACCTGAACTGCAAGTCTTGTCACCAGTGTGCTCAACTGAGAAAAGTATTCTGCCTACTCATTTGGGCTTTCTAAAATAAAGAGCAAGTCTGTTACACCAATGAGCAGGGACTTCAGACACAGAAATAGGATAAGCCTGAAAGGGGGCAACTGATGAAAGGTACAATTACAACACAGATATGGATCATCCGCCAAGTGAAAGCACCTGAAAAATGTTCAGTAACCCAGATCCGTTCATCACTCTTGTTAGCAGACTCTCTTATCCAAGTCCCAAACGTCTCTTTAACTTTCAAAACTTGTGTTGGGTTTCCAACGGACGTGATCATGGATTCTACCAAAAGAAGAGAAAGGAAAGTTACCCACCTACCAATTATGACTTTTAGCCATCTGATTTCTGAATTTTAAAACAGGATGCTTTGTTTCTGTACCTGCTTGCAGGGAATGGTGTTCACTGACTTTCTCATCAGCTTTTCCAACCAAGGTATCATCATTTGGTACAGCACACGTCTCACCTAAAACAACAACAACGATAATCAGAGCAAACTAGTTGGCACAGTGAGATATACATAGCTTTATAACTGGTTACATAACCTCAATCCAGACTCTAGTTCCATAAGCATCCTTTACAATAGGCTCACCGAGGTTTCTGCTTGCTTGCTTTTAAGCCCCAAGTCATACACTTCCAAATTTTTTCCCCTCCCTGGGGAGTTTCCAACAAGCGTTCCATGACAATAGTTGCTAAGATACTACAATCAGGAAAATGTCACCTGAGTCAGCCATCCAAGCCCTGAGCAACCTGGGAGAAAGACAGGCTTACTGACATGTTCCTGGTCCCTCTGGGCCAGTGGGAATCTATCACAGTCTGCATTTTTCTGGAGGGATTTTCACTTTCAGGGAAGCTGATGGGGATGAGGGAGCAGTCTCATGATGGGATGACCCACTTTACCCTGTCTTCCTGAACTGCCAGGGAGTAGAATCACAGAGGAAGAAGGAGCCTAGAGGCAGCCCAGCACAGAGAGATTTGAGCCCCTTCCCACCCCATTTCCCACCTGTTTCTGCTTGAAGGCCTGTAGGACCCAGGTCCTTGAGGGGCACCTGATCCATAGTTGGTTTGAGGCTACAACTGAGCTCAAATTCATCCTCCTTGGCTTGTCATTGTTCCCCTTAGCAAACGGGCTTAATTCAGACCTTTGGTGGAGAGGTGGCTCGGGGTGGCAGAAGCAGGACAGGAGGCAGGGAGGAATATGGTCATTGTGAAGATGAGAGGGAGTGGACTGCCTGGGGGTAAGGACCCCCTACCTGGGGGCAGGTTGGGGCAAATCAGGCTTTCTGAGAAAGGCCAGGCCCACTTCCCTAGACAAATTCTGAGGATTTCCAATCACCCTGTGGTTGCTTGATAGAAAGGAGCACCTCAACTGTCACTAGGGAAACTCCCAGAATAAACTAGAGAGGTTTCTTTATCGGCAAAATAAGGAGGCAGGACCCTCCGTGGTCTCTAATCTTCCTTTAGCTGGATGAGCCTGTGTCTCTCTGAAGCCCTTTGTCACCCAAAGAGAGCAGTCTCGGGATCTGTTAGACTCCCCCCACCACCACGCAATGCTGCCGTCCTGGGTTTCGTCTGGAGTTTCCTCTTAGGGGCTTGGGCTTTGCACAAGAGGGGGACAGAGAGACCCTCCCATTCTTAGTCTGAAGAAAAGGCCCTCATTAAGTCATGTAGCGCCCACCAGCTTCTAAGGCTGTGGGAGTGGGATGGGGGTTAAAGCAAGGGAGTTGGAGCAGGAGAGAGGGTCAAGTTCAGATGCTGGGTGCAAGGAGGACTCATTTCCAGGAGGAAGAGTGGAAGATAACGGCCTTTTAAAGCAGTTTTCACAATGCTGGAGCCCATCCCCTGCAGACCAGCCTCTTGGTGGACAGGCGAGGTGGAGGAGAGCACCTCTCCAGCACCCCTCTCGCTGCTGACAGAGCCTCTGGCAAATCAGAATTCCCAAAGAGCAAGGTCAGACCTCGCCTCCGCTCAGGGGAAGGTTCCCACTGAGCTCACAGTCCAAGGGAGGCTGAACAAAGGGTGATGCTAATGGAGGGGGTGGCACTGACCCGGGGCGGAAGCAGCTCTGCGGTGATTTAACAGGCAGATAACTGCTGGGCAGGATGTAATTAGGCTCCATTTACTGGGGGTGGTAACATCTTTGAAAGCTCAGATTCACCCACTCTGACTGTGTGTGCTCCCCAAATGTCTTCCAGAAAGAACAGTGCACCAGACAGAATGAAAGACTGTTTAAGAAAGTGGCAATGAAATCCACAGCAAGTGACAAAGAAACTCCAGTCAGGACCCTCCTCTCTGCCAGGAAGCAAGGCATCAAGTTGTGCTTTCTCACGGCCTAAGTTAGGTGAATTAGTCCCCGGTCACCACTGTGGGGAGAAGTTCTAGCTCTACCCTAGAAGGATTTCCTGTTAATAGGGCCCTTGATTTCTCCTTAGCTTTCAACCCCATGGCCACCCCTGTAACAACTGGCCGAAGAACAAACCGTCCAGGCCTGCCAGAGACCAGGTGTCCCTTGGCCTTGACTGCCTTATTCGCAAAGTGTGGACTTCCGTCTCTGAAAGGAAGATGCTCTAAGCAGGGGCTTTACAAGCAGGCACATCTGGGTTTGAATCCTAGCTCTGTCACTTACTAACTGAGTGACCGTGGACAGGCTATGTAGTTCCCTGGGGTTTCAGCTTTGTATCTGTAAACTGGTAAGAATACGACTCCTATATCATAGGACTGTTGTAGAATTAAATGAACTGAGCGCTTAGCCCTGTGCCTGGAACATCAACATTAGTGGTGGTGATGGTAGTACTGGGGTGTTGTGGGAAGTTAGCCGATCTGAATCTCCCCATCATCTCCATCTCCCCAGCATCAGTCAAGCCCTTCATGCTCCAGGGATGGCGGATCTGGCAGGGAGGAGCAAAGAGTCTGGTGATAAGTGAAGGGGGAGGGATGAGGCCAGGGGGTGGGAGGCCCAATTCTAAACCTGCCACCAGTCCTCACCCTAGGCAGACTGCTCAGGCCTCCCAGGAACATGTTGCAAGGTGGGGACACTCGCTTTGGGCAAAATTTCCCTCTGTTTAAAACAAATCTGGTCACAAAGCCTGGGTGAAGCCTGAGACTTTGGGATCATTAACTGAAGAGGTGGTTCCCTGGGGCAGGGGTGGGTGACCTGGGCACTGGCCGTTGAACATGTTTGGCTGACGAGGGCCTTTGGATCTTCTGCTTCCGGGGGGCCCTGGGGGACCCGGAGGGCCCGGGGGCCCAGGTGGGCCGGGTGGGCCTTGGTCACCTTTGGCACCTGGAGAAAGAGAGAGAGAAGCAGGGATGGGGGTTGATTAAAGAGCCATTGGCAGAGATGGGCTTCAAACAAGGGAGAAGGGGACCCAGCATCTCCAGGAAGGCTTGCTGAGTCCCCCTTCCCAGACACAGATGTCCTCCAGCACTTGTTCACACAGAGTCGAGGGAGCACCTATAGCAGGTGCTGAGTTCCAACTATGTGCCAGGAATTGTGCTAGGAATTTTATAAATCTCCTCCCCTTTGTCCTTCTCAGCCACTCTGTGAGATAGTATCAGCGGTTCCTCAGTGACCGGAGTCTCAGGGAAGTTCAGTGCTTTGCCCCAGGTCACAACTGGAATAGAGCTGGGACTCACCCTTAGGGGTGTCTTGCTCCTAAGCTCATCCTTTTTTCATTGGCTGATGTTGGGAAAGCTCAACCCTGACTACTTATTAGAATCACCCAAGGGGCTCAAACACAATTCTAATGCCTGGGCCCCCTCCCAGATCAATTAGATCAAAATGGTGGGGAAGCTGGTCATCTGTATTTCTAAAAACTTCCTAAGATGTTTTCTTCCTAAGATGTCAGGTATGAGAAACATGCCTCTATGCGGTAGAAGAAATCAGGGGCTCCTGTCCTGCTTTGTGACCTTGGGCAGGCAGCTTAACCCTCCGAGACTGGTTCTTCATTTCCAGATTGTCTCATACTCCCTGTCCTGACTTGTGAGAATCCACTGAAGTCATCGGGGTGAGTGCTCGGACAGTTGGATTCTCTACACATCAGCAGGTGGAATCCCTACACACTTCCAGCTTCAGGTGGCCAGTGTGGGTACAGCCCTTTGCAGGGGCCATTGGTTATGGAACTTTCATAAAGATGCCGCTAGGCTGGGATATTCAGTCCTTTTGTTCTACCCTCCTTTCCTGGGCTGACTGGTGATCTAAGATCTCTTTAGCTGCCTCTTCCCAGCGCCACCAAGTAAGCACTTTCAGTTGCTTTGGAGTGGGCAAGCAGGGGTCACAGAGGCTAACAGTGGGTCTAAGCCCACTGTGGAAGGGGCAGAGATCTGCAGGCAGGGCAAACACAATCCAACCCTCCTATTCCTTCTCTGCTCTCTGGCCAAGAGGACACACTCAGCTCTGGCCTGTTCTCTAGAACTGGGGTACACTCAGAGATGTTGCTTTCCTGAATGGTTTGTGGTCACCCTCACTTGTCTGGTAGTATAGGGGAGTGTGGTATTCTGGATGTGTAGATTTCCCATATAACTGAGTATAACATGACCTTATATTTTCAAAGTATATTCACATATATATGATCCTGTCAAAACACTTATTACATTTTACGTATTTTGCATGGCAACTTCCCTGTTTGTTAAACAAAGCATGCTAAACCTAATTTGATCTTTCCTTGGTGCTTTGGTCTTAGTACAGTACCTGGCAAATAGCAGATGCTCAATAAATTTTGAATGGCTGGATGGGCAACTGATTCAGGGTCATTGTTCTGAACATCTATCATCCTAGCTTCTTGAGGACAGATATTATGTCTTAACTCATTTTCATATTCCTATTTCCAGCTACTAGCAAAATCCCTAATTCATAAATGGTGCTCTCTGATATTAAAAAATGCTTATTGACCACATTAATAGGATAGTTATGTTTCTATGGTATAAACGGTCTCCAAAGTAGTGTGCTTTTAAAATTCTTCTGCCTCTTTCTGTGCCATGACCATCAGCTGTCGCCTACTCTTTCCACCATGTAATTGTCTTTCTGAGGCTTGCTGTGCCTCCACCTCCTCCCCCATAGACATCAATTACCTGTTTTTAACCTGGGCTGGAAACCAGAAAAAGAAGATCAGCAACGATGTCTCCCCCAATTCTATGTCAAAAGTCTTAGGATAAGGGCCTGAGGATGGCTCTAGCTCAACTCTGAAGCTGTGCTTTCTGTCTGTTGTCCTCTGAGGTATTTGAAATTGCTCGCTTACTTGTCTTGTTCTGGATTGTGCTGGATTTAATAGCTATTTGGAAAAAGGAAGCTTCCTTCATCCGAAATCCATCCAGCCATGACACTTAGACCTGCATTATCTCAACTGCTCATGCTTAGATATCAGATTTGGTCTCACCAACAAACATTGGGCTTACATGCATGGTTCCCTCCTTGTTGAAAGCACAGAACTCTAAAACATGCTGAGAAACAGATGGGCACATAGGCAGCTAAGGAGAGAAGACCCGGAGCAGCCTTGGTACTAGAAGCCAGGCCAAGTTCTGGGCCCATTCACCCTGGGAGACAGCCTGAGCGCCAGCCCCTTACCTGAAGGAAGTACATCATTACACACGTCCCCTTTGTCTCCCTTGTCACCCTTCTGCCCTGCTGGGCCCTCGTTTCCAGTCAAGCCCAGCTCACCAGGGTCTCCCTTTTCCCCTGGAGTTCCTGTGGCTCCAGGTGGCCCTGAGAAAAAAATGATGTATTAGCCTGTTGTGCAGGGAATTCTGGCACACTAACTACTTTGTAATATCGTACTTTGTATTTTTAAGGTGAAGTAGCTTCAGAAACCAAATACATAACACTTCATAACCATTTTAGGACAGCAGCATGTTCTCAATTCATGAACAAATAGTATCTCCAGGTGGTTCTGTTGAATTCTTTTTAGAGACATTTGGCTGGGCCAACAGGTTGGAGAGGAGTGAACCCCTAGAAGGACAGTCACAGCAAGAGCAGAAAGAAGGTAAAGCCTAATTGGAGGTCTGCCCTCCCCCACCCCACCCCCTCCTCACCCCAGCAGGAAGGACTGAGAACTCAGAGGGGTTTGTTTGGCACCATAAGGGTGGATGTTGTCCTCTGCATTATCTGGTATATTCCTCACAACATTGGAGTGGTAGGCCGGTCAGTTATCCTTACTCTCATTTTACAGAAGTCGGAACTAAGGCCTCAGGTGTTACAATTGATGCTAAGTGAGAAGCAAAAATCTTGATTCCAACTCCAATGCCCTTTTCTGTGACATTCCAATGCAAAATGCTTTTAATCAAAGTAGCAAAACAGGTAAAGCTGCTTTAGGACAAGCATTACAAGGGATGGTGATAGTGTGAACAAAATATAATGGAGGAAATCTCTGTCTCTGCTCACAGGGAGGCATCACTATAGGAACTACAGTCCTACCCCCCACAGCTAGGAACAGTCAAGATCTATGCAGCGACTCATCTCAGCGTGGTACGACAGCAGCATAGTATTCTGACGCCTGGGAGAAAGGAAGCAAACAACATGCATAATATGATTTCCTCGGCTCATAGTAGTTTCCACACAGCAGCTCAGGGACGGGGAACCTAAACAAAGCCCACCAATTTCACTGAGGTGAGGAGACAAAATGTAGAGTTTGGGGAGATAAAGGTGGCTAGGATTCATGAGACAGAATATGAGAGAGGGGGTAATCATGTAGAAAGGGCTCTGGAGAACTTCAGAGGTGTTTCCTCAAGTCTTCGTCAGAGTAATAGTCTGTGCAGGGTGAAAATCTACAAGGTAGGGAAAAGAATGAAAAGAAAGCCACTCACTACACAACTCTCAGAGCTTGCACAGGGAAAGGTTCTCATTCCCACCAGTCAAAGCAGAGAGATCTCAGAGAATGGTGCGCTGTTAGGTCGAGTCCTTGGAAAGTCTTCTCTTAGTAGTGAGGCTAAATTAGCCCAAGAGTCAAGGCTGCTGTGGATCTATCATAACAAAGCTTAAAAACAAGCTTCAAAAGGATTAAACTGAGCAGAAAGTAGTTTAACTACCCAGCCAGATGTCTCTAAGCTGTAGTTTAAACTACTGAAAGTAGTTTAATCATTTAGTCAATGTAATGTAGCATATTAATAATTTAAGCAAGAAAAAAACTATATGACCATCTTGGTGGAGGCAGAAAAGACATTTGATAAAATACAACACCCATTCTTAATAAAAATTCTCATCAAATGAGGAATAGAAGGGGACTTCCCTGGTGGTGCAGTGGTTAAGAATCCACCTGCCAATGCAGGGGACACAGGTTCGAGCCCTGGTCCAGGAAGATCCCACATGCCACGGAGCAACTAAGCCTGTGCGCCACAACTACTGAGCCTGCTCTCTAGAGCCTGCAAGCCACAACTACCGAGCCCACGTGCCACAACAACTGAGCCCGCGTGCTGCAACTACTGAATCCCGTGTGCCTAGAGCCTGTGCTCCGCAACAAGAGAAGCCGCTGCAATGAGAAGCCCGCACACCACAACGAACAGTAGCCCCCACTCGCCACAACTAGAGAAAGCCCGCGCGTAGCAATGAAGACCCAAAGCAGCCAAGCAGCCAAAAACAAATGAATAAATAAATAAAAATTTATGGAAAAAAAAAAGAGGAATAGAAGGAAACTTCCTCAATCTGAAAAAGGGCATCTATGAAAAAACCTACAGCTAACATCATCCCTAATGATGAAAGACTAAATGATTTCCCCCTAAGATCAGGAAAAAGACAATGGTATCTATTCTCATCACTTTTATTTCACACTGTACTGGAGGTTCTAGCCAGTGCAATAAAGCAAAGAAAAAGAAATAAAGGCAAACAGATTAGAAAGGATGAATTAAAATTGTCTTTATATGCAGACGACATGATTATTTATGTAGAAAATCTACAAAAAAGTTGCTAGAACTCATGAGCACCTAGGCACACTGAGAGGGAAAGTGATTACTTACTATTGTGCAAAGGTATTGCCAGATATGGATCAGTTAATACGATACCCTATTGCAGGGATCATTTGCTCATTTTGACAAGAGCCTCCTGGAGGTACTGCTCAATAGAGATATTTTTCAAAGGGGCAGAGATTTCAGGCAATAGGGAAGAGCCAGAGGCAAGTTTTAGTGCAAAACTTCAGTTTCTCTCAACCTCTTTAACCAAGAGGGCTTAGCATTCATTGTTTTTTCTAATTACCTTGCCAGTCCCAAGCCCCTTCTTATAGGTTCTGGCTGAGTGACAGCCCATTCACCCCTCTCCTGTGCCCCATCAACTCGGCCAATCCCCATTCTCCAATTGTCATTCTGTGCCATTGCAATTGTCTTCCCCCCAGATTTAAGACCAATTCTGAACCCTACCCCCAACTTCCTACCAGCCCCATAGGATTCCTATACAGCTGTCCGAAGAGAATCATAGAATTCCAGATCGGAAGGCACCTTAGGGGTCACTTAGATTAACCTCCCATCCAACCCTGAAAGCCCCTCTCCACCACCCGACTGGCTCCTTTCAAGCCCTTGCAGCAATGGGGAGGTTATTATATCACATCACACCACAGATCGCGCTGGAATACTCTGCACTGCCATCGGAGGCCATTATTCCCTAAAACATACATCTGGAGCTCTTAGCAGCTTTCCTTTATGCCGAGGGAATGATAAGGTCTTCCAGACTCAAGGCACCCTACACAGACCATCCCAAGGAAGTCAGCAGTATATGAAAGAAACTTAAAGTGTTGATCACTGTTAAAAAATGTGGTGAACAAAGAAACATTCACTAGATTTCAGCCAACTACTAAAAAAAACAACTCAGTGGAAACCATGCAGTTCAGCTGTAGATGGGGGTCAGAAGCCCCTGGTTCCCTGCCTCTGCCAGGGGTGATCTTGGGTGTCATCTTGCACTGATGGAGCTGCTGGGGACACAGTGGAAGAGGATGTGAAGAAGAGCAGGGACCTCTCTTAATCAGGGACCTCTGCATGAGCACATGTTCTTTTGTCAGTATTTTAAATAGGCAATTTAGCACATTATCTGAAGGACACAAAAGAGAACGTTGCCATAGTGTCCAGCCAGCACAATGCACCGAGTATAACTGATACCTTCTAAAGGTGTCACATGACCTACATTCAGCAATGCTCAGGGAAATGGTATCTTCTAGTTACTTAAGGGGTTTCTTTTTCAGGCATTTATTCTAGTCACAAAGAGCCTCTCTGCATCATCGTTTGATTTCCCCTTCTTTTCTTTTATTCCTTCCTCTTATGCATTTCCCCCCCTTTCTCAAAAAGGCAAGGCATGAAATAGAAAAACATTCATACTATAATGCAGCCTGCACAGGGGCAGGTGTTTAAAGCTCAGGATATTAAGGACCTTTACTTATGGATGTATTCTGACTCTCAGCTATGTCTGCATGATAATTTTTAAGCTTTCATTAAGAAAGGGTAGGGGATGTTTTGACTACGTACCGTCTTTGCTGCCTCCACAAAGTTTTCCCTTGTCTTGGCCATGCACTGGCCATGGTGTGCCAGAAGTATACCGCCACCTCATCAGAGGACTTGAATGTGGCACTTTCTACCTTCCCCTGACTCAGCTGTGCACAGGGACACTGTTAAACATTGTGTGGCCTGGACCTTGGCATTGTTGTCCCGTGATTCCTGGCAGGCTTTGAGTCAGCACGTTCTGCCAGGAAAGAAAGGCCAGATTCCTCTTGCTTCGCTCGGGCGCTGGATGTGGCTTTCTGCTATTTTCCTTCCCCGGTGGCGCCCACTCAAAACAAGCTGTTTTCCCAGCTTTAGAGTTTGGGGTTGTGTGACCAGCTGGGGTCAACGCCATCATCTTCACTGCAAGGAGTGAGGGAGGACATCTTATTTTTGGCAGGACCATCTGTGACCAACTGAGGCAGAGGAAAGGGAGCCAAGGGTGTTGGGAAAAACCCAGACCCAAGACTGGGATGAATAAGGAGGAGGGCGTTTATTTCTGTTTTGGTGGAGATTCGATTCTTAGAGAAGACACTGAGGCATTAACTCTTGAGTGAGAAAGTGAGAGGCAGATGGAGGGAAAGAAAATGCTTGGTTTTGAGGCATAGCACGTCAAACTTCAAAAAAGACGCTAGTTGCAAAATTGACAACATGTAAGTCCAATTCTTCTCTCTAAATCTAAGTCGGTGTTTTCAAATAAATACAGGCATTTCCACTCAGATTTCCTTCCTCACCCTTGGAAACAACAACAGTAATATCTAATACTAACATAGCACTTGCTATGTGTCAGGCCCTATTCTAAGCACTTTATATATATATTAATTAATTTAATCTTCCTTACAACACTATGAGGCTGATACTATGACTGTTCTCATTTTACAGATAAGGAAACAGAGTGATTAAGTAACTTGCCCAAGTGCACACAGCTAGTAAGCGGAAGATCCGGGACCCAAACCAAGACTTCAAGCTCTGGCTCTGGCCTACTGCACCCTTGTTCTTAGCATCCCTAAGGTCAGACATTGAGGGTTATCTTCATATTTCAATATCCTGGAAACAACTGTTGGTCTAAAGCTCTAAACTCTGGTTTCGTCAGGTTAGTGTTCTTCTCAAGAGCCCGCAGTGGCTCCCGGCGGCCTCAAGCAGACATGGAGCTAAAGGCCCTGACCCCACCCCAGGCTCACCTGGGTCCCCTCTTATACGCAGGGGCAGACTCCTTAGAAGTTCCTCCGAGCGTGGCCTTTCTGTTCTCCCCCCTGCAGTGTCCTCCCCATCTCCCCTCTGTTTGTGTCCAAGATGTTGATCACACTTATCTCTCTTGTCCTTTACACTTGTCTCTACTGTACAATCCGTCCTCTACACTGGATCCTATTTGTTCATTACCTGCACAGCAAAGTTCAGATTTTTCTTCCGGCAGTATTCTCTGGTGTGTAGTATAAAGCATCTTCATATCAGAATAACCAGTTATTGAATTCATCCTGTATATACACTATATCTTCTCTTTCAACAGGACTGTAAGCTCTTATGGACAGAAATTATGTTTTATTCTTCTCATTCATGCATTCCTTCATTTTTCACTCATTAATTATTTACTGAGCCTCAGCTGGGGTTGGCTGAGAGCTATGCCAATAGTCTCTCCTTCATAGGCAAACACTAGAGCAGGCTGTTTAAAAACCAGAAGCCATGCTAGAGTTGTTGGAAGACAACCTCCTTAGCATACAGAGGAGACCAAGGCCCGATGAGGGACTGACCTGCCCAAGGCCTCAGAGCCAGTCGGGGTTCGAGGCAGGTGCTCCCGGAACTCCTTTCCTGGCTCCCCTCTGCCAGGAGAGCAGGGACCATTCTTTCTGCCTGACAGGTTAGTACTCATTGAACTGTGCGTTCCTGCACACGTCCTGCGGGCCTCTCTGAAGGGCTGGCGCTCTCCCACCCTCCTGGGAAGACTCAGGGTCAGACTCAGCATCATCCTTCAACAATTAACAGCACTAGCTCCCAAGGCCCAGCCTTCCTTCCCTCGGCTCGGGCTAACGCCGCTCTCACAGCTTGGGCCCGACCCCCTCGAGCCTAGACGTTTAGTGCAGTCGTGTTTAAGAGCAGGGGTCCAGGAGTCAGAGAGGCCTGGGTTCAAATCCCACCTCCTCCACTTATTAGCTTTTGGACACTGGACAAGTTACGTCCATTAGTTCAACCATGACTTGATTGCCCTCTTTCGCTGGCTGTTCCAGGCTCTGGAGGTTGAGTCTAAGCGAGAGTGACATGGCCTGGTTCTCACGGACCTCACGTTCTCCCTAGGGAGTCAGACCATCAGCATATCAACGGGCAACACTGGGAGAGAATTTCAGGGAGGGATATGTTATTGGAAAAGAGCAGGGAATGTGACTGAGTTGGTGAGGCAGGGGCCACAGAGGTCAGGGACGATCTTGAAGAGGAGGTGATTTATAAGCTGAGATCTGCTCTGTGGGAAGGACGGGCCTCAGGAAGGGCCGGGCCACAGCAGTGCAAAGGCCCTGGGACAAGGGTGGGCCTGACCTGTTTGGAAAACAGAAAGATAAGGTTTCTTCATCTGGGAAAAATACGGCTGGTAAACATACCCATCTCCTTGGGGTTGTTGTGAAGACTAAATGAGGTGAGTGTAGAGAGGACTAGGTAGTGTGCCTGACAGTAAATGTCAGCTATTTACTATTGTCCAGAGGATCACTGTAGAGGGCACGGTCCAGCCTAACCCAGTCCTATCTCTGTGGAATACAGTCTCTTTTTCCTGATTTTGGTAATAGCACTTGTTGTTCCCTCTTTCTGGAATGCACGCCCACTCCTCCCCTCTCCCACCCCTTGCCTGGCAAACCACTAACGATCCTGGAACTCTCAGCTGAAATGACGGCCCTTCGTTCTCCACAGCCATGATCCTGGCCCAGCAGGTCACATCCTGCATGAGTCCCTGTGGCTGACAGAGAGACCCCAGACCACTAACCTGAAGGCTCTGGAAGGGCCTGGCCCCCGCCTCCCATCTCACCTTGCTGCACGCCCCCTCCCCCAGCTGCCCCAGCAGGGCCTTGGCAGGTGTGTGCCCTCCACCTGGGCCACCCTCTGCCTCGCTCTCATCCCTCATGTCTGACCTCAGACGTTACCTCCCGACCCGCCCTCTCTGCACTGTAGCTTATAACACACTGTTCTTTCCTTCAAATGTGCACCTCACATTGTGATTACAGATGTATTTGTGTTGACTATTTATGTCTGCCTCCCCACCAAAGATGGAAAGTTCCACAATAGGGGCTACGTCTATTTTGTTTCCCCACTAGTACTTGGAACCCTCTCAATAAGTATTTGCTGACGAATGTTCCCATCCTCTCCTGCTGTTCTTCCTGCTGCTCAGTCTGTCCTTGGCCTCCTTTGCTGGCTCCTCCCCTTCTACTTGGTCACTAGACGCTGTTACTTCTCAGGGCTTGACCCAGGCTCTCCTCTGCTGGTAGCTCCCTCCCTAAGGTACTGCACCCTGGTCCACAAGCCCATTGCCTTGGGTGACACCCTAATGTATACCTCTAGCCCCAGGGACTTCTCCAACTGCAGACCTGCATCTTCAAGGCCCCCCTCCTCCTGGATGTTTCAAGGCATTTCAAACTCAGCACATCCCATGCTGAGCCATGACTGTCTCCCTGGACCTGAGTCGGTCTGGGGCCCCTCACCTCAGGGAAGAGCAGTCAGGCAGGATGAAAATCTCACAGTCAGTCTTGGTGACCCCTTCCCCTTCCTTCTCATATCTACCTTCCCCCAAGTCCTGTTGATTTCACCCCCAAATGTCACTCAGCTCATTGGCCTTTGCACACCCCACCCGCATCCCTTCCGCCCTCACACTGAGTAGCTTCTGCCCTGTTTCCCTAATAGCAGCGCCTGTGCGCTCGCTCCAGTGTGTCCCCCACCAGCAGCAGCGGGGGTATTACAGAAAGGCAGATCTGATCATGTCACTCTCCTACCTGAAACCCCTTCGTGGCTTCTCATGGCTCCTGGAATAAAGCCAATTCCCCTCCGTGGGCCTGCCAGCTCTCGTCCTGCCTCCCACTCCCTGCAATTCTGTTGATTGCTGGGTGGGATGGGAATCCATCCTGGGCTCAGGAAGGGATCAGGGGAGGGAAAGCATAGCTGTGCGGCTTTGGCAGGGTGACGGGGATAGCACAGCCCTTGCTCTGGTGTTGGATGGTCCAGGCTAGAGTCTGGTCCAGGCTAGAGTCTGCTTCCAACAACCTATTCATAGAGGTAGCCTTTTCAAAACCTCCTCCTTTCCCTCCTGCAGGCTCCTTTGTGTGGCTGCCAGGGAGGTGTGCAGGGCAGGTGTCTGAGTACAAACCCCAGTTCTTAAAATGCTCAGGGCTAACCTGATTTGGTCTTGTTACCTCTCTGGTTTCAACTTGACCATGCTCACCTCTCATCCTTTCTGTCCGGCTACGCTGGCTTCCCTGCCACTCCTCAGCGTCTGCAGGCACACTGGACTTACAGGCTCCACTGGAACCCTCTCCCCCAGACAGTCCTCCACTTGCGCTCTCCTCACCTCCAGGTGTCTGCTCAAAGGTCCCTTCTCAGGGGGCTCACCTGGCCTCCCAGGCTACAGTCACGCCCCACCCTACACACTTCCTATCCCTTCCCCTTGCTCTATTTTTCTGTTTAGCACTTGGCACCGCGTAACAGACAATATATTCTACTTATTTATCTTGTTGATTGTCCATCTGCCCAGACTAGGATGTCAGCCTCATGAGAGCAGAGATTTTGTCAGCTTTTTCGTTTCTGGATCTCCAGCATCTAGAATAATACCTGCCACATAAATATGTCTTACAGAAATAAATAGACTTTTTCTTTTCTGCCCTCACTGGGTTGTGGGCTGCATGCTAAGCATATCTCTTCAAAGCTAGAGATCTGTCTCAGACCTTCTTGGAGTTACCCCTTTCTCACCTGACCCACATCCAGTGCTGCATGGTGGTCCCTCCCCCTCACTGTTGGCTCTCATAATACTCATTACTGAATCCTCAGGACTGGATCACATTTCTGGGGTCTTTCTGGGATAAACCAAGTGCCTGAACACTGACGGTCATCATTAACTGATGCTGATATTCATTTATAATTATAGTTATTATCTGACATGTAAGGGTCCATTCTGCTCTGTAGTTCTGGCTATAACTGCTGGACTTCTGGGGACAGAGTTGACATGGGCTGCGTGGGCCCATTTTCACAGAGGCTGCCCCTGGGAACACAGGTATGCAGGCTTTTGGCAAGTGGCAGAGCCCCTCAACAATTTTCTCCCTTTCCACTGGCTCTCACTCAAATTGTTTAAGAGCAGAAATGCTGGAAGGGGTTCCTGTGTTGTCTGGAAGAGTTGTTCTAGTGGTTCTTCTAGCCTGGGGCCTGTCCAGGTGTGTTGGGGCAGTGTAACCAAGAGATTGAAAATAGATAAGAGGGTTAGTGGAGCCTCCACCCTCAGCTGTGGCTAAGAACCACGCCTTCCTTGAAGCGTCCTGAGGAGTCTCTAACCCCTGCCCTCAAGCCTCCACCGTGCCATGTGCCAGCTCTCTTCAGGTGACTCTGCCCCGGCCTTCCCCATGGACTTCCCAGGACTGGTGCTCAGAGCCCCTTAGAACTCACCCTGCCCCAGCCTCCAGCCCCCAGACCCTGCCAGGCCTTACCTGAGCCCCTGCTGGTCACTGCTCCCTGACACATCTGACACCTTGGTGTTTCCAGGTCTTTGCTTGGGTGGTGGCAATGCCACCACTCACAGCAGGGCACAGGAGGTCTCTCAGAGATGCCAGCCACATCTTCTTAATAGTCCTGTGACCCCTGGACAGGAGACCCTGACAGCTGGGACCACACAACCTGAGTGTCAGCCTGGATGCTGCCTTTCTACTCAAATCATTCTAGTGATTCCTCCAGCCAGGAAAACCTAGAGGTCAGTATCAGTCAACTGATTTTCAGTCAAACACAAAAATCTGCTGGGCAGGAGGAGGCAGTGAGAGGGTCGGGCAGGAACGACCCTTGAGAGAACTTGGGGTACCAGCACAGACAGCCTTCACAGCCCGTGTAGTGCCCCTCCCCAGGACTGCTCACTCTTGCCCCTTCCATCTGTCTGTCTGCATCAGAGCAAGCAGAGGAGTGGACATCAGCTCTCAGGTATACTGCTTCTCTCGGGCAGACTGGATATAAATCTTATCAGGGTTGGACCAAAGAGAAGGCCCTTGCTGCCCCAGAACACAGCAGCTTCCAGGCAAGCATTAACCAGCCTTGCATTCAGAGATGCAGCACTTTTCCCCCACTGTGCCAGCTTTGGTTCATCCAAAATGCAATAATGGAGACAAAAAACAAGGAAATGAATTAGAAGAGTGACAAAATACCCATTTTTCCTCTTTTTCCATTTGCTCCTTTTTCGCCTTTTGGGCCCTGGGGACCAGGCTGTCCATCTGATCCATTGTGTCCTGGTAACCCACCAATTCCTGGAGGTCCTGCATCAAAACACGGGAAATGGGAACATTCAAAAAAATCTTAACAGAAGTTAACATGACTTCCTTTAGCCAGTGAAACTGGCCAGGCATTGACGCCTCTTCCAGATCTTCTCCTGCTTCTTCCTTTCCTTCTCTACCTTCCCTGCCCCCGCCTGAAGCAGTGACAGGTGGGGAATGGTGACAGCAAGTTCTCAAGTGGGAGGGAACAGGAGAGCTGGTGATTGGGGCAGAGAGGAGGGGGACACAGTGATAGTCAAGGCTGCCTTCAGACTCTTCTTCCTTCCCTGCCTCAGTCCCTTCTGAGTGATCCTGGGGGGCCAGCCACCCATATCCTTCCCATGAACTTGGAAAATCCATGGGCTCTTACCTGCTGGGCCAGGTGGTCCTACAACAGAAAAAGAAATTTAGATGATAAACCACAGATGGAAGAAAGTGAAGCCAACACCACAACCCAAAAAACAAAGAGCAGCTTCCCCCTCTTAAAACGTACTAATCATCTATGGGCCCTAAGGAACCACCCCATGCCTTTTATTTAGAACTCAGTATATTTGCCCAAAGATTCTTAAAAACAATTCAACAAAGACCCGTTTGCCAATCAAAACCACTTTTGCTTAAGTTCCAATGGACTAAGAATAATTTCTAAGTGGCTTCACTATAGACTCATAAATCAGTCATCTCTCAAGCAATCAATGTAATTAAATGAGGTTTGGTGACAATGTGGGTGGGCACTAGTGAAGCCCTGGCACAGGCAGGTGTCAGGAAGCGCTGCTTTTGCATGGCTGAGATCCAGGTGTCCCAGGAGCAGCCCCAAACACGCTCATCCAGCCAGCCTGTCTCTTCTAGGCCACCAAGGGGAATTGAGAGCAGAAGCTGGTTTGCTTGGTCTCTATTTTGTTGCATAAAATAGCCTGAGAAAACTCGAGGGCCCAGATTAGGTAACAGATACCTTTCTTAGTGTGTAATTACCCAAGGATCTAAGGGGTTCACGTGAATAATTTACACATAATCTAACACAATAATTTTGCTTCCACAAATAGTCTTAGTGTCAATTATTCCATTTAAGCACTCGGACAAGCCAGTGAGGTCGCAACATGAACAGTTGAGGGTCTTTTGTTTCTCCGGACCACATATAACAATCACCAATATTGGAGTGGGTAGGTCTTTCTAAAGATCCAAGCCTGTGACTCTTCAGAAAACCACCATTTATACTGATGAACCTAGTGGCAGGGCAGGAATAAAAATGCAGATGTAGAGAATGGACTTGAGGACACAATGGGGGAAGGGTAAGCTGGGACGAAGTGAGAGAGTAGCGTTGACATATATATACTACCAAATGTAAAATGGATGGCTAGTAGAAAGCTGCTTCATAGCACAGGGAGATCAGCTCGGTGCTTTGTGACCACCTAGAGGGGTGGGGTAGGGAGGGTGGGAGGGAGACACAAGAGGGAGGAGATATGGGGGTATATGTATACATATAGCTGATTCACTTTGTTGTACAGCAGAAACTAACACACACAACATTGAATAGCAGTTATACTCCAATAAGAATATATATATATATACACATATATATATCTATGTATATATATATATATAAAAGAAAACCACCATTTACTAAGCACTTCTGCGTGCACCAAAATCTTGCCGTAAGTAGAAATCTTGATCCTTGTGTCTGCTGTGTTTACAACCTATCTGAGGAAGGTGAATACTTTGAAACCACAATGAGATGAGGGAGCTACAGAGAAGCAAACCCCTACAGAGGTACCGGGGAAGTCTGGGCACATGGCAGTCAGAGAAGGCCCTCAGAGAGAGTGAGCCTTGAGCTGTGGCTCTGAAGACACAGTGGCCTGAGATGGCTGCAGGGGTGAGGGCTGGGCATCCCATGCAGGAGACCAGCTGGAGAAAAGGTACAGGGGTGGGAGCTTGCGTGATTCAGGGTGAGAGAAAGGTGGAAGAATGGCTCAGCTGGAGTGTGTAGAGATGAGGCTGAAGTGTATACTTGGCAGAGGGATGTGGGGCAGCAGCACTTGAAGACCAAGCGGAGGGGTGTAGACGGTATGTGCAAGGAAGCGCGGAGCTACAGTAGATTCTTAAGCAGCGGGGGATGACACTGATATCAGCGTGTGTTTGATATCCTCTCCGTAGATGGATGTGGAATAGAACTAGGGAATGAGATGAGAGAGAGAAAGAGACAGGGAAGGAAGGGGGTGGGGCAGGGAGAAAATATCCAGAGGATCTTTGTAGTTAAAGTTTGGGACAAGGTTGTAGATAAATGCGGTTGGTGACTGTAGAGTTCTAGAGGGAGCTAGACATTCGAGAGGTATTTCAGCAGACGAATGGGCAGGACATGTCCATGTCTGATTGGGTAGGAGACAGCTGAGGAGGCCTCTCAGACGACTGAGCCTGGATACTGATGAGACTATTTGACAGACATGAAAACTTTTAGAAGAATAAGTGTTTGAAGGTATGCTTTCAATACATACAGTCCTATGTTGGGCAAAAATGATTTGCTGAAAACGGCACAGCATTTTCTAGGGTCAGTGTAGCCTGTAGTCAGTGTGGTCAGTTTACCGCCAGATGGCACACACATGCCCTGGTAAGGAGGTGATATGGCCCTTTGAGAGCTGTCAGAAGAAATCAATCAATCGTCAGTCCCGACTGCAGATGGAGCCAAATTCAGATGTGCAGATTGGTAGAAAAAGGTAAACAAGCAAGAATCAACTGTATATAGTAGGTTTCAAGAGTTCTCAGGGAGGGATAAATTGGGAGATTGGGACTGACAATATACACACTACTATATATAAAATAGATAACTAATAAGAAACTGCTGTAGAGCACAGGGAACTCTACTCAATACTCTGTAATGATCTATATGGGAATAGAATCTAAAAACGAGTGGATATATGTATATGCATAACTGATTTACTTTGCTGTACAGCAGAAACTAACACAACATTGTAAATCAACTCTACTCCAATAAAAATTAATTAAAAAAAAAGAGGACAGTCCAATAACCATTTCCATGCAGTGGAGTATTGGAGAGAGGTCCTGGCTGGAGCTGTATACTTAGGACACATTAGTTATGGCCAAGGGTATCACTATGATGAAGTGTTTAGATTAGGGTTTCTTGACACTGACCTGAGATCCTTGATACCCTATGGCTACAGTTTTTACACATTTGAGGCCACAAAATCAACTAGAATGCTTGTAAAAATGCAGATACTTAGGCCCCATCTGGAGATTCTGATTTGGTTTGGATTTAGAGTAAGGCCCAGGAACTGGCATTTTTACCAAGCACCACAGGTGTATGGGATGCAGGTGGTCCTGGGTCCCCTCGACCTGATGTGAAAATTTTCTGGGAAAAGAGTCAGTCACTCTCCTTAAAGGGGTTCCTGACCCTAGAAATATTGGGAGCTACTAGCCTTCAGGTAAGAGTGAAATGTCTGAGCCAAATTTGGGGATGTAGAGAGGGGGACACACCCCATCTGGAGGGAGGCAGGTGATAGAAGAAGCACCAGGAAAGAGAGAGTGATCTGAAGATGGAGGAGGGAAGCCAGCAGGTCTCATGCCTTGAAGCTAGAGAATTTCAGAAGAGAAAGGATGACAAACGGTTCCAAAGAGCTCAGGAGCAGAGTGCTACAGTGATGATGACTGTCCCAATATCCCAGGACGCCGATTGAGCTGCTCACGGCCCCTTACACCCAGAAGAAGCCCCAAATATAAGTCATTATAATAATGTCAAATGTCAAATGTGTGCCTACTAGCTATTTAGCAAACCATCTTTCAGAATTTTTTTTAGCTCCTGACCCTTCTCCTCTTCTGGAATAACAGACCCTCTAGGAACACGTGTGGGCAGCCACATTCACGTTAACACTGTAAGCAGGGCTGTTTCCTGGGCCTGCCAGCAGTGCAGCTATACAGGACTCCACGCTAAGAAGGGAGCTCCCTGCTTGGGTTTAAATGCTCTGCAGTTGCCGTTTGGACATTCTTAACCATTTTTTCTTTGAATTTGTGCTTTGTAAGTGAAGTCTGATGGGACAGTGGAGCGTGGCCCAGGGGCTTTGAGTCTTGGTTTGTATGTGGCCTTGCCTCCTATCTCCTCCCTGCCTCCCCAGGACAGATTTTCCCCTGCCTGCTCCTGTGCCCCTTGACGTGACCTCCCCACTCCCTGCCCCATCAGTGACTGCTGCCACCTGCCACCCCAGTGGGGGCCCAGGCTTGAGTGCAGGGGAGGCTAGCGTTGGGTGTGTGCCCTGCATGCTTTTGTCCCAGGGAGCCCCTGTGCCTGTGAGGGTCTGTACTCATGTGGTGAGCAGCCCATGCCTCAAGGAGTACAACATTAAGTAGCAAATAAAAAGCCCCACCATGGCAGGTCAAGAGAGGTTGCGGAAGAAAGGAAAAAGCCTTTTTCCTGCTTCATGAACAAGGGACCCTGCATTTTCATTTTGCACTGGGCCCTGCAAATGGTTGGGCGATTACCCCACCCAATACTCCTAGCTGGAGTTGATTAGAATTGGGTAGATGCATGGTAGGAGCTGAACCACTTAGATTTTTTTCTCCTTGCAGTCTAAAGTTGACCCACAATGCCCTTACTTATGTAAAGTAGAGGTCTGTGGATGGCCATGCACAGTGAAAAATGTCAGTCTGCAGAGAGAAGAAAATGAAGGAGAGAGAAGCAGAGATGAGGGACTGGATGTCTGCTAGAGAGTCAGAAAGGCTGAGAGAGGAGCTGTGTGTGTTCCCAGTGGCTTTCCAGTTCCTGGCTCCAGCTCCCTGAGTCAGGCTGCTTCCACTGCCCTCCTGGTCTGTCTGTGAGATACCCTTCTGTCTCATGAGGCAAGCTTTGTTTTCATCAGACTGGGTTTCATTGTCATCTTCCTGGACCCACAGACAGACTGCGTTTCCCTGCCTTCCTTCCATGGTGGGGGTGGGGAAGTGAGATACCTCCAGGCCTGACCTTTTAAAGCACCCAATGGGTGCCATCCTTTGTTCCCCTCTCTTCCCTTGGGAGTGACCTTGGTGCCTGGTGCTCAGATGATGGAGTTACAAGACAGCAGCACTTGGATCTCTGAGTCCCCAGAACTGCCTAGGAGAGTCATCCAAATTTCGCTGGACTTTGTGGAGTGGGAAATAAGCCTTTGCTGTGTTAAGCCGCTGAGATTTTAAGGTTTAATTGTTACCAGAGCATGACCAAACCTAGCTTGACAAATACATCCCTCTATCTTTTTAATAATTTATAATCTCTCTCCCGCTTTTCCTCAGATAAGCTCTAACGGGTCCCTGCTACAAGCAAACAGTAGAATCTTAATTGAGACAGGATATATAGGCACCAGAGTTATGGGGAGTGAATAATAAAGAAATGTAAGTCTCACTTCCTGTCTTCAAGGGCAGGCGCTGGCCAGTGGCTAACGCTACAGGCTTCTGAAAAACCTGACTCCTTGGATCCTCCCACCACAGCCATTCCAAGTCATAGGAGAAGATGTTTATCTCTAATTTCCATTTAGTAGCCTCCCTTTTCACCCTGGGTTGGTGTCAGAACTGATGTTGCCTGACCCAAGTGACCTGCTTAGCACATCAATGAACACAGAGGAAGTGGCTACACATTTCCCAAAGCCTTGCTGGTAGAGGAAAAAAAGAAGCCAAAAAATCCAAATAGATTTATCATTGCAACAAAAAGAATAAAATACATAGGCATAAACCTACCTAAGGGCACAAAAGGCCTATATGCAGAAAACTATAAGACACTGATGAAAGAAATTAAAGATGATACAAACAGATGGAGAGATATACCATGTTCTTGGATTGAAGAATCAACATTGTGAAAATGACTATGCTACCCAAAGCAATCTACAGATTCAATGCAATCCCTATCAGACTACCAATGGCATTTTTCACAGAACTAGAACAAAAAATTTCACAGTTTGTATGGAAACACAAAAGACTCTGAATAGCCAAAGCAATCTTGAGAAAGAAAAACGGAGCTGGAGGAATCAGGCTGCCTGACTTCAGACTATACTACAAAGCTACAGTAATCAAGACAGTATGGTACTGGCACAAAAACAGAAACATAGATCAATGGAACAAGCTAGAAAGCCCAGAGATAAACCCACGCACATATGGTCACCTTATCTTTGATAAAGGAAGCAATAATAAACAATGGAGAAAATACAGCCTCTTCAATAGGTAGTGCTGGGTAAACTAGACAGCTACATGTAAAAGAATTAAATTAGAACACTTCCTAACACCATACACAAAAATAAACTCAAAATGGATTAGAGACCTAAATGTAAGGCCAGACACTATCAAGCTCTTAGAGGAAAACATAGGCAGAACATGCTATGACATAAATCACAGCAAGGTCCTTTTTGACCCACCTCCTAGAGAAATGGAAATAAAAACAAAAACAAATGAGACCTAATGAAACTTAAAAGCTTTTGCACAGTGAAGGAAAACATAAACAAGATGAAAAGACAACCCTAGAATGGGAGAAAATATTTGCAAATGAAGCAACTGACAAAGGATTAATCTCCAAAATATACAAGCAACCCATGCAACTCAATGTCAACAAAACAAACAACCCAATCCAAAAATGGGTGGAAGACCTAAATAGACATTTCTCCAAAGAAGATATACAGATTGCCAACAAACATGTGAAAGGATGCTCAACATCATTAATCATTAAAGAAATGCAAATCACAACCACAATGAGGTATCACCGCACACCAGTCAGAATGGCCATCACCAAAAATCTACAAACAATAAATGCTGGAGAGGGTGTGGAGAAAAGGGAACCCTCTTACACTGTTGGTGGGAATGTAAATTGATACAGCCACTATGGATAACAGTATGGAGGTTCCTTAAAAAACTAAAAATAGAACTACCATAAGACCCAGCAATACCCTGAGAAAACCAAAATTCAAAAAGAGTCATGTACCACAGTGTTACTGCAGCACTATTTACAGTAGCCAGGACATGGAAGCAACGTAAGTGTCCATAATCGGATGAATGGATAAAGAAGAGGTGGCACATATATACAATGGAATATTACTCAGCCATAAAAAGAAACGAAACTGAGTTATTTGTAGTGAGGTGGAAGGACCTACAGTCTGTCATACAGAGTGAAGTAAGTCAGAAAGAGAGAAACAAATACCGTATGCTAACACACACATATGGAATCTAAAAAAAAAAAAAGGTTCTGAAGAACCTAGGGGCAGGACAGGAATAAAGATGCAGATGTAGAGAATGGACTTGAGGACAAGGGGAGGGGGAAGGGGAAGCTGGGATGAAGTGAGAGAGTGGCATGGACTTATATACACTACCAAATGTAAAATAGATAGCTAGTGGGAAGCAGCTGCATAGCACAGGGAGATCAGCTCGGTGCTTTGTGACCACCTAGGAGGGTGAGGTAGGGAGGGTGGGAGGGAGACACAAGAGGGAGGAGATATGGGGATATATGTATACGTATAACTGATTTGTTATACAGCAGAAACTAACACAACATTGTAAAGCAATTATACTCCAATAATGATGTTAAAAAAGTTAAATTATTAAAAAAAAAAAGGAGACATGTACCACAGTGTTCATTGCAGCACTATTTACAATAACCAGGACATGGAAGCAACCTAAGTGTCCATCGACAGATGAATGGATAAAGAAGATGTGGCATGTATATATACAATGGAATATTACTCAGCCACAAAAATAAGTGAAATTGAGTTATTTGTAGTGAGGTGGATGTGCCTAGAGTATGCCATATAGAGTGAAGTTAAGTCAGAAAGAAAAACAAATACCGTATGCTAACACATAAATATGGAATCTAAAAAAAAATGGTTCTGACGAACCTAGGGGCAGGACAGAAATAAAGATGTA
Source organism: Delphinapterus leucas (assembly GCF_059928025.1). Lineage (NCBI taxonomy): Eukaryota > Metazoa > Chordata > Mammalia > Artiodactyla > Monodontidae > Delphinapterus > Delphinapterus leucas. Next base: position 87,358,033 of record NC_143130.1, read on the forward strand.
GACGTAGAGAATGGACTTGAGGACATGGGGAGGGGGAAGGGCAAGCTGGGACGAAGTGACAGAGTAGCACTGACATATATACACAACCAAGTGTAAAATAGATAGCTAGTTGGAAGCAGCTGCAAAGCACAGGGAGATCAGTTCGGTGCTTTGTGACCACCTAGAGGGGTGGGATAGGGAGGGTGGGAGGGAGACGCAACAGGGAGAATATATGGGGATATATGTATACGTATAGCTGATTCACTTTGTTATACAGCAGAAACTAACACAACATTGTAAAGCAATTATACTCCAATAATGATGTTAAAAAAAAAAGAAAAGAAAGTAAGGCCTGGTTCTGCTGCCATAGGAAGAGCTAGTGAAAGATGCAACTTCATAAACCTGATATTTCCAGGCCTGGAACACCTCCGAGGTCTGTAGTCTTGACTCTTTCCTACTCCTGCTCCCAGCAAGGACTCCCTGGGGCTCAGGATTCATGCCAGCCACAGCTTCAGTGCCAGAGAGGAGCTCTGGCCAGAGTGGGGGTGATCCCCTCTTTCCCTTGGGAGGCAGGCATGCTTGGCTTTCCTTAAGGGATGGCCTGACAGGGTCCAAGCCCGAATCCACATTTGAAGCCCGAATCCACCAACACTAAAACAACTTGCTAGTTTGCTCAGTGAGGCCAGTTGAGTGAGAACATCATCAGCTACACTAGCTGTTCTGAGAATGGCCTATCCGTTTGTTTACCAAAGGTTGAACTGTCTACAGCTTTGAGGCCTCAGTTCCCACCCTCTGTGTGCTGGTCCATCCTCTGCAGCCACCCCTGCTGCCAGCTATTCTGCCAGTCCCAGGGCACCTGACGTGGGAAAGTACGTATCTTTCCTCACATGCCCCCATTAAACTGAAGCTTTGGTCCAATCTCATTTATTTGGTGCATTTCAACTTTGGATTATGACCATGGCAACCTTAAAAATGAGTACAGTAGGGATGGCAAATACGTTTTTTTGTTTTTAATTTCATTTTTTTTCGCCGCGTTGGGTCTTAGTTGTGGCACGCGGGCTCTTTGTTGCGGTGCATGGGCTTCTCTCTAGTTGTGGCGTGTGGGTTTTCTCTCTCTAGTTGTGGCGTGCGGGTTTTCTCTTCTTTAGCTGTGGTGCGCAGGCTCCAGGGCGTGTGGGCTCTGTAGTCGTGGCGGGTGGGTTCCAGAGTGCGTGGGTTCTGTAGTTTGCAGCACGCGGGCTCTCTAGTTGAGGCGTGTGAGCTCAGTAGTTGTGGTGCGTGGACTTAGTTGCCCCGTGGCATCTTAGTTCCCTGACCAGGAATCGAACCCGTGTCCCCTGCATTGGAAGGCGGATTCTTTACCACTGGACCACGAGGGAAGTTCCAGCAAATAGCTTTTATTTCAAGTGCCAATTCTAATCAATTAGTACAACTTTCTGCAACACCAGAAAAGAATGACCTGAGACCTGAGGCCATGCTCGGCAGCAACTATGATCCACTATTGATGTCTGCCTGGAAATAGGATAAGAAGTGTTATCACTGGGTTGGAGTCTCGTGGCTGCAAGGAGAATGGGCACTGTGGATTTCAAGCAACTCTGTTGCAACAAGCAGTTCAGCAATATTATGGTTTAGAGATTTTCCAACAAGCCCCTACATGGAGGCCACTGGAGGTGAAGAATTACCCAAGACCTGCCTTCTTCAAGATATCTGCTCTTCCAGAAGATATGCTTCTGGGGTCCCAAGGAAACCTGGGCTCAGGGGTAAGATGCATCCAGAAAACCACATGTCATTTGACAAACTCTGCACTAGCAAAAACTCCAGGCTACTCTAGCTAGTGAAGTGCCCTCACTATTCACCTGAGATGTCACCAGCTGCACAAAACTACACGGCATCTGTCTTTGCCCCCAGAGCAACCACAGCTGAGTCCTGGGAAAGGGACAGGAATGGGGTTTCATGGTCACAGCTGGACTAGCCTCGAGTCACATGCACCTGCTTTTTAAAAGATGAATCTAGTGTGGAGCTAGATCTTGTTCTCAGGCCCCAAGCCCAGGGTCTGCCCTGGCAATCCTTCCTGAAGGCATTTTCTGGGAGTTCTGGACCAAGACTCTCTGCCCCTCTCCCCGAAGTTCCCCAATTCAGTCCTGGGTCCTGTCACCTCCCCGCCCCCAATCCAGGCAGCTTGGCCTATCCCTAGGTACCTCCTTGCCTTTCAACTTGCACTTTTCACACCTAAGTTTTAATTGAAGGGCTTTCTGTGTAAAAGGAGGCCCAATTTCAAGCTGTCATGAAAAACGAAGGGGCTGGCATTTGAAAAGCATTTTTAGGTGCCAAAGAATAACCTCCTCAACCCATTTCCAGCATAGATGCGATCCCGCCAGTCTCTCCTAAGTGGTCTCAATAGCTCCAGCCCACATCCACTGAACAGCTTGGCTCTCATTCTATCACTACAAAAATCAGAAAGAAAGAGGCTTTTCCTGTGCCTCTCAACAGGGCTTTTGTGCCTGTAATTCCATCCATTTGAGCATTTCTCTAGCGCTCATTACTGTCACACACGGGAACGCTGAAAAGGGACTCCCGGAGATGGAAGAAAGGTGCTTAAGCCACAAGGGTTTCAGAATAAAGGATCAAGCTGTTCTGAAGATATTTAATTTTCTGTGAGGGCTGAAATGTGACTTGAGTAACTCAATTAGCATTTTCTAAGAAGCCACAGGATTATGGCTTTTCTCTCTGAGGCTAAACTAAGCGAACAAGAGTCAGACTTGGACACAGAGTTCCTCAGAGAAGCATCTTTCTTACCAGCCCACCACTCCTATTAATCACTTACATAAATCACAGGTTTAGTCATTCAACAGACTCAACCAGAGTTGAGCTCCTAACACACAGCAGGTAACGAGAGGTACTGGGGAGAATATTGCAGAAGAGGTTTCTTACAACTGCACACACACACTGTGCACTGTGAAGTGAGCAGGACCTCCCCAGAGCCTGGGGCCATAGACTGAGGAGATCCAACTCAAGCTTCAGATGGCTTCAAAGTCTTGTGTTTATCTTTAAAGCCCATGAGAGCTGTGCATTTACTCCGTAAAAGGATTTTTTCTTTCTTTTTTAAATTGAAGCAGAGTTGACCTACAATATTATGTTAGTTTCAGGTACACTACATAGTGATTCAACATTTATATACATTATAAATTGATCACCATAAGTCTAGTAATTTGTCACAGCACAAACTTACTGCAATAATATTGACTATATTCCCTATGCTGGACACTACATCCCCATGACTCATTTATTTTATAACTGGAATTTTGTACCCCTTAATCTCCCTCACTTATTTCACTTACCCCCTAACCCCCCTTTCCTCCCTGTTTGTTCTCTATATCTGTGAGTCTGTTTCTGTTTGTTCATTTGTTTTGTTTTCTAGTTTCCACATATAAGTGAAATCATACAATATTTGTCTTTCTCTGTCAGACTTATTTCACTTAGCATATTACCCTCTAGGTCCATCCATTTTGCTGCAAATGGCAAAATTTCATTCTTTTTTTTTTTTTTTTTTGCGGTATGCAGGCCTCTCACTGTTATGGCCTCTCCCGTCGTGGAGCACAGGCTCCGGACGCGCAGGCTCAGCGGCCATGGCTCACGGGCCCAGCCGCTCCGCGGCATGTGGGATCTTCCCGGACCGGGGCATGAACCCGTGTCCCCTGCATCGGCAGGCGGACTCTCAACCACTGCGCCACCAGGGAAGCCCTCATTCTTTTTTAGTGGCTGAGTAGTATTCCATTGTATATATATACCACATCTTCTTTAGCCATTCATCTATCAATGGGCACTTAGGTTGCTTTCATATTTTGGATATTGTAAATAATGCTGCAATGAACATAGGGGTTCCTTCTGGCTATGAAGTTTCTGCTGAAAAATCAGCTGATAGTCTTATGGGGGTTTCCTTGTACATAACTAGTTTTTTTATTGCTGCTTATAAGATTCTTTAACTTTTGACATTTTAATTATAATGTGTCTTGGTGTGGGCCTCTTTGGGTTCATCTTTTTGGGGATTCCCTGTGCTTCCTGGACTTGGATGTCTATTTCCTTTGCCAAGTTAGGGAAGTTTTCCGATATTATTTCTTCAAGTAGGTTTTCTGTCCCTTTCTCTCTCTCTCTCTTCTTCTTATGGGACCCCTGTAATTCAAATGTTAGTATGCTTGACCCAGAGGTCCCTTAAATTATCTCATTGTTTAAAATTCTTTTTCTTTTCACTGTTTTGATTAGGTGATTTTCACTATTCTGTCTTCCAGATTGCTGATCTGTTCTGCATCCTCTAATCTGTTATTGATTCATTCTAGTGTATTTTTCATTTCAATTATTGTATCCTTCAGTTCTGATTGGTTCTTTTTTATATTTTCTTTCTCTTTGTTGAAATTCTCACTGAGTTCATCCATTGTTCTCTAGAGTCAGTGGTTATCTTTATGACTATTACTCTGAACTCTTTATCTTATAAATTGCTTATCTCTGTTTAATTTAGTTCCTTTTCTGATGTTTTGTCTTGTTTTTTCATTTGGAAGGTATGCCTTTGTCTCTTTATTTTGCCTAACTCTCTGTGTTTGTTTCTATGTATTAGGGATGTTGGCTAAATCTCCTAGTCTTGCAAGAGTGGCCTTACGTGAAACGTGTCCTGTGGGGCTCAGTGGTGCAATCCCCCCTGGTCACCAGAGCACTGCTGTGGGCATGCTGATGCACGGGACTGGCCTCAGTGCAACTGACTTCGAGGCCAGTCTGGGACTATTGTGGGTGCTCTGTGGTGCGGGGCTGGCCCCCTGGAGTGGAAGCCACTTTGGAGGGATGCTGGTGCCAGCCAGGGCTGCCCAGCTGTTGGGGCAAGGCAGAAAGTGTTTTGGAGGGACCAGCTGGAGTGGGTCCTCAGGGGAAAGTCAGGGTGGGGCACACAGTGTTAGTCAGGTTGATGGACAGTGACAGAAATGGTGCCTGCCAGTGCTTCCATCCCCAGAACCCTGCCCCTCCAGCACACGCCTTAAAATTCATCAGTGAGTCTCCTTCTCATGTGACCCAAGCACTTTCAAGCTGCTGCCTCTGTGCTGGGAGTCAGAGTGAATGAATGTGTGTGAAAGCCCCTCAGGAGAGTCTCAGTCTCCCACAGCCCTTCCACTCGCCTAAACGTAAACCTTACTGGTTTGCAAAGCCAGGCATTATGGGGGCTTGTCTTCCCAGTACAGGTCTCCCAGGCTGGGGAGCCTGATGTGGGGCTTGTAGACCTTGCTCCTCAGGGGGAATCTCTGTGGCTGTGACGTCCCTCCTGTGTGTGTGTTGCTGCACTGGGGGTGTGGGTTGGACTAGACTGTGTCTCTGCCACTCCTGCCTGTCTCACTGCGTCCTTTGCTTTCTATTCTTAGTTTAGAAAATCTGTTCTGCTAGTCTTCAGGTGGTTCTCAGAGATGGTTGTTCTATAAGTAATTGTAGTTTCGGTGTGTCCATGGGAGGGAGTGAGCTCAGGGTCTTCCCACTCTGCCCTCTGGATGTGGACCTCTCCATAATACACATTTAATGCAAAAATAATTTCCCTCTGTTTCCTCAGAATGCTACACCCCCTTCTCAGAGGCAGGAAATGCAGTGTCTGAAATCAGGCACCGTAGGCCCATCCTTGGGCCTGGTTAGTGCCTGGCTGGGGCAGAGGGTGATGAATTGGGTGACTGGCCTCAGTTCAAGGTACCACACATTTCTAATTACCCAAGATCAAGTTATTTTCCATGGCCATATTGAAAATATTATTTTTCATAATTACATTATAATTGGTTTTTAGCCCAGTAAAAACATATGGTAAAAGCAAACCAACATGTATTTTCATAACCTAAAGGGTTCCTAGGTATTCATTCTGTCCCTGGCCCATTGGCCAGCACAGGTGCTCCCCACATGAGCTTCTGAAGGGCAGGAGGCAGGCGTCCCTGCCCTGAGACAAGAGGCTGGTCTCTCTCAGACTCTGGAATAATCACATCAAGACCATTCCCCTGGGACTTCCCTGGCAGTCCAGTGGTTAAGACTGTGCTTCCACTGCAGGGGGTGTGGGTTCAATCTCTGGTCAGGGAACTAAGACCTTGAGCAGCCAAAAGAAAACAAGAAAAAAGACCACTGTGCTCTTCCCCTGCCCCATCCACCAGCCATTCCAGGTCCTAAGGCTTGATGTGCCTTGAGGTTAATTCCCTCCCTCCTTTCTACTTGTCCTTGATTCACTGCGTGGAGGGGGACAGAGTATGACCAACCTCCAGTCCCACCCAGCACATAGTAGGCACCACACAAAGCACTCTTCATAAAAAGTATTTTCTTAACTAATTAGCGGTTTGCATCTAGAGCTTCCCATTCAAGCTGTATGTATGATATAGGGAAATAATTACTTCTGGTAAGAGCTCTCTACTATTTAGCGAGGTCTTTTTCCTTTCTTTTCCCGTTTAAAAAACTAATGGAAATAAGGAAAACATCAATGACCTCAGTTCAGGGTACCACATATTTCTAATTACCCAAGACCTAGTTATTTTCCATGGCTGTATTTCTGTGGCAATACCAAAAATATTATTATTTTTCAAAATTATATTACTATTGATTTTCAGCCCATTGAAAACATCTGGTATACAAGTAAACCAACATATATTTTTATAACCTAAGGAGTTCCTAGGCGTTCATTCTGCCCCAGCCCTTTGGCCAGCATATGTGTTTCCCGTGTAAGCTGCTCTTGGTCAGTGCTCGGCCAGCCTACCTGTCAGGCAGATACCCCGGGTGCTGTTGCACAGGTCCACCATCACTCGGATCTGCAGGAAGAGAGAACCATTAATAGCGGTATGGTAGGCAGTGGACCCTGAACTTGCCCTTTATTCAGACAAGCAGAAAGCAATGATAAAGATTAACAAAATAACTTCAGGAGAATATGTAGAAGTCCGAGGAAAAGTTAACCTAAAACTGAAAAGAAACCCTTAAAAGATCTAAAGATTTTTTTTATACCTGCAGCTCATCTATCAACATTGTCAACAGAATCTCCTTGATTTCTACCAAACTCTGAGAAGGCCGAGGATGGGGAAGGAATCACCAAATCTACAGCCAGGCTGGCCCCCACAGCGTCTGAAGGGCTCAATCTGTGGGTCTGAATAAAGAGGGCTGGTGAGCTTAGCAGTCAGAAGCAAACACTTAACTATCTGAGTAAGTACAGGTGAGGTACTTAACTCCTTGACACTTTGGTTTCCTCTGAAATTGTAGATTATATGAGTAGCTGTCTTGAGGGTTAGGCAGCTCCATGTCTGGCATGTGGAAACTGCCCTTAGAGGAGTGATTCTCATGCCATGTGGACACTGCCTACTTGCCACTGGATGGCCACCTGGAATACATGGTCACTGCATTGTGGTACCATCCTGACACCTGGTTCCCACACACCACTTTACACTCCTCCCCCCATGCATTTTCCACGCTGCTGCTAATGAGCTTCACAAAACCCAAATCTGATCAGGTCAGTCCTGCTTCAAACACTTTTGTGACTCCTTGCTGCTCTGAAGATACAGCAAAATTCCTCCTTCTCCGGCCTCAGCTCACACCATTCCTCCCTCCCTTTCTGTTCTATAGTTCCACTCTGCCTCAGTTTGCTCATCTGTAAAATGGGGATATTTGTAGTACTTACCTCTTAGGATTGTTGTGAAGCTTTAGTGAAGTTGTATGTGAAGCTCTTAGAACAGTGCCTGGCATGTAGGAAGCACACACAAAAGTGTTTTCTGTTTTGTGGAGGCAGCAGAGAGTGCACATAGAGGCATGAATCCTGAAGTCAAACTGCTTGTGTTCTAATCATGGCTTTGCCATTCACAAGCAGTGTGACCTTGGGAAAATTACTTAACCTCTCTGTGCTGCAGTGTCCTTGTCTGTAAATGGAGTTAACAGTACCTACCTTACTTAAAGCATGGTTATGTGGATAAATGAGTGAATACATGCAATACTCTTACAACAGGGCCCGGCATATGATAAGCAAACTCTATTTATGCTACTGTTTTGATGGTTCCTTGGATATGCCTGGAATGACTTAGTTAATTTATCAATTTACCATCCAAGAATTTAAAATTTATACATAGAGCAATTTTTAGACCCAAATAATGTGGCATTTCAAAACTGTGGGAAGAAACATTATTAGTTGGAAAATGGAGTTGAGACAGCTGGATAGAAATGTAGGGAAAAATTAAAAAGATGGATCCCTATTTCACTCCTTACACTAAACAAGTTAAGTGAGCCCCATTAATCAAAAAATTAAAAGTTAAAAACAAACTAGTGAAAATACTGAAGGAAACCTTGGGAAAAATATTTATAATGGTATTAGAGTAGGAAAGACTTTTCTAAGAAAGAAACAACCCTCATGCTATATATAGGAAAAATGTGATAAATTCAACTGTCTAATAATTAAAAATTTCTGCAAGAGGCAAAATACTACAAACAATAACAAAGGAGAAACACAAACTTAGAAAAATAATTGCAAAGGGCTTGTATATAAAGAGCTGTTACAAAGCAATAAGTAAAGGGAAAAAAACAAAAAAGGAAAATGGGCATTGGAACCAGGCAGAAAGTTCAAAGAAAAAAAAATAGTGCCTTATCTTCACTTACAGTTGAAGAAAAACATCAAACTATGAAATACTATTTTTACTTCTTAGGTTTGCTAATAAAAAGAATAACAGAGCACTTCTCACAAGGGTGTCAGGAAAGTAGCACTCTCATATTGTGTTGATGGAAATGTAAAGGGATACTGCCTCTTTGGATGGCATTTTGACAATATCTACTAAAATTTAAATGGATCTACATTTTGACTCATCAATTACACTTTGAGATTTATTCTACAGATACACTCATATATGCATGAGAAGATGTAAGTACAAAGATGGTTGTTGCAAAAATGTGGGCAAAAGCAAAAACCAGAAACAACCTAAATAATTATCAGTGAGGTCTGGTTAGAGAAATTGTAGCATATTCACATAAGGAAATACTGTGAAAAAGAGTAAATTTAAATCCATAAAGCTGATATTGAAAGATCTCCAAGATAAACGAAAAAATACAAGGTACAGAGCAGTATGTATAGTGTCTTTTCATTTATATAAAAAAAGTAGTACATACGAAAATGCTACTTTATGCTTCTCTCTTGCTGCTTTCCAGATTCTCTCTTTGTCTTTGACTTTCTAGAATATTTCTGGAGAGAAACCTACGAAGGAGAACTGAAACCTAAAAACTCCTCCTCAAGTAAGGAGCAATAGAGAGCCAGGGTCAGAGGGAGCTATACTAAGCATGATTGGCCCTTCTGTTTTATTCAAAATTTTCGCTGATTTCTCTCTCAATTAAACTCTTTGTAAAAAGAACATGCTTTGGTTTGAAGGGAAAATTTGTTTTGTCTTCTACCTAGGTTTATTTTGTTTGCTAGGAGATCCAGAGGGAAACTTGTACGGTATTTACTTTTTGTGAAGTGTGTCAGCAGGTGCTTACTAACTGCTTTAGAAATTTATTGTGAAATATATCATACATGTCACAAAAATATGAAAGGTGTGCCAACAGTTTAAAGATGAATAATAAAACAAACATGTACACACCACCTTCAGCTAAGCAAGGCTTTAGAGCATCCCAGGTGCCCCTCCCAAAACACACCCTTCCCTCCCAGCCACAACCACTCCCTGAGCTGAAGTATATTGGGCCATGAAACTCTCCCTTTTGTACAGATAGCAACAGAGAGGCTTAGCGAGGTGAGGTCATCTATTCGGTCACACAGCTTGCTCTTGGAAAAGACAGGCTCAGCTCCAGGTTTCCTGATTCCAGGTTTACTGCACTTTCTATTATGGCTCTGATGAGTATCTTAACGTAACCAGAAGAAATTTCGATTCACTGTGTTTAGTCATGCTCATAAATTAATGCAATCAGCTGCACTACAAAATTTATCATCTTAAAAAATGTATAATTGTCCATTGAGAGGACCATTAGAGGCTTCACAATGCTTCATTTGTTGCCTGGGGGATCACAGCAGAAGGAGTAGTTAGAAACAACAGAAGCATCAATAGGGGAAATTAACCTTTCTCTCTTTTATGCTCATCACTGGTCTGCAGTTGGCACAGCTTCTATAAAAAATGATGAAGAAGGAGTTTTCATTCCCTGATCTTTTGGCTTCATTTATATGCTAAAAGTTAATTTAGATATTTACCAGTAAATTGTGTTAATCTTCACTCGGGAATATTCTTTTAACAAACATGGTCTATATAAGATTGTACCAAGGTAAAACATGGTATGAAAAGGTATGGCCATAAGAAAATCAGAAACTTTTTTTTTTTTTTCCTGATAATAATGATTAAGAGTTTGGAAGAAAATAAGAAAAGTCAAAATTGAAAGTCACAAAATCTAGCTTGTCAAATTAAGGAGTCATATTTGGTATACAAGGCTTCCTAGATCTTGATTTAGGATTTGAGAATGGTGAAGCTGGAAGAGGCCTTAGAGCTCATTGTCCTGGGGGTGTCAGGCAGGACCCATCCAGGACGTGGCCCTGCCCCTTCTCGAGGCCATCTCCCCCTGCTCTCCCCCATTGCTCTGCTCCAATCACACTGGCCATCATCACTGGTCTTTGCCATGCCTTATAAGGCATGGGGACTTGTTTTCAGCTTTGACAACATATGGCAGCAATGGGAGAAAAGACAGCCAAAATGGGTCCCATTAGTGGCCTGACCAGACCTTCCAGTTTTCTCTCTGGATACAGAACTGGTCTCACTGGATCAGTAGGACTCATGGGATCTTAGGAAATTCATGGGCAAGGAAGGGGCCCCTGAAGAAAAGTAATGGACTTCTTGCTCATCTGGCATCAGATGGCTTGAGCTGGCTCTAATTCAAACTAAAAATAGATGGGACTAATTTCTTTCTATGAGAAAGAAAATGCTATGAACTGGGAATCTCACTTGCAGGAAGCTTATACAAGGATATCTGGGCAAGAATGCTTATTGCAACATTGTGATGGCAAAGGCATGCAAAAAATCTAAATGTTCATCAGTAAGGCACTTGTTAAACAGATGAGAAAGAATGAAGTAGATCTATATGTACTAATCTGGAAAGATGGCCTTGGCATACTGTTAAGTGATAAAAGCAAGGTGCAGCCCAAGCCATATAACACAATACAACTTTTTGGTTGAAAAAGAATATTTAGATATGTCTGGATAAGCACAGAGAAAAGTTGGAAGGCTCATGAACCAAACCATTAACAGATTTTTTTTCTCCTGGAGACTGAGACTAGGAGATAAAAGGGGGATTTTCATTTCTTAGTTTTGTATTGTTTTAAAAGATATATTGGGATTATGGGTGAATTTTACTTTGCTATGCTTTTAATAATTCAGAGAGAGAGAAGAGAGCATGCAAGCATTATATGAAGCCAAAAGATGGGTCTAATGATCCAGCTTTCCCGGGAATCCAAATATCATGCCTTCACAATAACCCCCATCACTTGGAATAACTTGGACAGATCTCTGTTGCTTCTAGACAAATGAACGTAGAATGAACTAGAACAGCTGTCTAGTGAGTTTCAAATTGTTCATTAGTCATAAGATTTTTCTTTTTCCCACATAAATTGCCAACCCTCCAAATAAAAAAACAAATAGAATGAAGCTAGTCTGGGTTAACTTATCTGTAAAATGAGAGGGTTGGACTAGATAGATGATTTCAAACTCTGCTCCCAGGAGGAATCAGGGGAGGAAGTGGGGAGGGACACCTGGAGACCTAGAGTCAGGGGAGGAGGGATAAGAAAGCTGAGGTCCAAAGAAAGCAAGTGAAGTAGCTGGCCCAGCCTCCCCTAGCTGGTTCCAGAATAGAGTCCTGTTTTTCCTCCGCATCTACTTTTTCATACCATTTAGCCTTTGCAAAAGGAATTGTCTGAAATTCAACAGGAAATGCACATTTTTGCTTTAGTTTACTTTGAATGTGAACAAGATATTAGATTTTTACCAGTTGATTATGCATCAACTTCAAGAAATCTCTTCTGTGCAAAAGAGAAAGGTTTAATCAAAAGTGTTTCTCATCAGAATGAATAGAGCTAAATGCTGTCTGCTGCCACTGATCATCAGAACACAAAACCTCAGGTGGTTGGCTGGCCTCCCTCTTGAACTCCCTTCCTCTCACCTTTTACTCTCAGGACTGATTCACGAAAAAGTAAGGGAGCAAACCTGCCTGTCATCACCAGTTTATGTACTGCTAAAATAATGTGTCCTGTCATGGCTTCTCTGAAGTTCCCCAAGTACAGGTTCTGGTTTGCTGGGGGGAACAATGTTTAAATTCCAAGTCACCTTTCAGATCTGACCTATTTTGTAACTTAAATTCCATTTTCTTAGACAACTGAATATGGTGCTCCTTAATTATGCAAATTGCTGTTATTTTGTGTACGCAAATGATCCTTTAGAAAACATTGAGCTATGAATGTGGTGGCCCAGCTGCTGCAGGGTTAGATCACAGGTATTGGCGGAATCCCTCATGGGGTCTGAAGCTGCGGTGAGCTACCCTGGACTCATCCCTCTGAAAGGCAGGAATTCACACTGGGACCAAGACGTGGTGATGACAATCTGCAAACCCCAACAGGAAGGTGGGGTTTGCTATGTACGGGGTGAAATACTGAGGCACGACCTTCTTCCTGCAGTCCCACAGGAAGATCAGCCAAAGGGCTAGGCATTTGTCGCAAGTGAACAAACTCTGGCCATCCCACGCTAATGGCCTGGGGCCGAGTGCTCTTGTCAGTTGAAACTGGTATCCTCGGAGCCCAGCTAAATCCTAACGAGTTTTCCCCAAAGACACCCATTCCCACTAACTGCCCCCTTTACAGCCCAGCAGCATCACCACATGGCTGCTTGTTGGCACGCTCTGTCATATTTTTCGGGCTCCTCAACCAGATAGGCTCCTATTGGTAGGGACGTACTCTTCCTGTACACCGCATTCACTCATCTGGTCCATTTGCCAGCATTAGAATGGCATTGAGCACATAGTAGATATTCGATAAATACTTCATTATTGACTACTCAATCAATTGGGAGGGGAATGTGCTCTTCAACCAAAGATATTATTCCTTTTTTGACCAGCAGTATATGGGAACCGAACATCTAGCATGTGGTTACCTGTTTCTCTTTGTGCCCGTTTGCTTAAGATAACCTTTTTGGCAAACACTCCACTAATCCTTAGAAAACAGGAGCTTGGAGATGCTAGGGTTATCCTATAGGGTCCCTGATACATGGCTAACAGAAAATAACAGAAACACTTCATGCTGTCTTGAGTAGAAATACCTGGTTAGGGCTGAGTTGGCCAGGTAGAGACTGGGGTGCTGAATGAAAAGGAGTCTCAAACATCAATGAAAATGCAATGCCATAGGGAAAACATGGTATTCCCCAGCTCTTCCTGCTTTGCTAAGTAGATCAGAATGGAGGTGAAGACCAGCCTGCCCTCTGAGGAGCAGGGGTCTCAGACTACTTGTCCCTAAGGCATTTATTTTCCTGAGTAGCTTACAAGGGCTGAACTGAATTGCTAGTGACGGTGCGGCCTCCCATCGCCCTCTTTCTCACCCTGCCTCAGTAATTGCCTGGATTCTCTAATAAAATGCTGAACAACAAACAGTTAACATGTATTGCTTTAGAGTCCACCCACAGCCTTGGCCAGCCCTCTTGCACACAAAGGCTGGGGAGTCACAGAAGTTGAAGCAGCTCAGGCTGGGCCCAGGCCTCCTCAGCAATCCCAGTTGGAAGGGGCAGTTCCAGCAAATGCCCTCACCCAATGTCTCCAGCAAGATTACTTTCAGCTCAGATCAGGGCCTGGGGGAACAGCCCTGTGACATTTATTAACCCTGGGGACGCCTAAAAATGCATGACAGAAGTCCCTGAAGGAGCAATTCCTTCCCCAGGTGTGCTTGGAGGCCTTCTTTAGGTCTGACCTGATGGGGGAGATGAGTGACTTGCTTCTTGTTGGCTGAGCAGGATCCCCTACTAGCTCCCCAGCCCCTTGACAAAACAGGACTCATGGCAATACTTACCCCAGGGAGTGGCTGTGAGGAGTAAATGAAGGAGTCCTTATAAAAACAACTTTTTGGTGTTCATACTAGTGTTACATAAACATGATTTCTCATGATCTGAATGTAAATCAGCTGATTCTGCTTTTTAAAAAATCGTCAATTCATACTATTTTAATCAAAGCCTGATTACTAGTTTTGAAATGTAAAACAGAGTAGGATTTATAGAAATAGCCAGATATAAATTGATAATTGCCCTAACCCATTAAATATAAGCCTCGATTGGTATTATAACTCTCTTCCTAAACCATTCCCTTCTCCCACCAGGAGCCCCTCAGGTGCCAGCAAGCCCCAGTTCTCAGCCTTGTCCTGTCTGCAGTTCAAGCAGCTGCCTCTCAGGAATGGCCTGTCCTTTTGCATTTCCTCCTGTCGCCTGCTTAGTTGGGAGCTGCTGACAGCCTGGACTCCTCACGCTAACATGCTGACCCGGCTCCAGAACCAGGAGTGATGGGCCACTCTCAGAGGAGGCTCAGAACGCCTTCTCCCACTATCTCCTGTGCTCATACCTTTCTTCCTCCAGGTCGGAGATAGACCCAAACATGGAGACAACGTGATGTTTTATCTACTTATACTGCATCTCATCCTGACACAGTTCTCCCCCAGTCATAAGAAAAAGTAGCAGCTAAAAATCAAGTTATTAAGTTCAAATCCAACTTTAAGAAGTTGTTTTGTATTGAATTGCCTATTTTCAAGCCCAGCAACTGTACAATTTATTCTGGCCAGTTGTTTCTTAAAGGGGAAAAGCTCTATCTCTGTGTATTTTAAACACATGCAAATGTAATGGAACAGCTTTCAAGTGAAATTATATGTAACTATGAGAAAATATTGGTAACTATTTGATCTTGAGACTTGAAGTAGGAAAGAACATTTTAAGCATAAAAGCAAAAGAAGAACCCATAAATGAAGGACTTTATAAATTTGACTACATGAAAATGGAAAATTTTAAATACTCCCCACCAAAAAAAACCCCAGCAAACAAAATTAAAAGATAACACCCAGGGCTGAACGGTGTGGTGTAAAGAACATGAGTTTTGGGAGTCAGATACAGCTAAGTCTGATCTGAGTGCCAATTCCTTCACTCACTGGCTCTGTGTCCTTGAGCAGGATGCTCTCTAAGCCTCAGCGACCTGTCTGTAAAATGGGAATAATCATAATAATGATAATAATAGCAACTACCTCATAAGGTTGTTACTAGGATAAGGACTTTTTTGACACACATATGTAAAGCTCTTAGCATAGTGCCTGGCAAGTTTTAGGTTCTCAATAAATGTTATAATCATTACTAAGGGAAAAATACTGCAACATGTGTAATACACTAAAAGCAAATAGCTTTTCTATATAAAAGGTATTTGTAGATTAGTAAGAAAAAAATTTTTTAAAACAAATTAAAAAATGAGTTAAAACATGAAAAATCTCCCACAATGATTTCAAATCACCAATAAACATATGAAAAAAAAATTCATCCTCACTGTAATCAAACACCTGCAGCCCCCTCCCTGATGTTAGGGATGCAACCTGTCCCAGGGTTGGGTCCCGCTTATTTATTTATTTACTTAGTGTCCTACAATTCAACTAATTCTTCCTTTTAAAAACTTGTGTTTCAGGTGTACAGTATTATAGTTCAACATCTGTATACAGTAGAGTAGACTACCATAAGTCTAGTTACCATCCATCAACACACAGTTGACTACTTTCACCCAACCCTCCAACCTCCTTCGCCTCTGGTAATCACTAATCTCTTCTCTGTATCTATGAGTTTGTTTTATTTTGTTTCTTGGGTTTTTTGTTTAAGATTTCACACTTGAGTGAAATCATATGGTATCTGTCTTTCTCCATCTAATTTCACTTAGTATAATACTCTCAAGGTCCATCTATGTTGTCACAAATGGCATGACTACATTATGTTTTATGGCTGAATAGTATTCCATTCCATCTTCTTTATCCATTCATTCATCGATGGGCACTTAGGTTGTTTCCATACCTTGGCTATTGTAAATAATGCTGCAGTGAACAAAGGGGTGCATATATCTTTTCAAATTAGTGCTTTTGTGTTCTTCGGGTAAATACCCAGAAGCGGAATAGCTGGGTCATGTGGTAGTTATATTTTTAATTTTTTGAGGAATCTCCATACTAATTTCCATAGTGGCTGCACCAATTTACAGTCCCACCAATAGTGCATAAGGGTTCCCTTTTCTCCACATCCTCCCCAATATTTGTTATTACCTGTATTTTCAATAATAGCCATTCTAACAGGTGTGAGGTGATATCTCATTGTGGTTTTGATTTGTATTTCCCTGATAACTAGTGATGTTGAACATTTTTTTCATGTGCCTGTTGGCCTTCTGTATATCTTCTTTGGAAAAATGTCTATTCAGATCCTCTGTCCATTTCTTGAATCAGGTTTTTGTTGTTGTTGATGTAGGAGTTTTTAAATATATTTTGGAAAATAACCCCTTATTGGATATATGATTTGCAAATAACTTCTACCATTCAGTAGATTGTTCTTCGTTTTGTTGATGGTTCCCTTTGCTGTGCAGAAGCTTTTTAGTTTGATTTGGTCCCATGTGTTTATTTTTGCTTTTGTTTCCCTTGCCTTTGGAGTAAGATCCACAAAAACATAGCTAAGACTGATGTCAATCAGGTTACTGCCTATGTTTTTTTCTAGTAATGGTTATGGTTTCAGGTCTTTCTTTCAAGTCTTTAATCTATTTTGAGTTAATTTTTGTGTATGGTGTAAGATAGTGGTCTAGTTTCTTTCTTCCTTTTTTTTTTTTTTGGCATATGGCTGTCCAGTTTTCACAACAATATTTACTGAAGAGACTGTCTTTCTCCATTGTACGTTCTCTACTGCTCCTTTGTCATATATTAATTGTCCATATATGTGTAGGTTAATTTGTTAGTTCTTAATTCTGTTCCACTGATCTATGTGTCAGTTTTTGTGCCAGTATCAGTATAGTATAGTATAGTATAGTTTGAAATCAGGGAATGTGATGCTTCCCCAGCTTTGTTCTTCTTTATCAAGATTATTTTGGCTATTCAGGGTCTTTTGTAGTTCTGTACAAATTTTAGAATTATTTGTTTAAGTTCTGTGAAATTTGCCATTGACATTTTGATAGTGATTGCGTTGAATCTGTAGATTGCTTTGGGTAGTTTGGACACTTTAACAATATTAATTATTGCAATCCATGAGCACAGAATATCTTTCCACTTATTTATGACTCCTTCAATTTCTTTCATTAATGTCTTGTAGTTTTCAACATATAGGTCTTTTACCTCCTTGGTTAATTTTTTTAATATAAATTTATTTTATTTATATTTATTTTTGGTTGTGTTGGGTCTTTGTTGCTGCACACAGGCTTTCTCTAGTTGTGGCAAGTGGGGGCTACTCTTCATTGTGGTGCGCAGGCTTCTCATTGCGGTGGCTTCTCTTGTTGAGGAGCACGGGCTCTAAGTGCACGGGCTTCAGTAGTTGTGGCTCACGGGCTCTAGAGCGCAGGCTCAGTAGTTGTGGTACATGGGCTTAGTTGCTCCACGGCATGTGGGATCTTCCTGGACCAGGGCTCGAACCCGTGTCCCCTGCATTGGCAGGCAGATTCTAAACCACTGCACCACCAGGGAAGCCCCTCCTTGGTTAATTTTATTCCTAGGTATTTTATTCTTTTTGATTTGGGTTTGCATTGCTAATGGGTTTGTTTTCTTAATTTCTCTTTCTGATAGTTTGTTCTTAGTGTATAGATATGTCACAGATTTTTTTATTTTTTTATTTTTTTTGCTCACACCAAGCAGCTCTGAGGGATCTTAGTTTCCTGACCAGGGATCGAACCTGGGCCTCCTGCAGTGGAAGCGCAGAATCCTAACCACTGGACTGCCAGGGAATTCCCACCACAGATTTTTATATATTGATTTGGTATCCTGCTACTGTTCTGAATTCATTTATTAGTTCCAACAATTTTTTGATAGAGTCCAGGGTTTTCTATGTATATTATCATGTCATCTGGAAATAGTGACAGTTTTTACTTCTTCCTTTCCTATCTGTATACCTTTTATTAATTTTTCTTGCCAAGTTTCTATGGCTAGAACTTCCAATACTATGTTGAGCAACAGTGGTTAGAGTGGGCATCCTTGTCTTGTTTATGACCTTAGAGGAAAAGTTTTCAGCTTTTTGTTGTTGAGTGTGATGTTAGCTGTGGGCCTGTCATATATGGCCTTTATTATGCTGAGGTATGTTCCTTTTATACCTACTTTGTTGAGAGTTTTTATCATTAATGTATGTTGAATTTTGACAAATGCTTTTTCTGCATCTATTGTATTAAAATACATCTAGTCTAAAATGTGAAGTGGATAGCTGGTGGGAGGCAGCTGCATGGCACAGGGAGATCAGCTCGGTGCTTTGTGACCACCTAGAGGGGTGGGATAGGGAGGGTGGGAGGGAGACACACGAGGGAGGAGATATGGGGATGTATGTGTGCATGTGGCTGATTCACTTTGCTGTACAGCATAAACTAGCACAATATTGTGAAGCAATTATACTCCAATAAAGATGTTAAAAAATAAAATACATCTGGTTTAATGTGTCATTTAAGTCTGCTGTTTCCTTATTGATTTTATTTCTGTATGGTTTATCCATTGATGTAAATGGGGTGTTATAGTTCCCTACTATTATTATATTGCTTTTAATTTCTCCCTTTAAGTCCATTACTATTTGCTTTATATATCTTGGTGCTCCTCTGTTGGGTGCATATACATTTATAAATGTTACATCTTCTTACTGGATTGACCCCTTTATCATTATCTAATGCCCTTCTTTGTCTTTTATTACAGTCTTTGTTTAATGCCTATTTTGTCTGATATGAGTATATCTACTCCAGCTTTCTTTTCTTTTCCATTTACATAGAATATATTTTTTCCATCCTTCACCTTTGGTCTGTGTGTGTACTTACTTCTTCTGTTTTTTTTTTTTTTTTTTTGCAAAAAACTTACCTCTTCTTCTTATTTTTTTGTTGCACTTTTTTTTAACTTTTTATTTTATACTGGAGTGTAGCCAATTAATAATGTTGTGATAGTTTCAGATGCACAGCAAAGCAACTCAGACATACACATACACATATCCATTCTCCCCCAGACTCCCCTCCCATCCAGGCTGCCACATAACATTGAGCAGAGTTCCCTGTGCTATACAGTAGGTCCTTGTTGATTATCCTTTTTAAATATAGTAGTGTGTGTGTGTGTACTTACTTCTGAAGTGAGTCTCTTGTAGGCAGTATATAGATGAGTCTTGTTTGTTTGTTTTTTTCAATCCATTCAGCTACTTTGTCTTTTGATTGGAAAATTTATTCCATCTACATTTAAAGTAATTATTGATAGGTATTTACTTATTGCCATTTTGTTAATTGTTTTCTGGCTGTTTTTGTGGTTCCTATTTGTTCCTTTCTTCTTCTCTTTCTATCCTTGTGTTTTGGTGGTTTTCTTTAGCGGTATATTTCAATTCATTTCTCATTTTCTTTTGGGTATTTACTATAAGTTTTTCCCCTGTGGTTACCATGAGGTTCACATACAACATCCTATGTAAATAGCAGTCTGTTCCAAGTTGGTAGCAACTTAAAGGTGAACACATTCCAAAACTTTATATTTTTACACCCCTCCACATTTTATACATGTGATGAGACATTTTAAATCTTTTAATTTTATGTATCCCTTAACTAATTATTTTAATTGTAGTTAATTTTACTACTTTTGTTTTTTTAACATTCCTGGTTGCTTTATAGGTGGTTATCCACCAGCTTTATATAACATTTACTTTTTCCAGTGAAATCTTTTACTTTCATATGTTTTCATATAATTAATTAGTGCCATTTTTTCAGCTTAAAGAAGTCCCTTTAACATTTCTTATAGAGCCAGTTTAGTAGTGGTGAATGTCTTTAGCTTTTGCTTAACTGGAAAACTCAATTTTTCCTTCAATTCTGAATGATCGCCTTGCTTGGTAGAGAATTCTTGATTGGAAGCTTTTTCCTTTCAACACTTTGAATATGTTATGCCACTCCCTTCTGGCCCATAAGGTTTCTGCTGAAAAATCTGCTGATAGTCATATGGGGTTCTTCTTGTATGTAACAAGTTGTTTTTCCCTTGCTGATTTTAAGATTCTCTCTTTATCCTTAACTTTTACCATTTTAATCATAATGTATCTTAGTGTGTGTCTCTTTGGGTTCATCTTATTTGGAACTCTCTAGGCTCCCTGGTCTTGAATGTCTGTTTCCTTCCCCAGATTAGGAAAGTTTTCAGCCACAATTTCTTCAAATAATTATTCTGGCCTTTTCTCTCTCTCTTCTCCTTTTGGAACCCCTATAATGCAAATGTTATTCCACTTGATGTTGTCCCAAAGTTCTCTTAGGGTATTCTTCATTTTTTTAAATTATATTTTTCATTTTGCTGCTCTGTTTGGGTGAGTTCCATTGCTTTGTCTTCCAGTTCACTGATTTCTTCTTCTACCTCATCCAATCTGCAGTTGAACCCCTCTAGTGGATTTTTTTCAATTCATTTACAACTTCTGTTTGGTATTTTCTTATATATTCTATCTTTTTGTGAAATTCTCACTGCATTTGTCCATTCTTCTCCTGAGTTCAGTGAGCATCTTTATGATCATTATTATGAACACTTGATCAGGTATATTGCTTATCTCCATTTCACTTAGTTCCTATTTTGAGGTTTTGCCTTGTTCTTTTAATTGGAACATATTCCTCTGTCTCCTCATTTTGCCTAATTTTCTGTGTTTGTTTCTATGTATCAGCTACCTTTCCCAGTCTTGAAGAAGTGGCCTTATGTAGGAGATGTCCTGTGAGGCTCAGAAGTGCAATCCCACCTGGCCACCAGTGCCAGTAATCAGGGGTGTCCCCTATGTGGGCTGCATGTGCCCTCCTGTTGTGTCCAGGTTGTAGCTACTCCTGCAGTACATTGGTGGGTGGAGCTGGCCCCATGAATGGTTGTGCAGCCTGGTTGTGGTGGCTGTTGTATGCTGGTGGGTGGGGCTAGCCCTTGAAATGGCTGTGTGGCTGCCACAGTGGCTTCCATACACTGGTGGATGAGTTATTGCACAGCTGGCTGTAAGGCCTGGCCAAGGCACAGGGGTAGGCAGGGCTCTTGGTGGGACATGCCCATTGATGCTAACAGGTTATATAGAGATTTCCAAAATGGTGCCCTCCAGTGCCAGTATTAGCAAGGCAGCCTAAGATCACAAAAATGGCTCTCATCAGTGTCTCAGTCCCAGGGTAGTGTCCCAACTGGTTCCTGCCTCTTTGGCAGATACTTCAAGATTAGTAAGTGGGTCCCCCTCACCTATGGTCCAGGCACTTTCAATCTGGTGTTTTTGCACTGATTTTCAGGTTGAGTGAGTCTGTGCATGAGCTCTTTAAGCCGTAGTTTTCTGTTCTCTGGAGTTCCATAATTTTCCTGGACATATTTCCTGTTGGTTTTCAAAGCCAGGTGTTTTGGGTGCTCATCTCTCCTGTGCATGATCTAAGGGCTGGGGTGCCTCATGTGGAGCTCAAATCCCTTGCTCCTCAGAAAAAACTCTGCCTTTGTGATCCTTCCCGATTGTGGATTTCCACGGCTAGGGTGTGGTTTTTTTCCTTGGCATGACCATATTTCTGTTTCTCTTGTTCACCTTGATGTTGTCCTTTTACCTTTTGTTCTGGAGACTCTGTTCATCCAGTTTTCATGTCCTTTTTAGAGGGAATTATTCCGTATGTAGTTGTAGATTTATTGTGTCTGTGGGTGGAGGTGAGTTCAGGATCCTCCTATGCTGCCATCTTGAACCCTCTCCTGGGCCCTCCTCTTTTAAATATCAAACTACCAAGCCTCTAATATCTTCTCCCACCTGATCTGGCCAATGATTCTCCAATTTAGGATGTATTAGAATCACCTAGAGTGTAATCTACATACAGATTTCCAGACTCAACCTCCACTGATTCTGACTCAGCAGATCCAGAATGTAGCCCAGACATCAGCATTTTTAAACAGATGCTCCCAGGTCTCTTTGATGAAGATGACCCCCACCCACACTTTGAGAAGTTCTACCCTGTACCATCAAAAACAAGGGCTTGTTCCAGCGTCTTTCAGTTCCTGCAGTCTCTCTCTCTCTCTCTCTGTTTTCCTCTCCCAGAAAACTCCCTATGAACTCAGATCTTGAGAACAGAGTCCTGACTAACGAGATGGGGCTCTTTTTGTTCTTCTCCTGATGATTCTTCAGCAATTAAAAAAAAAAAAAAAAACAGAAAGGATCACAGGGTAATTTCTCCATAAGTCACCATGCTTTGTTAACTTATTGACATGCAAACCACTTTTAAAATTAGAGTTTTTATATCTTTCTGTATTTTCCAAGTTACTATAATGGAAACATTAACAATCAGAAAAAAAGTTGCAAAACTCCTAGTCATTCTCACACTTCGTATGTCATTCTAGCTGTAGCTCTGATGTCGCTTTCCCAAAAGTCTTTCTTCCCCATCTCAGGTTGGAGATGTTCTTATCTCTCCCATAGCATCCCTCACTTCTCCCATCAGGGCACTCTTGTCATCGCCTGGTTACTTGTTTGTTCCCGACTAATTGTAAGCACTTCGGGGAAGGGAAGTATATATCTTGTTTATTTTTATAACCTCAACACATAGCCAATAGCTTTCCACACAGTAAGCTGTGAATGAATGAATTCTTCATTCCTCAGCAGGAAAGAGAACATTCAAGAAGCTAGAGGCGGGCTTCCCCGGTGGCGCAGTGGTTGAGAGTCCGCCTGCCAGTGCAGGGGACACGGGTTCGTGCTCCGGTCCGGGAAGATCCCACATGCCACGGAGCAGCTGGGCCCGTGAGCCATGGCCACTGAGCCTGTGCATCCGGAGCCTGTGCTCCGCAACTGGAGAGGCCACAACAGTGAGAGGGCTGCGTACCGCAAAAAAAAAAAAAGAAGCTAGAGGCAAGACTGAACATGTTAAATAGAAATTTAAAAAATATTAAAAAACACCCAATTTAAATTTATAGAAATGAAAGTTAGAATGTCTGAGGTGAAAAGTACACTGAGTGGGACTAAGAGCAGAAGAAAGATTAATGGATTTGAAGACATAACAATAGAAACTAGACAAAATGGAACACATGGAGAAAAAAGACTTAAAAAGCAAACAGGTCATCAGTGAGCTGTGGAAAAACTTAAAGTAGCCCAATACATGTGTAATTAGAGTCCCTGGCTGGCAGGGTGGGCAGAAAAATATCTGAAGAAATAATGGCAGAAAATTTCCCAATTTTAATGAGAACTATAAACCCACATTTCCAATAAGTTCAGCAAAACACAAGCAAAAGAAACATGAAGAAAATGACACTAAGGCATATAATAATAAAACTGCTTAAAACATTCAGTAAAGGGTAAATCTTAGGAGCAGCCAGAGGAAGAAAAGACACAACCCACAGAGAGGAACAAAGACAAGAACAGCAGGCTTCTCATTGCAAACAGGCAAGTGAGAAGATAGTGGGGTGACATCTTTCAAGTACTAAAAGGGAAACATTCTCAATTCTATACTCAAAATAATTTTCAAGAATAAAGGCCAGGACTTCAGACATTTCTTACATCTCCCTCTATCATGCTCCACCTAAAATGAACCACCTGCCGTTCAAGGGCCTTTTTCCCTTTCTGAAGCCCTGCCCATCTCCCAAGTTTCAGCTCAAATGCCACCTTCTTCTTGAAACCTTTCTTGATTGCCCATTGGATTTTATTCTTACTTCTCTTAGGGTCTTACTATCCTTTGTTCTGTCATATGTGCTTGAGGATTTTCCCCTCCCACTAGCTGATGAGTTCCCTGAGGGCTCCTTTCTTGTTTTTCCTATCACCACAGTGTGCACCCACACTGCCTGGAACAGGCGCTTAGCATCTGTTATACTGACTTACATATTACCTAATCCCTGAAAGATTTCTTTTAAACTTCTTTCCAAGGTATTTCTGACGACTTAGAAGTACCTATTTATTCATTAACAAATACTTGATAAGTTGGGCCCTATGTTTATAAAGGTAAGACAATCTCTGGGTACAAAAAGCTTGCAATATAGTTAATTAATATAATTTGTTGTTTATACAAGAGTTTTAAGTAAAATAATCTGGGTTTAATAAGAAGTAGATAGAATCTTGGTTAGAAACTCCCTGTGTCCAGGTCATGAGTATTATCATGCTCAGCATCTCCACTATTTCCTGGGTATACCTCCAACTGGAATTCCTTCCCTCCCAGACTCTGGTATTCAGTTGCCTCTTCAATATCTTCACTTGAACATCTAACAGAAATCTCAATGTCAACATACCCCAAACTGAACTCCTGATATTCCCCTCAAAATTATTCCATCTGCAATTCTTCTATCTCATTAATGGCAATTCTATCTTTCCACTGCTTGGCCACTAACCCTGAAGTCACTGAACTCCTTTTTTCCCCCCCTCATATTCAAGCTGTCAGCAAATTCCATCAGCTGGACATCAGACATATCTAGACACTGTCCGTTTATCATTCTACTGCTACCACCCTGGCCTCAGCCACTGTCTTTTTTCACTGCAGTAGCTAAATAGATGGCCTCCCTGCTACCACTGCCCACCCTCCCCACACAGAGAGTCTAGTCCCATCATGGTGATCCTTTGAAAAGGCAGGTCAGATCATATCACTCCTCTGCCTAAAATCCTCCAAAGACTCCCCATAAAGGCCAATGTCTTCACAACAGCCTGCAAGGCCCTACTTGAACTGGTCCTCTTGTCTTTCCTTCCCCCAGTTATCCTCTCCCAGTCTTCTTGCTGTTCCTTGTGCTCTGGGGACACTCTCCTATCTCAGGGTCTTTGCACTTGCTGTTCCCTCTGCCTAAACAGCCCGCCCCTAGATTTCCACATGGCTCACTCCCTCACCTCCTTCAAGTTTTTGCTCAAATGTCACCTTCTTAGTGAGGCCTTCCCCACCCAGAAGACTTCCAGTTGCATCTTCCCCTTCCTGCTCCCTAGTCCTCAACGCTGCTTTATTGCTCTTCATAGCACTCATCACTTTCTAATATTGCAGATAATTTACTTACTTTGGTTCTTGTCGGCTCCTCCCCCCTTCCCCCACTGAACATAAACCCCAACAGGACAGGGATTTGCATGGTTTGTTCATACTGTTTCTTGTGCACCCACAGTTGTGCCTGTGATATAGTAGGTGCTCAGTAACTACATGCCGAAACTAACACACACCTCCAAAACTCTTAGTATGAAAAGGAACTAGGTTCAGAGACTGTCAGATACCTTAGTCTATATTTGCCCTTGCTGAGTTGTGGATGCATTTTATGAGTGAAGAGGTATTCATCAAATACCTCACTAGAGGTCTAGCGAAGAGTGGAGATATATTTAAAGAGACAAGGTGACCAAAGATGACAAATTAGAGACCAAAACTGTACACAAACAAAGTTTTAGTTATGTGATACAGACAGTAAGTGCAGAAGAGGTTAGAGGTGGAAGAGATGAGTGTTTTGAAGTGAGCTAAGAATCACTTGTCTCCCCCAGGTCTCTAATGGAGTTTTCTGAAGCAGGAGTACTGCTGGAATAATCTCTCACTAACTGTTAATAACAATATTTTGTGCTCACATTGTTTCCTTCAACAAGCATCTTCAGTTAATTTTTGATTTTTATCTAAGCATTCTTATCTTCACCTTATAGTCAGAAAAGTATTCATAAACCACAGTTAAGTAACTTGTCCAATGTTGGGGGAATGGACAAAGAATTAATCCATTATCCCAAACTCTGCCCTTTGGCATTCTTTGTACATAGCAAAAACATTTGTGAAGATGTTTTGTCAACCTACTCCCTGCTCAGTCTCCTCCTCCCTCCGCTCAGAGAATAGCTACAAGTGGTTAGCCCAGAAAATATTTAGAGGAGGTCCTTGGGTTGAGATGCTCACCCACAAAATAATTGTTGATGATGTTAGCATCAGAGCAGTGGCTGGATGGAACTGTTGGTTTGACAAACATGCTGTTCCTATGGGGTTCAAAAAGATTTGGTCTATGAAAGGATAAATGCATGAGTTCACCTTGAACATGAATAAAATATTTGCAAATTATCCTTAGTATAATTAACGTCCCTAAATTCAATACCAAGCATATATATTGAACCCATGAACCATAAAAATGACTATCTGGGAAATAACATTCTTTCTAGAAGTTTGTGTGTTTCCCCTATGGCACCCGAGATGTCAGACCTTGGAGTTATTCTAGAACCTGCCCTTTCTCTGGCAAGTTCTATTGATTCAATCTCCATTGTTTTAATTACAAGGCTTCAAAAGTCCCTGAAGCACAAAAAGGAAGGATTTGAGAAATAGTAAATATCAGTAACAACAAGCTAACATATATTGAGTTCTAGGCACCATGCTAAGGACTTCACATAGATTATTGAATTGAATCCTTATGATAACACCTAAGGTAGATACTACTGTCATTGCCTTCTTAAGAATGAGGAAACTGAGATTCAGAGAGGTTGAGTGATCTGTTAAAGGTCACACAGCTAAGAGGGGAGCTAGGAGTAAACACACATAAAGGCTTTTGGGTCTGCCTTTTAATTTTTAGACTTGTAAAGACCTCTCTCATAGAGAAGACAGAATTCTTCTTGGAAGAAATGGGTTCTCCTTTCCTTGAATATTCTTTTACCCTTCAGTTTTCCTTCCCTCTTTTTCCTCTCATATTCAGTCTCAAAACAAATTTAGCATCCTCACTTCTAAACTAACCCACTTTAGGTTCCTCAATTCTGTCCATGATGCTACCATCTTTGGACGGATCTGGACCAGGTGGCTCCTTTCTCTTTCTTATATCCAATTAGTTCCCAACTTCAATGCATCCTTATTTCTTGGTATTTCTAGGATCTATATCTTCTCCATTTCTGATGCCATCACCTTAGCCAGACAGAACCATTTCCTGCCTGGACTAATGCAATAATTTCCTAACTTTCTTCCTGTCTCTTGTCTCTCCCCTGTGCAGTCCTTCCTGCATTGTACAGACAGACCTGTCCTATAAAACCACATTCTTCATGATTGCCCCTTGAAAAATTCTCCCAATTGCCCATCAGATTCATTCTCAACTTTTCAAAAGTAGAAATTCAAGGCTCTCTCTCATGTAGCCATCTTAATTCCTCTCCCACAGCCCAAACTCCCCAGTGCAGGAAAGCTTCTTGCTCTTCCAAGCTTTGTACTACGTTCATTCCTGTCCCTAGACCTTGGCTCAAGTTATTACCTGCACTTGGAATGATTTTCCCTCCTTGCCTGCTCAAATCTCACCAACCCTTCATTGCCCATTACAAGTTCTGTCTCCTCCATGAAACCTGCCTTCATCACTTTAGTGAGGATTGATTTTCTCTCTTTGTCACTGCCCTGACGCTCACTGTAAAGGATTTTTCTCTAAAGGTCTTCCTGTTCACAGGGATTGATTCCAAGGTCCTCAAATGCTGCCTAAAGGGAGAAGGCCTTTTCTACCTTTGAGAGAAAGGATTCCAGACCCCAATCACACTAAGTTACTGAAAAACTGGGGAATTATTTTGCAGCTGCCAGCTCATCATTTTAGCTTGGGTACAGTTATCCACAATGCATTTCCAAGTCCTTCTCAGTTTTTACATACAGCCAATGCAGGATCTCCAAAGTTCCCAGCACTTTGATAAGCACAAGAAACTTTCTGAGTGGCAAGATGAAGGGGTTATTCTACCTATTGTGTTCAGAACAAATTGCATTTTAAGTGATCTTTAGTTGGCCTTGTTGTTTTAACTCTACCTTTCAGTAAAGAAAATTGTGTCTCAACTTTAGTCAGACTAGAAGTAAATTATATCTACTTAAAATATAGAGCTATTAAAACCCAAAGAGCTACATAAAAAAAAAGCAACTGATGGGCTGAAAAATGCTCCCTTTGTAGAAGAATTACAACCTAAAATCATCATCTTGTTTTACACAACATGACCTTTAGTCTGTAGATAAAATGCATGTAAATGAAGCTTGAATGTCAACTAGATTTGGCCAAGGATTTTTTCTGGTGCGAGGGGAGGGAGGGAAGGAGAGTTTGAATAATGTAGATTTTTTTTTAAATGTCTTTTTTTCCAGATAAGTATGTTTTATCAGATATAAAGACTATTTTGATAGTTCTCACATAGGTACCTATATCCTAGAGAACATGAGACCCCTAAGAAGTAAATTGTTCTCCTTTCTTAGAAGTTTTTTGCTCTACCTTCCACTCACATTTTGTCAATTTTCCAAATGAAAGCACCCAAAACTTTTTTCAGGACTGCCACCAACAGGAATCAGCAGGAGTTAACAACAGCTACGCCAGTCAGAAATGGGGTGAATGTGACTCTTAGTGGGTGTCAAACCTCGTCATCAGTGGCCATGAAGAAGGGGTGAGGCCCCAGGAAAGCCTGAACTGCTGAAGAAGCCTTGTTCCCATATCAAGGCTAATTCTGTTTTGTTTTCAATGACAAGATGATTTAGGTTGGTGTGATGCCGCCCTAGGCTTCAAAAGGCCAAATATGATCCCGAAGCAGCAGCTGATAAAAGCACATGTGATCAGACAACGTGGCATTCTGAAGAACGTGGAGATGAAGAGCAAGCCCAGAAACAAGATACTGAGGGCTCTGGACAAGGAGGGCTGCATGACAAAGTCATAGTGATTAATCTCAGTAACAGCAACAACGAACACTTACTGGAAATCTGACTATACCAGGCACTGTCCTTTACCTACCTTATTTCCCTTAAACCTCCTAACAGCCCTATGGGGTGCATACTATTATCTTAATCTTACAGAGGAGGAAACTGAGGGTTGGGGAAATTAAAAGACTTGCCCAAGGTCGCCCAGCTACCAAGCTGTGGGCCCGGGATGAGAATCCGTCTGACTCGTGGGTCAGACGGCTGCCACAACATACCTCAGGGAAGCATCAGGGAGAGAGAATTGGGCTGCAAACCTGACTGTGAAGAAGGGATCCCAGGTCTCTCAAGTTAAGGGCAGGAGCACAATGGCTGAAGGTGGCAGTAGCGCCATGTGGAGGTGAGCTTGGAACAGCCAAAGATGGATCCTGAGACACGGGCTTTACAGAGGATGAACAGCCCCTTGGCATTGGAAGACCCGTGATCTGAGCAGTTGTTCTGCAACTCACCCAGACAGGGCTCTCCGCCCAAGGATCTCTCAGCCTGTCATCTAGTGGGCAGTGGTACAAGATGACAGGCAGGTCTGAGGGATTCTGCTGTCTCCCCAGAGTGGAGTGGCACTTTTCCAGGGGGGGACCATGACTTTGAGTTCATTTTATCCTTGGCACAGTGGCAGTGAAGGTTGAAGGAAAAGCAGGGAAACAGCAGAAAAAGATGAGAGTGGACAATTCACCAGGCCCAAGCAGGTCCATCTTGCTCAGGCTGTAAAGGCTCAGCAGGCTTGTTCCTGTTGCCCTCACCTCTGCTGCTTTGGCTAGAAAGAAGCTAGGAACTTTTGAACAGCCACAGGACCTGAGAGCAGGTCCAAATGGTTTAATGCCTTTCATGTGGTCAACACAACTTCCCTGTCCCTACGGGTCCAGATGCTCAGTCTTGACCCATTTGTTTCTCACATAAATCCTTAGAGAATCATGACAACTGTACATCTACACTGAATGCTTTATTTTCATGTGTGCAAAATATGTGTCAATGAAGAAAGTGTCTGAAGGATGTAGCTAAGGGGCCAACTCTCTCCTGTCTTCCTCACATACCATCATGACCTGATACGTGAGTGAAGTTTATGGGTGTGTTCACAGTACCAATACCAGACACAGTCTTAGCAGAGATGTAGCTTCAAATTCTCTCTTACCCTTGATACCTGGAAATGGCTTCTAACATGCAAATTAACCCCACAGTGTCAGGTGTGACATCCCAAGTGCCCACGTGCACATGCTGCTATGAGGAAGGCCACGGAAACCCACCTCCCAGTCTCTCCATGTGGGTTATTACTTTGGCTGCCCAGTCTTTTTTTGTTCTGCTCTATTAGGCCTCTGAGCTCTCATTAGGGTCCACTTCATGTGACAGGACCTAATGGGGTATATGTTTCTCCCCTTCAACTGAAGAGAATAGATGGGGTGTGAAACAAGGCCTAGATATGGGGTTAAATGGGTGGCTAAAAGCTGTCCTAACACTGACTGCTCTTGACTTGGGAAGTCAGCTTATGGGGAGCAAAGGCTTAAGGGCTGGCTCAGCCCCACAGCCTCCCTCTAGAGTGAAACCACAGTCTCAGGGCAGCTCTGTCCTGGGCTCTGTTTCCTTGTGGGAGGTCTTAAACTCCAGGGTTAACCCTATGCTAGAAGAACCCTGATTTTACTAAATTAGCTCTCCAAAGGAACCATCCCTAGCACCCCTCCGTTCCCATGGACCACTGTCTAAATGAGAGGTTGGCAAAGTTTTCTGCAAAGGACAAGACAGAAAATATATTAGGCTTCGTGGGCCGTATGGTCTCTGGCGCAACTACTGAGTAGTTGCCACAGACAATACATAAACAAGTGGGCATGGATGTATTCCAGTAAAACTGTATTTATGGTTACTGAAACCTGAATTTCATATAATGTTCAGGTGTCGTGAAATATTATTCCTCTTTTTATTTTTTTTCCTATCCATTTATAAATTTAAAAATCATTCTTAAGTCATGGGCTGCACAAAAACAAGTAGCAGGCTTGATTTGACCTTAGGCCATAGCTTGTTAACCCCTGGTCTAAATCCTCAGCTTTTACACCCTGGAAGTGACCCAGTTCGAGTGGGAAAGGCAGGGGTTACCTTCCTTTTCTTCAAGGAAACATAGCATCCATACAAACAGAAGTTGTAACTACAGGTAATGTAATTTTTGTCCCCTGTAAACAAGATAATGCATAGATCCATATAAGTGTACCTCATAGCAGTCATCATGAAAAGTTCTGTTTGCTATAATGCATTACTGCTTAACATAGCTGGAATCTCCTCCTTGAGAATGACCTTCAGAACACATGTTTGTGAAAAGCCATAGTGACAGGAAATCTCCATCCTCCGAAGGTGGAGTTAATGTTTAGAGAAAGCCAGAAACAAACCAAAATGAAACAAACCAAACCAAACTGAATGCAAAAAACCATCTCCATTTAACCACCAATAATGATAACAATGGCCTAGATACCACTATCCTTTCAGAACCAGGCTGGGAAATCAGTGGTGGGGGTGGAGGTTGTGCTGGAACTAAATAAAGCCATTTTTGTTCAAAACTACTCATTATTATGAGGTGAGCCTGCTGCAAACTAAGCTTGGAAGTCCTAACATGGCCCCTAACAATGTGAGTGTTGTTTGCCCAACACACTGCCAGTCAATTCAAAAACATTTTGAGGGAATTTTTGTCAATACTTCAAAGCCAAGAGATTTCACATAAAAAGTCAGATTTTTTACTTTTCTTGACAAAATCAAAAGATCAGGCACACTGGGCTCTCGTTCTCATACAGCAGCCACAGCAAAAGCCTCCCCTATAGACACAGCACACGAACCTTGGGCTGGAGCAGTCCCTACCATGCCCTACGGCCCCCAGCCCAGGGGCAGCTGCCATGTAACCTTGTGCTTATGGCCTTTTCACTCACGATAAGAGTAACACAATCACATGGTTCAAAAGTCAAAATGATGCACAAAGCTATGCAGTGAAAGGCTCATTCCCACCTCATCCCCACTCTCCCTAAGTAAATACTTTTGTTAACTTCATTTATTTTTCCCCCTTCTTCCTTACACTTTTGTCACTTAAAATATATGCTGGGGATTGTTCCCATAGCAGAACACAGAGAATTTACTTATTCTTGTTTTACAGCTACCTCGTATCCCAGTGGATGTATAGGTCAGTTTATTTAACTAGTCCTGTAGTGGACACAGGTTAATAGTCTTTTCTTTTTACAAATATTCTGCAATGAATAACTATGTGCATACGTCATTTCAGAGGTGATAAACTCTGTTGTGCAGGATAAATTCCCACAAGCAAGATTACTGGGTCAGAGGGTAAATGGGTTTGTAATCCAAAGGTATTGCCAAATTGGCTTCCATATGGGTTGTAGCATTTTGCACTCCAAACAGCAATGCAAGAGCATGTCTGTTTCCCTTCAGTTTCCCCAACAGAATATGTCGACAAACTTTTGCAGTTGTCATTCTGACAGGTAAAAATTATATTTCAGAGCAGTTGTAATTTGCATTTTTGAATCAAGAGTTCTTTTCCTGTGTTTTTAAGAGAAATTTGTATTTCTTTTCCAGAGAACTATCTGTTCCATACTCCTACTGAATTCCTATTTCTGTTGCAGATTTCCCTATTAAATTCTTATCTTTTTAAATCAACTTCTAGAACTGCTATATATATTCAGAAGAGTAGCCCTGTACCTATGATATGAGCTGCAAATATTTCTTTCCAGTTTGTCATTTATCTTTTGCCTCTGTTTATGGTGTATGCGTTTGTTTTTATTGTTTGTGATGCAGTTTTGTTGTTGTGTGTGCTTTTTAAATGTGGTTAAATTTACTTATTTATTGTTTGCTTCAGGCTTTTGAGTTATAGTTTGAAAGAAAGGTATTCCCCATTCCAAAATTAAAAATGAATTTACTCATATTTTCTTCTAGCAATTTTAGAGTTTCATTTTTTAAATGTAAATCTTTGATCCATTTAAAGCTTGTTAAGGTGCACATTGTGAGAAGTAAAACTTTCTTGGGTGCTCGACCTAAGATTTCAGGGAGGATGATAAAGCTACCAGAACATCAATAAGAGTGAGACCTGAAGAATGGGTGAGAGAGAAGCTGATGAGAGGAAGAGGGAGAAGAGGGGTGGTGAGGGAGTGGAGACTAAACAGAAGCAGCATCTCCTGCAGGAGTTCCTGGCAGATGGGTTCCATTACTCACTGGTACCCAGGGCCCCTTTTATTACTTTTCTCCAAAGTACCCACTTACTTTTAAAGATTTAATGTGTTTGGCTGTACCAAACTAACTGTACTTAAGTAATAATTAGTTATGTTGCCCTTTTAACTAAGTCATTTACAGCTGCCAATCAGGTTCCGGTCAGACTGTGCTAACCAGAATGACCACGCTGAGTTGATATACTTTCAGCCAAAAGCACAGAACTTAGAAGTGTCAGTTGGCTTAAGAAGGCTCACCTTGGATAAATGAGCCATTTTGGAAGACTTTTTGAAATGCTGAAATTAGTCTGCATACAGCTTACTTCTTTGTTCCTAGATCTCTAAGGACATGGGACTTCTGATTTCACCCTCATTCAAGACCTACTGGTGCTATGTAAAAGGCCAAGGGAAAGTGTAGACTTCAACCTTCAGAAGTGGGCACATTGAACTCCATACTGTACACTAAATAGTTCTCTTAGCAGCTTTTCTACTCAAGGTGCCCTGAGAAAGTTCTTAAAAATTGTTTCCTCATGTGAATAATGCTCTGTTCTGAGAAAAACAGAGAGTAAAAATGAGAAAAATCTGCAAAGGTGAATGGTGAGAGTGTTGCTAAAATAAAGTATGTAAAGGGCTTTTCACCAATTAAGTTGGTTCCTCTGCCCAAAGTAGAGTCCTCAAGGGAGAGCTGATGAGCGTGAGATGCTTAACACAGCTGACCGTCATCAGGAAGGCATGCCAAGGTCCTTTGTGTTGGTGAGTGGGCACCACCCTTATCAATTAATTCAGAATTTCTGGGAGGTGGGGCCTAGTCATCAGTCATGTTTAAACTCCCCATATGATTTCAATGTGCAACCACTGCTCCGAAACGGTGTTATTCAAAGTGTTTTTCTCAGACCAGCAGCACTGATGTCAGCGGGAACTTGCTACAGATGCAGAAGTTCAGGGCCCAACTTAGACCTTCTGAATCAGAATCTGTATTTTAACAAGATCCCCAAAATATTCACATGCACCTTAAAGAAGCCATGGTCTAGAGGAGCTTTTCTCAAAGTGTGGCACCTAGACCACCTGTATCAAACTCATCAAGGGGTTGGGAAGATGGGGGAAATGGGGATCAGGAAGGAAGCCGATTCTGGAGATTATAATTCTACAAATCTGAGGGTGGGGCCCTGAAATCTGCATTTTTAATATGTTCCCAGGTGATCCCTAAGCCTACTGTTTGAGAACTACTCCCAAGAGGAATATGATAGTGGCTTTCTCCTGGCCTGCATAGAAAGTCCCTCAGTGACTCCAAAAGGTCAAAGCACACCCATTGCAAGTGGAAGATGAGTTGGGGATAATCTACAAGTGCTTCTCAGCCTGACAAATGTAATGTTTCTGCTGACTTGCAACAGAGCAGGTGGTGGTAGTTAAATCAGCTTTCATATTGACACAGAAATGAGTCTCTGCGTTCTCTTGGGTTAGCGACTGAACAGGATGCAATTTGGATACATAAGCCTCTACCTTAAAAGCAGGATTAAAAATATAAAATGTTGATGTTCAGATGCATCCTTCTCAGACGATTTCAAAAACCCCTCAAAATGCGTGGTGGAGAGCCAAGAAAGAGTGAATTCTCTTAAGGAGATTTCTTCATTTTACAGAGTTCTTTTTTTCGAAATTTTTGCTTGGGCCCAGATTTCTAAATGATAACGAGGGTAAAAACTGAATCCAGGAATGGAAAATGTGATCTTTCTCAAAAGATGTGTTTGAAGTGTGTAGTACTTCCATGTAGTTTTACTTTATCTTTTTTATATAAAATACTCCTTGATTGATTGATTGATTTTTGGCTGCGTTGGGTCCCTGCCGCTGCCCACGGGCCCTCTCCAGCCGCGGCGAGCCAGGGCCACTCTCAGCCGCGGTGCTCGGGCCCCTCATTGCAGGGTCCCCTGCCGCCGCAGAGCATGGGCTCCAGGCGCGCGGGCCTCAGCAGTTGTGGCTCCCAGGCTCACTAGTTATGGCTCACGCGGGGGCTCCAGAGCGCAGGCTCAGCAGCCGTGGTGCAGGGGCCCAGCCGCTATGCCGCATGTGGGATCCTGCCGGACCAGGACTCGTACTCTTCCCCCACCCTCCTCCTCCCCTCCCCCCTCCCCCCTCGCATTGGCAGGCGGACTCCCAACCACTGGGCCACCAGGGAAGTCCTCCATGTAGTTTTAAAAGCACTTCAGCTCATGTAAGATATTTTTAAACTTCTATAACAGGTTTAAGTGGATTTATCTTCAAATACCTAGGATTCCAAAATATGGCTCGCACTTGACTTGAGGTGACAGAACTGAAATCTTTGTAATTTTAAAGTGAAATAAGACCATAGTGGTTGTAACGGATAATGAAATGAAATGGGGAACTGCAATGTGATCTAAATGTATAATTGCTGAGTTGAAATCAGCAAAAGCAAAGAAAGTCAACACTAGAAAAAAGATTTCTGAGGCTTTGCTTTAAATACTTTTTTTAACAGCAGTGTTTCTTAAACCTTCTGGGGGTAGTGCAATGGAGCCCCTTTGAAAATCTAACGAAAAGCAATGGACTCTCCCTAGATGCACGTGCCTGCGAGAGCACATGCTGACATTTTCTGAAGTTCCATAGACTTTTTAGAGCCCATATGATGAACCTCAGCTTTGGCATTGCGTTTTAAGAAAATTGCTCTATGTTCATTTCCACTATTTGTAAGCACTTTAGACACAAGATTAAGTTTCTCCGTAGAAAGGTCCCGGGGTTGGTAAAATTAGGGCTGATTGTTTTCACTTAAACAGAGACTATTAGGTCGGCAGTCTTGTGCTGATGAGCCGA
This sequence comes from Delphinapterus leucas, assembly GCF_059928025.1. Taxonomy (NCBI): domain Eukaryota; kingdom Metazoa; phylum Chordata; class Mammalia; order Artiodactyla; family Monodontidae; genus Delphinapterus; species Delphinapterus leucas. Next base: position 87,393,792 of record NC_143130.1, read on the forward strand.
GGCCAGGTGAAACGCCAAACCACTAGATCATGCCAGGGAAAGACTCCCTTTATTGAAGAAGCCTGCGCTCTCGCAGAAATGCTACCTCCGTGCTCTCAGGGGGCCCCTACGAATTGCACAGGCACAGCCCGGGGCTGCTGTGGCTCCTGGCACACCAGAAGGTGAAAACTTATGTCCAAAGTTAGGAAGCAGGCTCTTAAAAACACTGCCTACTCCCCTCATTTATCTGCAGAATGAACGACGTCAGAGCTGGAAGACTTACCCCTTCACTCCCTCCCCCATTTAACAATGAAGAAACTGACCCCAGAGGGTTAAGGTGCTTGCCAAGGTGACTTCCCCAGAGGGCTCACACCCAGGACCTCTCCCCACGACACCTTGCCATCTGGCCAGGGGAGGAGAGGGCGTCTAGGGCTCTCTCCCCACACTGTACGCCGCCCACCCCGGCGGGGGCGTCAAGGGGAGCTGAGACCCCGCCTACCGGCACCATGGAGTAGGTCATCATCAACAGCATGTCGTGGCTCTGGGCGCGGATGTGCTGCGCCGGCTCCCCGCCGTGGCTGCGCTTGTTGCGCGCGGCGCTCACAGGATCTGGCGGTGGCGCGGTCGCCCGGCGAGGTGCGTGACTCAGCTCCGCCAGGAAGGCGCGCAGGGCGCTGTCCTCGCGCTGCTCCCGGCCACACTGCGCCTCCAGCGCTCGCAGCGCCGCGCTTAGCCCGCGCCACTGGCACAGCGAGAACACCGTGCCCGCAGCATTGAGCGCCGAGAGCAGGGCCACGGCGGCCAGGGCGCCGCGCAGCCCCCAGCCCGCGCCCCCGCGGCCTCGCTCCGCGCCTCCGGCCATACTCTGTGCGCCTCGGGCCAGGTCGGGCAAGGCTCTGCCACCTTTCAACCCCGCAGCCTTTATACGCTGTGGGCAAACTGTGGGCTGGTGGCAGCGCCGTGAGTCACGCCGCCCTTTGGCCTGGCTGGCGGGGCGGGTTGGGGACAGTAGTGGTGGCGCCCGAGCAGCCCGGAGGGACAGGCAGGCGGAGAGGGGGAGAGGAGCGAGTGGAGACAGTCCGCGGAGGGGGGCAGGGCTCACGCTCCTGGTGCCCGGCCAAGCAAACCAGCAAACCCGTCTCTCCTTCCTTTTCCCCCGCTGCCCTGCGCGTGGGCATTGCCGTGGCCCAGACGGGCAGAACGAGGGTCAGACTGAGGGGGAGAGCAGGAATTCTTATGGCCTGAGAAGTCGCTGGATTCCACCCCCTCCTCCCCCCACACTGCCCTCTCTGGAGAAAAGGATCAGCATGCCCAGATGCCAAGGCATGTGCCCACTGTCCCTGGGAGGTCTGCTGCTGGGCTGGGTCCCAGGCTGCCTATCATTCCTCCCCAGGGTCATAAGGCCTCATGTGGCCACTGAAGACCCCACTTGATCTTTCCTAGGAAGGGAATGGCTAGAGACAGGGAAACAGCTGGCATTGGAGGGTTAAAAAAGCCACCCATCCAGAAAAGCCCAGCCCTGCATGACAAGCAGGAATCATCTGTGAAGGGAGATTATTCAGGGTGTGACAGGCCAAGAACTCTCCCATGAGACCCATATCTGGGAGGTAGCAAGGTGATGAGAAAAAAACCTCCAGAGTAGAAATCAGGAGAACTGGTTCTAACCCTATCATGCTGCTAGCCAGCGGGGGGCCTTTGACATGTCCCAAGACCACTCTGGACTGATTTTGAGGTGCTTTCTGGCTGAAGGGTTGGGACTCTGGGTCCCTGCTGGACCTTACCTTACTTAGCCTGTCTTACTTGAGGGGGCAGTTGCCTCATACCTCCTGGCTACCCCTTCACAGCCCCCATTTCCTGTTAGCTCATTTGCTTGCTGTGCCTCAAGGGCCACTGTCCCCCACTCCCCCAAGTGACTGAGGTCACTTCTCAGTCTCCTCCAAGGACCTCTTCATCCCTATTTTTCTCAGCTTTCTCTAGAATGGCTCTGCCTCCCTGGGGCCCCAGGGCCTGCAGGAGGCCCTGGTGGTGTGGGAAGCCACAACTAGAAGACAAGATTGCGGTTTCCACAGCCCATTATCTCAGAGAAGGAGGTGGCTTCCTGCCACTGAGCCAGCTGGAGCTTCAAGGTTCTGTGTCAAGGTCTGGACTCCTGAGTTCTAATTGGGACATTGACCAACTTGCATATTCTTAAAAGAACATCCAGGATGAGGAATCAGGAAAGCATGAAGGCCTAAGTGGTTCATGAAGGACCTCAACTATGGGGACATGATGTCTGGGAGGGGATGGGGGTGATACAGAAAATGTTGTCCAGTTCCTCCCAACTCCAACATATTATGACCTATTGGAAGAACTGCCATGTGCCCTCATCTCTTTTCATCTAGGCATAGGATGCCAACTGTCAGGCTTAGGACCAATGGGGAGAAGCCATGGAGAGACAGAGTTGGAGGTCGGTCGGCCCCAGTAAGATTTTCATTATGTCACTAAAAACTTACTGAGCGCCTACTGTGTGCTGGGCACAGTAATGGGTGTTGGAGGTACAGAAATGAACAAGACAAGCAGCTTTTTCAGTGTAAGCAGTCGGAGTCCCATGGAGCCTCCTGAGCTTCTCTTTAGCCTAACATTCATACAGTTTCTATTGCCAGACCATCTGTCACCAATGCCCATCATTAATAACAGAGTATACAGCTCCGGAGGTTAGGGGTCACATCCTGTTTAACCCTGTCTCCCCCCAACAACCAGCACAGTCCCTCACTTAAATGGCCATTCAATAATTACCTGTTAAATGAGCAAATTAACAAACGAATGAAAGGCTGTATGGTGAGGGCAAGGCTATGTTAAATGATGTGTGTGTAGTGGTGGTAGGGCTTAAGAATGAAACCCTGCTTATGCCACAGAACAGGCCCCACCTTCCTTGGAAGACTGCCTGTCTAATGGTCAGGAGAGTGAAAGTAGCCTGACACACACATCCCCACCCTTTCTGGTTCAGAGCCCACAGGCAGTAGAAGATGTTCAATGGACTTTAGTGTGGTTGGCTATGGGCTGTCTGAACTTGCTGATATCCATATACTGTGCCTGTGCTGTTGACCAACTTCTTAGTTCTTCCAGATCTTAGTTCTTTAGTTGGGTTATAGTATGCTTAAGGAAGGGACCTCTCTTCACTGTGTCCATCACAGCATGGACTTGTGCAAAGTAGTAATATTTGATGAATTGATTGTCAATGCTTTTTTAGGAACAGAACTTTGAGTGGGTGGTAAACTTGGCCTTTTGTCTGAATACAGTGACTTTGAGATTGGTTATGTGGGGCGCTTCAATCTGTGGCTTCCTAAGCCTCCTGAGACTTTTTGAGAGGCTGATATGTCTATGTAGGCTGCCCTTTCTAGTATTCTCTGGATGAGCTGGTACATTCTACTTATTATTTAAAAATAAAGTTAGCTATTAATCTGGCCTGTTTTGTTGATATAGGGGGTTCAAGATACAGCGAGGACATGGGGAGATATCTGAGTTTCCTTTTCTGGAGACCAAAGAAGCCAAGAACATCATGTGCTATCTTTACGGTGAGAAGTAGTTTTTCCATTAAAAGGCAGATGCTTCGTTTCCAAAGGTTAAATAGAATGGTCCTTAGAAAATGATTCCAGCTGGTTAACTTTAGGGCCCTGGAGAATAAAATCCAATTCAAGAATATGCTCCAACTTTAATTCCATGGCATTTTCTCCTGATTGTGAAGTGAATAATTTTCATTTACTTTAAGGCCTGGCACTTGGGTATTTTGGTCCAAAGGTTGGCAGCTATGTTGTGACTTCTGATGGTGCTTTGCTGCCTCCCCAGCCCCACCCTTCTTCTTTGCCACCGGTTAGGGAGAAAGTCTCTCTAATAATTGCCAGCATGTGCGTCTATCTTCCACCCAACACCTCTGGTTTTAACTCCCCATTTCTACATTTTAACCCCAAGAAACTTCAAGCCACCCAACCAAAGTTAGAAATTCTCTCATTTTCCTTGTTTGTTCACTCGTTCATTCATTTAACGATTCATTTATCCACTTATTCAACAAATCGAGTGGTTACTATCTGCCAGGAACTGTGCCAGGAACTAGGAATAAGATAGAGAGCAAACCCAGACACCATTCCTGCCTTCCTGAAGCCTACAGTCTAAGAGGGGAGACAGATTAACCAAGTACTCACAGATGTGAGGGTATAATTCTAAATGAGATGATGAGATGGATGCCCTGAAATAAAGGAGTGTGATTCTGTGAGATTATATCACCGAGGTACCTGTCCTAGACGTGGAGTGTGGTGCCAGGGAAGGCTTCCCAGAGGAACTGATGGTGCTTGAGTTGGAAACTAAAGGTGAGTCGTCATTAACTAGGTGACAGTTTGGGTGGGAGAGTTGCAGGCAGAGGGGAGAGCATGTGTGAGGCCCTACAGCAGGAGGTACCATGGCTTATTTGAGGAACCATTAAGAAGGCCAATGTGGCTGCAGCATGGAGAGCACTGGAAGCAAGGAGGGGAGGGAGTGAAATGAGGCTGGAGACAGAGTTAGGGGCCAGTCTCTGTGGGTAGGACTTTGTAGGGCTGGGGTCTTTACTGTTAGAGGAGTGGGAAGCCAGTGAGGGGTTTTAAGTGTATGTGTGTGTGTGGGGGGTTGGTTTGGTGGATGACAGATGGCAGTGTTTCGTTTTCAAAGATTACCTTTTCTTGCAGGGTTTGCAGTGGCTCCTGTCACTACAGAAACTATGTATGATCTCTGACCCGCACCAGGCTAAATCTCAGCCTTTAAACCCACTTTTCCAAATGAAATAAGAAAACATTGAGTTCTAGAAAGTGCCACTTTCTCTTTCACTCTACATTTAAAGGTAGTTGAAAAATATAACTGCAACTAACATTTAGATGATTTGGCTCATCTTGATACTAGCTGGGGTTTTTATACAATACCCAGCAGATATCTGCATTTTCTGAGAAGTCAGCCTTTGGTGCTTCAGGCTGAGACCACCAAATCAGGTTATGCCTAGGGTTAGGAATAAGGCTAGATGATATTGCTTCCCTTATGAGATTTTGGTCTAAGTTGATCAGGTAACAGATTTCCACCTATCATAGTTATAGTTTCTTAGGTCTTCGAGCAGCCCAATTATTGTTGGACATGGAGCTATCCAAGGTTGTACAGTAGTGATATCTCAAATTTCCCCTCTACCCTTTCTGTGCTTTGTTTCCTTTGTTTGCAGTAAACATACCCCCCCATCCCATCCTGCCCTTTTAGCACATGGTAGCCAATTGTCACAGACTGGGTTCCCTGGAGCAGATACTGAGATGCAATTTGGGGTGCAAGATATATATTAGGGATCAGCACCTATGAAGGAAAGAAAGAGGAAGCAGGATTGGGCAGAAGGAGAAGTCCAACTCAGTGCAGTTCTGCCAAGCCTTGGCCAGCCCACTGGGAAGCTCTGGATTGAGCATTGCCCATCAGTGTCCTGTGTCAGGCCAGAATGACTGGGCTTCCTCCCTCTTCTCTCTGGGTCACAGGGCAGATGTGGGCTGCCCTGGGGAGGGTGTGGCCTTGGGCCAGGCGGCTCTTGAAGCTGAGGCACACCTTGACCTCACTCCCTGCAGCAAGTCCTTCCTTGAAGGGGGACATGGGCACATCTCCATGTCCACATTTCCACCTGATTAGTGACAGACAGGTCCCCAAATTCCAACATTAGTAGACTCTTAATTGTAACCTTGTCAGACTGTTGAGAAAAGTCTTCTTTTTCATCTGGAGTTATGGCCTTTCAGTAAATAAAAAAAGTGTTTTCAGAGGCTGAAGGAAAAATATGAAGAGGAGCTCCAAGACTGGCTTTGAAATGGCTAAATCCGTGGAAGTAAGATAATACTGCAAAGCCCCACTTAAGAAACTTGAACCGCTGTTTTTGCAAGGACAAAACAAAGCTTTATATGTGTAGAGCAGTTCAGTTTTCAAAGTACTTTCTCATGTCATTTGAACCCCATAATAAGCCTGTGAAGTGAGCAGGGTAAGTCTTACAACCATTTCACAGATGGAAAAGCAAGGCTCAGGTGGGGTAAGTGCCTTGCTTAAGATCATCCTGTTGTAACCTCACCAGCATTTATCCATGCCCTCTTCATTGAAAGTGGGAACCTTCTTGGCCCAAATTTTGGCCAGTTAGGAATGCTCAAGATCACGGGCAGAAAGTAGGGGAAAATAGGGCAGGGAAAGGATTCAATTTGATGAAATGGAAAAGGGCTTAGAGTGGCACTTGGCTCCAAGGCTTAAAAACAAAGGCGGCGTAAGCACTGAATGCTAGAATGTGTGAGCTTCACAAGGGAGAGGAAACCAGTCCCCAGTCTAACATGTTATGGAGGGTTCACAGAGAGCAATGATGTCAGAATATGATTTCCTGGAGACTAGGTAGTGGAACCATCATCTCTGCATCTCAGAGATGAATAGTGAACCTGAAAGAAAGGTTAACTAGGAGTCTGAGAGCCCAGGACCTTTTCTTCCTGGGATCAGAAGCCAGAGTGACAAGCAAGATTATATATGCCTCATCTCTCCAGATGCTAAGTGGGAGGGACCAAAAGGGATTCCTGCCAATATCAAGACTGGAGAAGATGGCACTACATCTACAGAGTCAGGGGACTGAAGCCATTGGAGGACTGTCCCCAGCCAGGGGGAGTGCAGATCAGACTACAAACCCTGACTGCGATGACTTCTTTTTCTTTTTTTTCTAAGAGATGTGCACAGCTGTGATACTGGGCTTTATCTCTCCTATCCTTCTCTCTCTCTCTCATTCTTTTTTTCACGATCTTACAAAACAACTAGGAATGAATTATTCTTGTGTGTCATTTTACCTTCTTTCTTTTTAAAACATGTTATCGTGGTAAAAACACTTAACATGAGCTCTACCTGCTTTACAAAGTTTTAAGTATATGATACAGTATTGCTGACTATAGGTACAATGTTGTACAGCAGATCTCTAGGATGTATTCATCTTGCTTAAGTAAAATATTACATCCTTTGATTAGTAACTCTCTATTTCATCTTCCCCGGCTCATCCCCAGTCTCTGGCAACCACCATTCCACTCTTTGATTCTATGAACTTGACTATTTTAGATACCTCACATAAATGAAATCATGTAGTATTTGTCTTTCATGATGACTTTTTTCATAATGCCTTTTTAGCATAATGTCCTCAAGGCTCATCCATGTTGTCTCATATTGCAGAATTTCTTTCTTTTTTAAAGGCTGTATAATGTTCCATTGTATGTATATACCACATTTTCTTTATCCATTCATCTGTTGATGGACATTTAGGTTGTTTCCACATCTTGGCTATTGTGAATAATGCTACAATGAACACAGAAGTGCAGAAATCTCCTTGAGATCCTGATTTCAATTCTTTTGGGTGAATACTCAAGAGTGGGATTGCTGGATCATGTGATAGTCCTATTTTTAACTTTTTGAGGAAACTTCATACTGTACCATAGCAGCTGTACCATTTTACAATCCTACCAACAGTGTACAAAGGTTTCAGTTTCTCTACATTCTCACCAACACTGTTGACTTTTGGTTTTTTGATGATAGCCAGTGTGAAATGATATCTCATTATGGTTTAGATTTGCATTTTCATGATGATTAGTGATGCTGAGCAGTTTTTCATGTACCTGTTGGCCATGTGTTTGTATTATTTGGAGAAATGTCTATTTAAGTAGTTAGCCCATTTCTTTAATCAGGTTATTAGTTTTTGTGCTATGGAGTTGTAGGAGTTCCTTATATAGTTTGGAGATTAACCCCTTATCAGACATATGGTTTGCAAATATTTTTTCCCATTCCATATGTTGCCTTTTTACTCTGTTGATTGTTTCTTTTGCTGTGCAGAAGCTTTTTAGTTGGATGTAGTCTCACTTGTCTATTTTGCTTCTGCTGCCTGTGCTTTTTGTGTTAGATCCATGAAATCATTACCAAGACCAATGTCATGAAGGATTTCCACTATGTTTTCTTCTAGAAGTTACAGAGTTTCAGGTCTTACATTTAAGTCTTTAATCCATTTTGAGTTGGTTTTTGTGTATGATATAAGGGTCCAATTTCATTCTTTTTTATATATATATCCAGTTTTCGCAACACCATTTGTTGAAGAGACTATCATTTTCCCTTTGTGTATTTCTCAGCACACTTGTCAAAGATCAATTGATTGTATATGCATGAATTTATTTCAGGGATCTCTATTCTGGTTCATTGTCTATACTTCTGTCTTCATGCCAGTACCATACTGTTTTGACTACTATAGTTTTGTAATATATGTTGAAATCAGGAAGTGTGATGCCTCCAGCTTTGTGCTTCTTTCTCAAGATTGATTTGGCTATTCATGGTCTTTTGTGGGTCCATATGAATTTTAGAATTGTTTATCCTATTTCTGTAAAAAACTGCCATTGGGATTTTGATAGGGATTGAATCTGTAGATAACTTTGGGTACTATGGACATTTTAACAACATTAAGTCTTCTAATCCGTGATCACAAACTGTCTTTCCATTTGTGTATACTTTCTTTGATTTCTTTCACCAGTTTTGTAGTTTTCAGTATGTAAGTCTTTTACTTCCTTAGTTAAATTTATTCCTAAGTATTTTATTATTTTGTGCTATTGTAAAGGGACTGTTCTCTTAATTTCCTTTTCAGATAGTTTGCTCTTTGTGTATAGAAACACAACTGATTTTTGTATCTTTACTGAATTTGTTTATTCTAATGGTTTCTAATGGAATCTTTAGGGTTTTCTATTTATAAAATTGTGTTTTCTGCAAACAAGGGCAACTTTATTTCTTTCCTTCCAGTTTGGATGTCTTTTGTTTCTTTTCTTACCTGTTTGCTCTGGTAGGACTTCCAGTACTATGTTGACTAAAAGTGGTGAATGTAGGCATACTTACCTTGTTTCTGATCTTAGAGGAAAAGCTTTAGTTCTTCACTATTGAGTATGATGTTAGCTGTGGGCTTCTCATATATGACCTTTATTATATGGAGGTACTTTTATGCTGTTCTTAGTTTGTTGAGGGGTTATTATCATGAAAGAATGTTGAATCTGTCAAATATTATTCTGTATCTATTGCAACAATCATGAGATTTTTTTCCTTTATTCTGTTATGTGGTGGCACACATTAATTAATTTCCATCTGTTGAAAGATTTTAGCAACCCAGAGATAAATTCCATTTGGTTATGGTGTATGATTCTTTTAATGTGCTGTTGGATTCAATTTGCTAGTATTTTGTTGAGGATTTTTACATCTATATTTATCATGGATGTTAACCTGCAGGGTTTTTTTTGTTTGTTTGTTTGTTTTGCGGTGTCTTTATCTGCCTTTGTTATCAGGGTAATGTTGGCCTCATAAAATGAGTGTGGAAATGCTCCCTCCTTTTAAATCTTTTGGAAGACTTTGAGAAGGACTGGCATTAATACTACTTTAAATGTTTGGTAGAATTCACCAGTGAAGCCATCTGGTCCTAGGCTTTACTTTTTTGGGAGGTTTTTGATTACTCATTCAATCGCTATATGAGTTACAGGTCTATTCATATTTTCTATGTCTTCATGATTCAGTCTTGATTCTTGTATTCATGATTCAGTCTCATGAAACATACATGAGTGTATGTTTCTAGAAACTTACCAATTTCTTCTAGGTCATCCAATTTGTTGGTGTATGATTATTCATAGTAGTCTCTTTTGATCCTTTTATTTCTGTGGCATGGGTGGTAATGTCTCCTCTTTCATTGCTGATTTTATTTATTTGGGTCTTCTCTCTTTTGTTCTTAGTCTACCTTAGGGTTTATCATTTTCGTTTATCTTTTCAAAGAACCAGTTCTTAGTTTTGTTGTTTTTTCCTGTTGATTTTCTTTTTAGTACTCTATTTAGTTCTGCTCTAATCTTTATTTCCATTCTTTGACTAACTCTGGCCTTAGTTTGTTCTTTGTTTTTCTTGAGGTGTAAAGTTAGGTTTTTATTTGATATCTTCCTTCATTTATAGTGTAGGCATTTATCTCAATAAAATTTCCTCTTAGTATTTTTTTTGCTACATCCCGTATGTTTCAGTATGTTGTATTTTGTTTCTGTTTGTCTTGAGGTAGTTTTCTAATTTTCTTTTTGATCTCTTCTTTGAGCTAATTGTTGTTTAAGAGTGTGTTGTTTAATTTCCAGACATTTGTGAATTTTCCAGTTTTCCTTCTGGTATTGATTTCTAGTTTAATTCCATTGTGGTCAGAAAAGATAATAATCTTAAATTTGTTAAGACTTGTTTTGTGACCTAACATGTGATCTACCCTGGAGAAAGTTCAATGCGTACTTGAGAAGAATGTGTGTTCTGCTGTTGGGCAGAATGTTCTGTGTATATCTGTTAGGGTCATTTGGTCTATAGTGTTGTTCAAGTCCCATGTTTTCTTATCAATCTTCTGTCTGAATGTTCTATCCATTATTGAAAGTGAGGTACTGAAATATTCTACCATTTTTCTATTGCTTTCTATTTGCTCCTTCAGTTCTGTTGATGTTTACTTATATGTTGAAGTGCTCTGATGTTGGGTGCATATATATGTATATATATTGTTATATCTTCCTGGTAGATTGACACTTTTATCTTATATACTTACTTGTCTCTTGTAACAATTTTTGCCTTAAAGTTTATTTTGTCTGATAGAAGCTTAGCCACTGTTATTCTCTTTTGGTTACCATTTGTATGGAATATCTTTTTCAATCTCTTCATTTTCAGCTACATATGCCCTTAATCTAAACTGAGTTTCTTGTAGACAGCATGTAGTTGGGTCTTGTTTTCTTATCCATCTAGTCACTCTTTGTCTTTTGATTGAGGAGTTTAATCCATTTACATTTAAAGTAATTATTTATAGGGAAGGATTTCCTATGACCATTATGTTAATTGTTTTCTGTTAATCTTGTAATTCTTTTGCCTGTCTTTTTCCTCTCTTACTTTGTATTTTGTTAATTTTTATTTTTGTATTGATAGACTTTGATTCCTTTTTCTTTTGTGTAACTTTAGGTATTTTTGTGTCTATGGTTACTTTGAGGCTTACATAAAATATCTCATAGTTATAACAATCTATTTTAAGCTGATAACTTAAATTCAATCACATACAAAGACTCCACCCTTTAATTTCTCCTGACCCTCCTTATGTTACTGTTGTCACAATTTACATGTATTCAGGTTCTATCTCTTTTAACATATTTTTTAGTTATAGTTATTTTTAGTACTTTTGTTTTGTAACTTATATACGAGAATTAAAAATGATTTACCCACCACCATTACAGTAATACAGAACTCTGCATTTGTGTATATATTTACCTTTACCAAGATTTTCATGCTTTCTTATACTATTGTGTTGTTTTTAGTACACTTTTATTTCAATTTGAAGAACTTCCCTTTAGCATTTATTATTAGGAGGTCTGGTGGTGATGAACTCCCTCAGCTTTTGTTTGTCTGGAAATTCTTTCTTTCTTTCTTTCTTTATTTGCTGCACCATACGGCATGCAGGATCTTAGTTCCCCGACCAGGGATCGAACCCACACCCCCCTGCAGCAGAAGCGTGGAGTCTTAACCACTGAACGGCCAGGGAAGTCCCTTATCTTCATTTCTGAAGGACAGTTTTTGCCAGGTGTAGTATTTTTGGTGGCAGTTTTTTCCTTTGAGCACTATGAATATATCATACCATTCCCTTTTGGCCTGCAAGGTTTCTGCTGAGAAATCACTGATTGTTTTATGGTGGCTCACTTGTATGTGACAAGTTGCTTTTCTCTTGCTGCTTTTAAAATTCTTTGTCTTTGACTTTTGACAATTTGATTATAATGTGCCTAATGTGGGGTTTTTTTTTTGGTTCACCTTATTTAATGTTTTTTGGGTTTCTTGGATCTGGATGTCTATTTCCTTCCCCATATTTGGGAAGTATTCAGCCATTATTTCTTTGAATAAACTTTCTAGTCCATTCTCTCTTTGATCCTTCTGGGATTCTCACAATGCATCTATTGGTCTATTTAATAATGTCCCATAAGTCCCTAAAGCTTTCTACACTCTTTTTCATTCTTTTTTTCTTTTTGCTCTTCTGACTGAATTATTTTCAATGACTTGTCTTTGAGTTCACTGATCCTTTTTTCTATTTAATCTAGTGAGTTGCTGAGCTCCTCTAGTAAATTTTTCAGTTCAGTTATTGTGTTCTTCAGCTCCATGATTCCTGTTTGGTCCTTTTCTTAACATTTTCTATCTCTTAGTTAAAATTATAATTTTGTTCATGCATTGTTCTCTTGACCCCAGTGAGTATCTTTATGACAGTTATTTTAAATTCTCTGTCAAATAGATCATATAATTCCATTTCATTAGGGTAGTTCTCTGGAGATTTATGTTGTTACATTGTTTGGCACACCTTTTCCTCGGCTTTCTGTGTTAGTGTCTGTGCACTAGACAAAGCAGACTGGCCTTGTACAGGAGGAGACTCCCACCAATCAGCCTGGCCAGCAATTCTGAGGGCCTCTCAGTCTTTCATGCTAACCTAGTCCATTTCTTTTGTTCTTTGCAGTCCCCAGGTGTCTAGGGTCATTGGACACTCTGTCCAACTTCTTCCCTCCACAGGGAGAATCTGGGAACTGGGTTTTTTAAAAAAACCTGCTTGCTCTATGCTGAAACATGAAAGGATACTATGGTGACTGCCAGCCCAAATCTCTCTCTGTTCTCACTAGTCCCCAGGTGGCTAGATTTTGCCAGGTCACATCAACATTCCAAGACAAGCAAGTCAGAAGCCAGTCCTATAGGAAACCCCCAGAAAGTTGTGGTATTAGAAGCCTGAAGAAATCTTTCCCTTGCCAAGGAGAATCAGGCAGCTATGGCTTTTGTTTGTTCACTCTGTGCTGAGTAGAGGAGAGAAGCCATGGTATCTACCAGTCCACATGGCTGTCTCTGTTCTCCTCTGTGTGGTTAGACTGTGCTGGATACATCAGAGCTCCAAGACTGGCAAGACGGAAGCCAGTTCTATGGGAAGCCCCCTCAGAAAAGTTGGGGCACTGGACATGTGAAACAACTCTTTTCCTTCCTAGGAGAAACTGGGAGCTAAGGTTTTTCTTCTTGATCATATAGAGCTGTGCTAGGGGTAGCAATTCTGGCAAAAGGGTGTCCCTAGTAGCTTCAGCAAGTCTGGCTTACTGTTTGCCTGGGGTGCATGAGACTTTCAGTTGGTTTCTGGATTTCTCACTGAGAGAATTTGTCCATGAATTGCTGCTGAATTGGTGTGTTTGTGGGGGGAAGGAGGGCCCAGGTCTTCCTACTCTGGATCCATCTCAGATATTACTCTGAGATGACTTCTTGAATGGAATCATCCTGCTTTCTTAAAGCTGGGCATGTAAGCACCTGATCTCTAAATTGCTCCTTCTTCTGTGTTCATAAGAAGGCACCAGTATCTGGCATCAGTAGGTATCCTGGCAAAGGGACCTGGCTAGATGAGAGGGAGAGGAATCATACAGGTGCACTGAGTTTATCTTTGTTCCTGAGAGTAGGAGATGTGATAAAACTGGGAAATGAGAGTCTTCCTCCTGTGGCCTTGATAAGGGGACTAATACCCACCATTTGTGGGTCTGCTCCTTCTTAAGGTACCCTAGCGGCTGGAACGGAGCCCAGAGAGCAGACATAAGAAAAGACTACCATAAGAGGGACCAGCAATACTTAGAAGAGGCTTGCATGAAACCAAGCCAATAGTAGAGAACAATGATAACTTTAAAAATAATATTAGGATGTAAAGATTGCAGTAGAGCATAAAAAGACTTTCTGAAACCAGAAGATAAGATCTGCAGACAAATTAAGTAGATGGAAAAGAGGTAGTACTTAAGTAATAGGAAGTAAAATTTCCAAGCTAAATTAAAGGACTGAGTCTGCTGGTTGGAAGGTTTCAGTAAGTTGTGGGCAAGACAAATGAGTCATAGCTTGGTAAATTACTGGTCTGAGAATAAAAAGAAAACCTATACTCTTCCAGAAAGAAAGTACAAGTTACTTACAGAGGAAGAAGTATCACGGGGGCATCAACTTTCTTATCTATAACACTTGAGGCAGAGAAGACTGGAGTGAATCATGCAAAGATTACCAGAAAAAAAAACCTACATACTGAGAATACTGTAGCAAGGTCTTACTCCCCTGTCAGAGGGATAGGAATATATATGAGGATATGCAAGGATTCAAAGGACGTGTCACCCACATATTTCATCAGAGAAAAAGATGTTAAGAAACGATCTAACCAAACAATAAATGAATCAGCTTAAAGGATTCAGGATAGAGGGAGGATGGAAAAGAAAACAAATAATGTTGAGCAAGAATCTGTACAATATATAATTAGTTATATTTGGATGGATAATAAAAGACCATTTAGGAATGTGTAATAGAAGTGCTCAAAATAGAAGAGACATATTTCAAGGGAAAAAGCCTGGAACTAAAAGTACTGAAGGAGAAAGAGGGGAAGTAAAAGTTTTCCACAGGTCTCATGTTGCTGTGTGAGAGTGGGAAGTGAACGCATTCTAAAGATTTCATCCTGCAGAGGAGGAAGAACAGCAGGAGAATAGAGAATCTGGAGGAAATAGTTGGACACATCTTCATATAATGGGTCTGACTGAGTGACACAAAGGAGGCAGCTGGTAGAATGCAAGAGTACAGCTCCCAAACTAACAAGGAAAATAAAAGAATTGAATAGCAACTTGAGTTAACGAATACAAAGGAAATGGAGGAGAGGGATGAAATAAATAATGAACATTAAGTGAAATAAAAGAAGTCACTGATGACTTGTTTGCTAAATACAATACATACTTTTCAGCCTAAAGGTCAGTCTTGTTTGACCTCTCTGCAACATTTGGCACTCTTCATCACTCCCTCCTTCTTGTCACTCCTTCCTCCCTTGGCTTCCATGACATTACTTTCTTCTAGTTTTCCTCATATTTCTCTGACCATTCCTTCTCAGCCTCCTTCAACTGCTCTTCAACCTCTGTTCACCTCGATGGCCAGTATTCTCCTGGGTTTCGCCTTACAGCCTCTCTATAGACTCTCTCTTGGTGACTTCACCTACTTCCAAAGCTTCTGACCACCACCTACCATGGAGGACTCCCAAACTCTGTCTGTAGCCTAGGCTTCTCTTTTGAGCTCTAGACCCACAGGGCCAACTACCAATGGTCTCCACCTGGAGGCCCACAGTGACCTCAAACTCAACACATCCAAACTTTCCCCAAGTCTCCTGCTCCTTTATTCCCTCAAACAAAACAAAAACCCTTATCAAGCTGATGGAAGGAAACAGCATACCATTTTACTTTTTATTGCTTTATTAGTGATGGCAAGGTTTTAAAAAATATTTTATCAATCATTTGCATGTGTGTGTGTGTGTGTGTGTGTGTGTGTGTGTGTACAAGAATCCTTTCCCCACTTGATATTCCTTATACCCCTTCCTTCCTCTCTGCCCTGTGCCTTAATTTGGGTCCCCATCATGCCTCAACCAGACTACTGCAGCACTTTCCCTAATGCTCTTCCTGTTCCCAGTCTGCTAGTTAATGCACCTATATTTGACTCTTCAGTCCCAGTGATATGTTTATCATACAAATCTGATCATGTCACTCCCTTGCTTAAAATACTTCGGTTGCTTCCTATTGCCTTCAAAGTGAAAAACAAACTTGCTGGCATGGTTCATACAGGGCCCTCCATGATCTGACCCCTGCCTATTCCCTCTGGCCTGTCTCTCACCATTCCACACTGTACCTTATATTCCTTCTTCCAGCTTCCGGGAGGTACCTTCTCCTTCCCTGCTCCCTGCCATAGCACCGCTCATCTCTAGCCTGTTTTGTCCTTCTTCCCTTCTCTATTTGCCCAACTTAAATTCATTCTTCAAAATTATGCTAGGTGAAATAAGTCAGACAGAGAAAGACAAATACCATACGATATCACTTATACGTGGAATCTAAAAAAAATAAAAGAACAAACATAACAAAACAGAAATAGACTCAGATACAGAGAACAAACTAGTGGTTGCCAGAGGAGAGGGGAGTGGGAGGATGGGCAAAATAGGTAAAGAGGATTAAGAGGTACAAACTTACAGTTACAAAATAAGTCATGGGGATGTTCTGTACAGCACAGGGAACATAGCCAATAATATTGTGATAACTTGTACAGTGATAGATCGTAACTAGACTCATAGTGGTGACCATTTCATAATGTATAAAAATATTGAGAGGACGAGGGGAAGATGGCGGAAGAGTAAGACGCGGCGACCACTTTCCTCCCCACAGATACACCAGAAATACATCTACACGTGGAACAACTCCTACAGAACACCTACTGAACGCTGGCAGAAGACCTCAGATCTCCCAAAAGGCAAGAAAGTCCCCACGTACCTGGGTAGGGCAAAAGAAAAAAGAATAAACAGAGACAAAGAATAGGGACGGGCCCTGCACCAGTGGGAGGGAGCTGTGAAGGAGGAAAGGTTTCCACACACTAGGAAGCTCCTTCGCGGGTGGAGACTGTGGGTGGCGGCGGGGGAAAGCTTCGGAGCCGCGCAGGAGAGCGCAGCAACAGGGGTGCGGAGGGCAAAGCGGGGAGATTCCCACACAGAGGATCGGTGCCGACCAGCACTCACCAGCCCGAGAGGCTTGTCTGCTCACCCGCCGGGGCGGGTGGGGCTGGGAGCTGAGGCTCGGCTTCAGTAGGAGCGCAGGGAGAGGACTGGGGTTGGCGGCGTGAACACAGCCTGCAGGGGTTAGTGCACCACAGCTAGCCGGGAGGGAGTCTGGGGAAAAGTCTGGACCTGCCGAAGAGGCAAGAGACTTTTTCTTCCTGCTTTGTTTCCTGGTGCACGAGGAAAGGGGATTAAGAGCGCTGCTTAAATGAGCTCCAGAGACGGGCGCGAACCGCAGCTAAAAGCGCTGACCCCAGAGACGGGCATGAGACGCTAAGGCTGCTGCTGCCGCCACCAAGAAGCCTGTGTGCGAGCACAGGTCACTATTCACAGCCCCCTTCCAGGGAGCCTGTGCACCTCGCCACTGCCAGGGTCCCGGGATCCAGGGACAACTTCCCCGGGAGAACGCACGGCGCGCCTCAGGCTGGTGCAATGTCACGCCCGCACTCCATACCCCTCCCAGCCCCGGCCTGAGTGAGCCAGAGGCCCCGAATCAGTGGCTCCTTTAACCCCGTCCTGTCTGAGCGAAGAACAGACGCCCTCCGGCGACCTACACGCAGAGGCCGGGCCAAATCCAAAGCTGAGCCCTGGGAGCTGTGAGAACAAAGAAGAGAAAGGGAAATCTCTCCCAGCAGCCTCAGAAGCAGTGGATTAAAGCTCCACAATCAACTTGATGTACCCTGCATCTGTGGAATACATGAATAGACAACGAATCATCCCAAATTGAGGAGGTGGACTTTGAGAGCAAGATTTATTATTTTTTTCCCTTATCCTCTTTTTGTGTGTATATGTATGCTTCTGTGTGAGATTTTGTCTGTACAGCTTTGCTTCCACCATTTGTCCTAGGGTTCTATCCGTCCTTTTTTTCTTTTTGAAAAAAATGTCTTTTTCTTAATAATTATTTTTTAATAACTTTATTTTATCTTACTTTATTTTATTTTATCTTCTTTAGTTCTTTCTTTCCTTCCTTCCCACCTGCCTGGCTTCCTCCCTCCCTCCCTCCCTCCCTCTCTCTCTCTCTCTCTCTCTCTCTCTCTCTCTCTCTCTCTCTCTCTCTCTTTCTTTCTTTCTACTTTTTCTCCCTTTTATTCTGAGCCGTGTGGATGAAAGGTTCTTGGTGCTACAGCCAGGAGTCAGTGCTGTGCCTCTGAGGTGGGAGAGCCAACTTCAGGACACTGGTCCACAAGAGACCTCCCAGCTCCACATATATCAAATGGCGAAAATCTCCCAGAGATCTCCATCTCAACACCAGCACCCAGCTTCACTCAATGACCAGCAAGATACAGTGCGGGACACCCTATGACAAACAACTAGCAAGACAGGAACACAACCCCACCCATTAGCAGAGAGGCTGCCTAAAATCATAATAAGTCCACAGACACCCCAAAACACACCACCAGACGTGGACCTGCCCACAAGAAAGACAAGATCCAGCCTCATCCACCAGAACACAGGCACTAGTCCCCTCCACCAGGAAGCCTACACAACCCACTGAGCCAACTTTAGCCACTGGGGACAGACACCAAAAACAACGGGAACTATGAACCTGCAGCCTACAAAAAGGAGACCCCAAACACAGTAAGATAAGCAAAATGAGGAGACAGAAAAACACACAGCAGATGAAGGAGCAAGATAAAAACCCACCAGACCTAACAAATGAAGAGGAAATAGGCAGTCTACCTGAAAAAGAATTCAGAATAACAATAGTAAAGATGATCCAAAATCTTGGAAATAAAATAGACAAAATGCAAAAAGCATTTAACAAGGACCTAGAAGAACTAAAGATGAAACAAGCAACGATGAACAACATAATAAATGAAATTAAACGTACTCTAGATGGGATCAATAGCAGAATAACTGAGGCAGAAGAACGGATAAGTGACCTGGAAGATAAAATAGTGGAAATAACTACTGCAGAGCAGAATAAAGAAAAAAGAATGAAAACAACTGAGGACAGTCTCAGAGACCTCTGGGACAACATTAAATGCACCAACATTCGAATTATAGGGGTTCCAGAAGAAGAAGAGATAAAGAAGGGGACTGAGAAAATATTTGAAGAGATTATAGTTGAAAACTTCCCTAATATGGGAAAGGAAATAGTTAATAAAGTCCAGGAAGCACAGAGAGTTCCATACAGGATAAATCCAACGAGAAATATGCCAAGACACATATTAATCAAACTGTCAAAAATTAAATACAAAGAAAACATATTAAAAGCAGCAAGGGAAAAAACAACAAATAACACACAAGGGAATCCCCATAAGGTTAACAGCTGATCTTTCAGCAGAAACTGCAAGCCAGAAGGGACTGGCAGGACATATTTAAAGTGATGAAAGAGAAAAACCTGCAACCAAGGTTACTCTACCCAGCAAGGATCTCATTCAGATTTGATGGAGAAATTAAAACCTTTACAAACAAGCAAAAGCTGAGAGTTCAGCCCCACCAAACCAGCTTTACAACAAATGCTAAAGGAACTTCTCTAGGCAAGAAACACAAGAGAAGGAAAAGACCTACAATAACGAACCCAAAACAATTAAGAAAATGGGAATAGGAACATACATATCGATAACTACCTTAAATGTAAATGGACTAAATGCTCCCACCAAAAGACACACATTGGCTGAATGGATAAAAAAACAAGACCCATATATATGCTGTCTACAAGAGACCCACTTCAGACCTAGAGACACATACAGACTGAAAGTAAGGGGATGGAAAAAGATATTCTATGCAAATGGAAACCAAAAGAAAGCTGGAGTAGCAATTCTCGTATCAGACAAAATAGACTTTAAAATAAAGACTATTAGAAGAGACAAAGAAGGACACTACATAATGATCAAGGGATCGATCCAAGAAGAAGATATAACAATTGTAAAGATTTATGCACCCAACATAGGAGCACCTCAGTACATGAGGAAAATACTAACAGCCATAAAAGGGCAAATCAACAGTAACACATGCATAGTAGGGGACTTCAACACCCCACTTTCACCAATGGACAGATCATCCAAAATGAAAATAAATAAGGGAACACAAGCTTTAAATGATACATTAAACAAGATGGACTTAATTGATATTTATAGGACATTCCATCCAAAAACAACAGAATACACATCTTTCTCAAGTTCTCATGGAACATTCTCCAGGATAGATCATATCGTGGGTCACAAATCAAGCCTTGGTAAATTTAAGAACATTGAAATTGTATCAAGTATCTTTTCCGAACACAACGCTATGAGACTAGATATCAATTACGGGAAAATATCTGTAAAAAATACAAACACATGGTTGCTAAACAATACACTATTTAATAACGAAGTGATCACTGAAGAAATAAAAGAGGAAATTAAAAAAAATACCTAGAAACAAATGACAATGGAGACACAACGACCCCAAACCTATGGGATGCAGCAAAAGCAGTTCTAAGAGGGAAGTTTATAGCAATACAATCCTACCTTAAGAAACAGGAAACATCTTGAATAAACAACCTAACCTTGCACCTAAAGCAATCAGAGAAAGAACAAAAAAACCCCAAAGTTAGCAGAAGGAAGGAAATCATAAAAATCAGATCAGAAATAAATGAAAAGGAAATGAAGGAAACGGTAGCAAAGATCAGTAAAACTAAAAGCTGGTTCTTTGAGAAGATAAACAAAATTGATAAACCATTAGCCAGACTCATCAAGAAAAAAAGGGAGAAGACTCAAATCAATAGAATTAGAAATGAAAAAGAAGTAACAATTGACACTGCAGAAATACAAAAGATCATGAGAGATTACTACAAGCAACTCTATGCCAATAAAATGGACAACCTGGAAGGAATTCTTAGAAATGCACAACCTGCCAAGACTGAATCAGGAAGAAATAGAAAATATGAACAGACCAATCACAAGCACTGAAGTTGAAACTGTGATTAAAAATCTTCCAACAAGCAAAAGCCCAGGACCAGATGGCTTCACAGGCGAATTCTATCAAACATTTAGAGAAGAGCTAACAGCTATCCTTCTCAAACTCTTCCAAAATATAGCAGAAGGAGGAACACTCCCAAACTCATTCTACAAGGCCACCATCACCCTGATAGCAAAACCAGACAAGGATGTCACAAAGAAAGAAAACTACAGGCCAATATCACTGATGAACATAGATACAAACATCCTCAACAAAATACTAGCAAATAGAATCCAACAGCACATTAAAAGGATCATACACCATGATCAAGTGGGGTTTATTCCAGGAATGCAAGGATTCTTCAATATACGCAAATCAATCAACGTGATACACCATCTTAACAAATTGAAGGAGAAAAACCATATGATCATCTCAATAGATGCAGAGAAAGCTTTTGACAAAATTCAACACCCATTTATGATAAAAACCCTGCAGATAGACATAGAAGGAACTTTCCTCAATGTAATAAAGGCCATATATGACAAACCCACAGCCAACATTGTCCTCAATGGTGAAAAACTGAAAGCATTTCCACTAAGATCAGGAACAAGACAAGGTTGCCCACTCTTACCACTCTTATTCAACATAGTTTTGGAAGTTTTAGCCACAATAATCAGAGAAGAAAAAGAAATAAAAGGAACCCAAATCGGAAAAGAAGATGTAAAGCTGTCACTGTTTGTAGGTGAAATGCTCCTATACATAGAGGATCCTAAAAATGCTACCAGAAAACTATTAGAGCTAATCAATGAATTTGGTAAAGTAGCAGGATACAAAATTAATGCACAGAAATCTCTTGCATTCCTATACACTAATGATGAAAAATCTGAAAGTGAAATTAAGGAAACACTCCCATTCACCATTGCAACAAAAAGAATAAAATAACTAGGAATGAACCTACCTAAGGAGACAAAAGACCTGTATGCAGAAAATTATAACACACTGATGAAAGAAATTAAAGATGATACAAATAGATGGAGAGATATACCATGTTCTTGGATTGGAAGAATCAACATTGTGAAAATGACTCTACTACCCAAAGCAATCTACAGATTCAATGCAATCCCTATCAAACTACCACTGGCATTTTTCACAGAACTAGAACAAAAAATTTCACAATTTGTATGGAAACACAAAAGACCCCGAATAGCCAAAGCAATCTTGAGAACGAAAAACGGAGCTGGAGGAATCAGGCTCCCTGACTTCAGACTATACTACAAAGCTACAGTAATCAAGACAGTATGGTACTGGCACAAAAACAGAAAGATAGATCAATGGAACAGGATAGAAAGCCCAAAAATAAACCCATGTACATATGGTCACCTTATCTTTGATAAAGGAGGCAGGAATGTACAATGGAGAAAGGACAGCCTCTTCAATAAGTGGTGCTGGGAAAACTGGACAGGTACATATAAAAGTGTGAGATTAGATAACTCCCTAACACCATACACAAAAATAAGCTCAAAATGGATTAAAGACCTAAATGTAAGGTCAGAAACTATCAAACTCTTAGAGGAAAACATAGGCAGAACGCTCTATGACATAAATCACAGCAAGATCCTTTTTGACCCACCTCCTAGAGAAATGGAAATAAAAACAAAAATAAACCAATGGGACTTAATGAAACTTCAAAGCTTTTGCACAGCAAAGGAAACCATAAACAAGACCAAAAGACAACCCTCAGAATGGGAGAAAATATTTGCAAACGAAGCAACTGACAAAGGATTAATCTCCAAAATTTATAAGCAGCTCATGCAGCTCAATATCAAAAAAACAAACAACCCAATCCAAAAATGGGCAGAAGACCTAAATAGACATTTCTCCAAAGAAGATATACAGTCTGTCAACAAACACATGAAAGAATGCTCAACATCAGTAATCATTAGAGAAATGCAAATCAAAACTACAATGAGATATCATCTCACACCAGTCAGAATGGCCATCATCAAATAATCTAGAAACAATAAATGCTGGAGAGGGTGTGGAGAAAAGGGAACCCTCTTGCACTGTTTGTGGGAATGTAAATTGATACAGCCACTGTGGAGAACAGTATGGAGGTTCCTTAAAAAACTACAAATAGAACTACTATATGACCCAGCAATCCCACTACTGGGCATATACCCTGAGAAAACCATAATTCAAAAAGAGTCATGTACCAAAATGTTCATTGCAGCTCTATTTACAATAGCCAGGAGATGGAAGCAACCTAAGTGTCCATCATCGGATGAATGGATAAAGAAGATGTGGCACATATATACAATGGAATATTACTCAGCCATAAAAAGAAACGAAATTGAGCTATTTGTAATGAGGCGGATGGACCGAGAGTCTGTCATACAGAGTGAAGTAAGTCAGAAAGAGAAAGACAAATACCGTATGCTAACACATACATATGGAATTTAAGAAAAAAAAATGTCATGAAGAACCTAGGGGTAAGACAGGAATAAAGACACAGACCTACTAGAGAATGGACCTGAGGATATGGGGAGGGGGAAGGGTAAGCTGTGACAAAGTGAGAGAGTGGCATGGACATATATACACTACCAAACGTAAGGTAGATAGCTAGTGGGAAGCAGCCGCATAGCACAGGGAGATCAGCTCGGTGCTTTGTGACCACCTAGAGGGGTGGGATAGTGAGGGTGGGAGGGAGGGAGATGCAAGAGGGAAGAGATATGGGAACATATGTATATGTATAACTGATTCACTTTGTTATAAAGCAGAAACTAACACACCATTATAAAGCAATTATACTCCAATAAAGATGTAAAAAATAAAAAATAAAAATATTGAATCACTGTGTTTTATACCTGAAGCTAACATAATATTGTATGTCAACTATACTTCAATAAATAAAACACTTGACCTCCGGTGGTCCCTCTGGAGAGCCTTCCTCATCCCTGACCCCATCTCCTTGGGAGGGTTACCTGCCCCAGCTATGTGCTCCCACTGCAA
This sequence comes from Delphinapterus leucas, assembly GCF_059928025.1. NCBI lineage: Eukaryota > Metazoa > Chordata > Mammalia > Artiodactyla > Monodontidae > Delphinapterus > Delphinapterus leucas. The sequence continues at coordinate 87,417,319 of NC_143130.1, forward strand.
TTGTGTTTACCTATCCTGGTGTACATCCCATCATTTTACAGTTGCCTTTTTACCTATCTTCCTGCCAGGCTGTGAGCTCCTTAAGTGTAGGCCTACACCTTGCTCATCATTATATTCTCAGAACTTAATGCATGCCTGGCATACAGTAGACATTTAATGCATTTTTGAATGAGTGAACAAATACCTGGTAAAATGAAATATCTTTCCTACAGTTTCTTTCTGAGGCCTCCTTTCCTGACCACAGGATTCACTCGCAGAAGGGGAAGTAATAACAGTTGCACACTGCCATCTCCTCTGTCCAGTGAGAGAGGGTGCTCCTTTGAGAAACTCTCTCCATCCCAGGTGGTGTTTGAAGGGGGTTCTCTACATCTGCCTACCTTGTAAAACTTCCCTGCCTTTGGCCCTGGCCCTCTGGACCTTCCTGGGGAAGCACTACTAATACCGATGTCTTTCCCCAAAGGTCCTCCCTGTTTCAAAAGAGACTCTAAATCTGAATGTCCAAACAGATACTGAAAAAGGGGCCAAAGGCCCAGGGGCCAGTCAGTTCTAAAGGGTGCCTTGTTGGCCTTCCCTCCCCTTCCTGTTTGCCACTGCCTGGTTCATGCTGAGTTTGGGGTGGGGTGGGGTCCTGGTGCTGAAGTTGGAGCCTCCTCATACAGTGCTTCAGGGTATCTTAGGGCGGACTATGGCTATGATGGTGAGAGCCCAGGCCTCTGGGATGGGGGACCAGAAGGCAGGAGGCAGGGCAGGGCAAGGACATGGCTCAAACTTGTGTGAGAGTGTATTAGTTAAGGCTCTTCAGAGAAACAGAACCAATAGGATGTGTATACAGAAAGGTATAGATAATATATAGTCTGTATACACCCACACACATAAACACACACACACACACACACACACACACAGATTTATTATAAGGAGCTGGTTCATGTCATTATGGAGGGCGACAATATGTGCAGGGTGTTGGCAAGCTGGAGACCTGGGAGTCTGATGGTGTGCTTCCAGTCTGAATGCCAGCAGGCTCAAGGCCCAGGAAAAGTCCGTGTTTCAGTTCAAGGTCTAAGACAGGAAAAAGTCAGTTTTTCAATTTGAAGACAGACAGGAGGATTCTCTCTTACTTGAGGGAGTGTCAGGCTTTTTCCTCTATTCAGAGCTTCAATGGATTGGATGAGGCCTACCCACATTAGGAAGGGCAATCTGCTTTACTCAGCTGATTTAAATGTTAATCTCATCCCAAAATACACTCATAGAAACACCCAGAATGTTTGGCCAGATAGCTGGGCACCCCATGGCCCGCCCAGTCAAGTTGACACATAAAATTAACCATCACAGAGGGCAATAGGGTGAGCAGAAAACTCCTAACTCTAGCTTTTGGAAGATTTCCCCACAACAACATATACCCCTGCCCTGTTATTTAGACTTCCCAGAGAGGGTGGTTCCACCTGCTAAGAAGCATTTTTGGAAATTTATGGAGGCATTCGTCACAATGATGGGGGGGGGGGGCGGGTGGTGCCACTGATACTTAGTGGACATGGGCAGAAATGTCAGATGTTCTACAGTGGTCAGGACAGTCCACACCACAAGGGACTATGTTGCTGGACTTTCAAACATCCCACTGGATGTTCATGTCTGTGAAAATCTTGTTCATAATTATCTGGGTCTAGCATCCAATTTCATTTTATATATAAACACAAAGGATTTTTTTTTTTTTACAGTTTTAACATACATTGAATTTCTCAGGAGTGCAAGATTGAATGAAGGTGGTAAATTTTGTTCAGAATTTTTACTGAGGGTTGTTCACCATTCTGGAAAATAATATGAATGGCAATGCCAATCACAGTAGTTGAGTGGCCCTTAAAACACGTGTGTATCTGTGTGCATTTATATCTATTGCATTCATGGTCATTCTGCATGTAGGTGCAGACATCCAGCTACTCACTAGATCTTCCAGTTGTAGCTGTGTACACACTTTTTTCAGGTATTGACATATTTATTATTTTACTTTAAAACTGCTTTTCTTTGTTTCTTGAATATAATGCAGTGAATGTATTAATTTTTCTGAAATTATGGATTTTAGAAGGGAAATTCTTTGTATAGGCAGATTGTTTTACCTCTGGTTTTCATTTGAGCATAACAAAGGGAGAGTTACAAATGATTTGTTATAAAAAGAGCACTGGGTTTAATGTGACTGAGAGCCACTATTCCAAGTGAGCCAGTGTCCTGAAGAAATGCTCATCTGTCTGTCAGTCCCAAGCCTGGTCCAAGGGGGCCTGTGTACAGTGAGGAGACTAGGTCCCCAATAACTTTTTCTTCCACTTTGGGGTAACTTCAGAAATTAACAGATCCCTAGGCAAGTGGCTGATGTGTCCTGCTCCTTAGTGTCACTGAGACTTTACTTTGTTTAACCAAGGGGTGGAAGGATCAAGAGGCTCCCTGCTTAGTTCCTCCCAGGAGCTTATAGGCCGCCTCCTCCATGAAGGCTGCCTGGATCAGTTCCACCTCAAGGAACCTCTCTCTCGCCTCTCCTGATCTTCCTACGCTTGCTCCATCTTAACTTCTTTCCATGAGTTCATTTCCTATCATCTCCTCAAATGGATTGTAAATTTCTTGAGGGGAGAGGTTGATGTGTCCTGTGTCCGAAGGTGCTCATTAAGAATGTTGAATGAATGAATGAATGAATGGATATATCATGTGGAGGAAATATTGGATTGCTTTACTAATTTAATCCCAGTGTCTGTGAAATCAAATAGAAGGGACTATTTTGTGCTTTCTAAACAGCCCCAGCTCACCAGCTAGCCCCCTAGTGGTGCCTTGGGCTTTAATCTGCAATTAATTAGCCCTGGCACCTGATTCTAGAAGAAATGGAGAACAGCAATGAGCTTAAGCAGGAGAGAGCTGGGCTATCACCAGCGTGACATATGGCACCATGTAACACCTGTCAGCTTCCATTTAGGTTACTTTACTTCTAAATGTTAGAAGTGTTCATTATTTTGAGGTGCTAGAAATTAAGACCTTTTATTGACTGCCTGAAGCCAAGAATCTGAGCTACTTTTGGATGATTAGGAGTGTGTACAAAGTAGCTGGAGGTGTAGTGGGTGTAGGGAACACAGTTCTGGATTTGGATTCAAAAGACTGGCTTGATCCCTCACTTTTCCACCAGCTAGCTGTATGGCCATGGACAAGCCAGTTCATATTTCCAGGTTAAAAGTCTATGAGTCAATGAAATGCAGTAAACAACTATTTAAAGGAACTACACAGTGATGCATTGGCAGAGATAGATGTGCCATGAAGCAAAAGATGCTTAAGCTTTAAAGCCCCTCATTACACTGACCCTTCCCAAGGCCCTGTGCCTTTGAGTTTGAATGCTGTCATATATACATTGTTCCTTTCTTTAGGTACTTCACATAACAGACAATTCTGATAAAAAAAAAATATGAGTGAAAGTCTGGATACCTGGGATTTACTAGTTTTAATATTAAACTTGAGCCACATTGTACATTGTTTTGTAGTTGAGAATTGTCCCAGCAAGAATTTTCTACTGTAAGGTCCATGTCATGTTCCTATTAGTTTTGCTATAGTCTTATTCCTCGTTGTCCAGGAGTTCTGGACATTCGACTTAAATACTGCAGATGCACTTTTCTTCCTTTGTTTTCCTAGAAGAGCTTTGCCTCTGGCCTCTTGGAAGGCATGGCTGGGTTAAGTAAATTATGCATTGAGTTGACAGCGTTCAGTAGAACAGATCCTTATTCCATAGCAACCTGATTTGGACACCTGCCTTAATCAAACTGAGAGAATCTGGGGGGACTCAGGAATTCTCTTAATTGTTGGGTAAGCATGAGAGACAAGCTCCATGGTTTAGCATCATACTGTTAGCCCAAGAAGGCAGAGCAGAGAAAGCAGATGGTGAAGGAGGTGAACATCTTTAGGCTGAAATTTCTTACAAGCACCCACAAGGCATCTCTCCTCAGCTTGCTTTTCAGAACCACTATAAGGGCCTTGCAGCCTGGTTTGCATACCCACCCCGATCAAAGTGGGGACTGTTTATCTGGACTTAGGAATTCTCTTTATTAGTTTTTCTTGTTTACTGGTATTTTATTCCCTTTTGCCTGAAGGAGAGAAAGAACTGTTTTCTTTCTTTGTTTATTCTTCCTGGTCATTTTCACCAAAAATGAGGTTACATCTCCATTTCTGACTTCAATTTGTGTTGAAGACGAGCCCCAGCATTTTGTTATTGTTTTGCCTATGACCTCTGTTTTCCCAGTATAATCACTTCCTCCTCAGAATTACGACCCACTAGGATCCGTATGGCTGACAGTAAAAACTCCAGATCGGTGGACAGCTGAAATGGGTTTACAGTTAACATTTACTTTGCCTGTCTGAAACCTGCATTATCCATTTATGCTTTTTCTCATTTAAGTTTAATTTCCACATGTTTGTTAGTTGGATTTAAAATCGCGTTTAGTTTTAAAACAGCTTTGAATTTGCCTTTTATCTTTTTGGCTCAGATTTACCTTTTAGTTTATATTATTTCTGTTTCATCCTCAACTAGCCATGAACTGGATTAGAAGAACCGGGTTATACCCCAGCTCTGATCAGTGTGACCTTGTCACCCAGCATGCATTACTTAATTTCATCAGACTGGGGCTTAATAAACATGATGGTCCCTCTCTTTACAGTGTTTGAGTGTCCTATGAATTGGCTTTGTTTTATTCACTCTTGTTTCTGTTAGCATTTTTAGAACAATTTTCAAATTTATATGGGAGCACGTTGTCATCATATGAGCCTAATGATAATTAGGAATGGCTAGAGTAAGTGCCAGCATAGTATTTATGATTTATAAATATTGATCTTGGGAAATGCTGAGAAATGTTTACATTTAAATAAGAAGAGTGTCCATCGTGTTGGGGGGTTGGAGGGCTGTTCTCTGAGAGGAGAATGTGGGAATAGCCCAATTTTATGGGCTGCCTGGTTTTAAAATAGCACTAAGCTTGTCATCGTGCTGCCCAGTCTTCAAGGGGGCTGAGAAATGCTGTGAACAGTGTCAGAAGGGCCACATTTTTGTATAGGTTAAAAAAAAAAAAAAGCAAGACCTCTATGTCTCCTAGTTTTATGCACGACACAGACCCTCCTCCCTTCTGCCCTGCATGCCAGTCTCTTGCTGTCCTGTTACGGTTGGTGTCAGAAACCTTGCCTGTGGTGAAGTTCAGCCTGTGAGCTTCAGAGACTTGGAGTGTTTTCTTGTGGGGGGGAGGAATCCCTGCAGTGATTAGGAGGTGGAGAAGGGACAAAGCGTGGGGCAGCCTAGAAGGGAAAGCACTGGCATCCTTCTCTCCCTCCCGCGTCTTCTCCGCAGGCCTTGTGAATGGCAGAGCTGAAACAGAGCTGACTTAGGGAGTGGGCTGCTTTCAGACACACCGGCAGAGGAGGTGGTGCAGGGTGCGGACATGTAGGTCTGTGCTGAACTTTACAGTGTGCAAGTGCTCTCACATGATCTTGTGGGGGTAGGTCAGAGGCTCCAGAATCATTTTATAGTCATAAAAATTGGATTTCAGAGTGGTTAAGTGAATTTCCCAAGAGCACACAGTTTTTAAAGAAAGGGTAGGGCCAAACCCAAATCCAGAAATCTGGCATTGGAAGCCTCCCATGCCACAAAACATCTCCCTCTCTTGGTTCATCTTTGGTGCCTCAAGTTCAACTCTTCAAAATTAATTTCTGTGGGAATGTAATGGATTTTTTTCTCCTATGAGACATCCATATTTCAATTCTTGAGGAAACATTAAGGCTGAGCGTGAGTTAGTCAGATGGCTCCTTCCCACTTGAGTGCAGAAACTATAGAAGGAGTTTCTCGTCAGGCGGGAAGGAGAGGGCTGGAGAAGCCAGGCGTGGCCGGCAACTGCAGGCCACCCAAGGGCCTGGACTCTTGGGGTGGTGGGGCTGTGAGAATGAGTACAAAGAAGGCAGCCCAGGAGGCCACTGGAAGAGGAAGCTTGGGAGGAGGGCAGAAGGTCAACTGGCTTCTTTTTACGGGGCCAGCTAAGGCCTGTCCAGGGCCCTTGTGGTTCCAGCAGTCATTTGGTACAGCAGAAAACACTGAATTCCTTGGAACCATTGAAAGGCTTTCATTCAAGCCTCAGTGGCTTTCATTGGAGGCTTGAAAGTTTGGAAGCTCTGTGTAAGAAGCAGTTTAGGAACAGTTCAGCCAGAAGTGGGTTGTGTTCCCTGCAGACCTATAATTCTAGGAACTGCACTGTTTCCTAATGGGATCACTGGTTATGGACTCATGGAACTGAAAAAGACTCCAGAGCCAGAGCAGAAGAGAAACTTAGAGGTCCTGCTGTCAGGGACTTGCCCAAGGCCACACGGTAAGTCAGTTTCACCCCAAACTGTTGCAATCAAATGTACTCACAAAGACCTCACAAGGGAGTTTGGGGAGGGAAGGTGGAAAACATGTTGTCAAACATTAGAGTATGACAAGTTCTCCTCAGAAAGTTCTCTATTCTACCAGGAATTTTAAAAGTGACAACTGAATGGGGCCTATGATATATTTTTAAGCGGTTTGGTGGTGTTACTGACATTTAAGTATTTCCAGTTTGTTTTTACAGCTTGGGTGGTGAACAGCAGCAGCAGCAACAAACTCTTACATCACACTTCTCTCTAAAAGCCAAAGCAGTTCCCTTCTGTAAATACAGTGTACAAAAAGAGAGAGGCATTTGCATGTAGTAGCTCTCTGTATTAATTTTCCCCTTGTGCTTCCAAATCAGGCTAGGGGCTGCACAGTTCAGAGAAAGCCTCCATCTGTTCTCAGCAGGAGATCAGGGGAAGAACACTGCCTGGCAAGCAGGCTGCCTTCCTCCAAAGAGGCCAGGGCCCTTAAAACTCATAGATGAGCTACCCCCGCCCCCGCCAGCAAGGAGGCAGGAAAGTGCTCGCACCTGTGCACTCAGTCCACCTCAAGTCCAGGAAGCAGCCCTGGCAGCCAGCGGCGGGAAGGCCGCACGTACAGGGGCATGGGAATGGAGTTGCGTCTCTACCTTCTCACCTCTGGCACAAGGCAGGAGCGTGCTCCCTGGCTTAGCTGCTGCTGTCAGGGATTTCAGTTATCAGGCTTCTTTTCTAAACAGCGTTTCTCTCAGTGTAGTTCACAGGATGTTGTTGAATTCTCCTTTCTTTTCAGGGAGCTCCTCTCCGTGAGGGCCTAGGCCTCCCCTTTCTCAGGACAGGGTCCTCCCTGCCTGCACACTCTCTCATGGGCCTCCAGGGCCAGAGGATGAGTCCCTAGTGCTGTCCATCTGCTCTGTTTCCGCCTGCTCAATCCAGCAGATGTTCACTGAGGACAGACTCTGGGTCAGGCCTGGCGTGTGTGGCAATGGAACTGTCTGTTGTCTGACCTTGTGGAGCCTACAGGCCAGTGAGGGAGACAGCTATGGGGTCATGAAGGGAGAGGGCTGAGAGGGACCTCAGGAGTGGGGTTGATGATGCAGATTCCATGTCTCCCCAGACTGAGGTATCTCTTGTTTTGTTGGGGCCACAGAGAACTTCAAGAATTGCCAGTGTCCGTAAACAGAGACTCTGGGAATGTCCTTCTGTCTTTCCCACTCACTTGGCACCTGACCGTGTACTGTTTTGTACTGGACTGTTGCTTAGCTGTGTCTCTGAGTTCTTGCCTCAGCCAGATGACAAGCCTCTTCAGGTGGTGCTGCCGAATCCCATCTGCTTTCCCTAGCGCTTCCTCAGCCCAGGGCCCGGGGTGGAGGCAGATGCTCCCTCCACAGGTGTTTGGCAACCACACTTGTGCTGGGGGAAGTCAGGCAGCTGGGACCTGGGGTAGGGCTCATGGCCAGTGGAGGCCTCAGGGGCTTGGCTGGCTTCCTTTGGCCCCCTTCTCCCCAGAGTGTGGCTCTTGACACAAGCTGGTTTGCTCCCAGACTTAAGGCCAATGGCTCATGACATAGTGGTGAGCAAGGAACCAGGCCACAGGGTGTGCCATCGCACAGAGGGGAAAGAGCATTTGACACGGGGATCTAGGTTTGGACCTCAGGCCCTCCAGTGCTTGTTAACTTGGGTCTCCATGTCTGTAAAATGGGATGATGATGTCTAGCTCCTAGCCTTGTGAAGATTAAAAGTAAATGTGTATGAAAAAATGACGAATGTTTGATTGTTGCTTCATGGCTTATAAGGGATTTCTCATCCCTGATCTCATTTCAACCTCACAGTAGAGCAGGCATTATTATCATTTCCATTTTACAGATGAAAAACCTGAGGTTCAGAGAATGTTGACCTACTAGAGATCACACACTATTAAGAGGTAAACTGGGTCTGGAGCCTAGCCTGATTTTGGCCAACCTCTGTTGCTGCCTGTCTAAAAGGACAGCTAGTACATGTGCAGTGTGGTACAGGGTTTTAAAGTCCTTTTGTGCCCACCAGCTGCTTATTTTTCCTAGAGGAATGTATAAATGCAACATATTGCTATATATAAAATACTTAGGGCATGATTTTCATGAAACTGCTGCAGCCAATGAAGCAATGAACCTTTGGTAATCATGTGGATACAACTGCTTAACTGGCTATCACTTATTGATGACAATGACAGGTTATGAGGATTGTGTAAAAACTGTAAGAATTTCTACAAGGTTTAATTATTATCCCTGGTGAGATATTTTGACTATGCTACAACATGTGAAAGTGTTTGTAAGAACTGTATGTGCTTCTGCATCTGACAGAATCTGCTTATATCTTCAGAAAACTTTGTTATGAACAAATTCAAAACAGAAATATAGATCAATGGAACAGGATAGAAAGCCCAGAAATAAACCCATGCACCTATGTCAATTAATCTATAACAAAGGAAGCAAGACTACACAATGGAGAAAAGACAGTCTCTTCAATAAATGGTTCTGGGAAAGCTACATATAAAAAAATGAAATTAGAACATTCTTTAACACGATACACAAAATAAACTCAAAGTGGATTAAAGACCTAAATGTAAGACTGGATACTATAAAACTCTTAGAGGAAAACATAGGCAGAGCACTCTTTGACATAAATTACAGCAATATCTTTTTCGATCCGCCTCCTAGTGTAATGGAAATAAAAACAAAAATAAACAAATGGGACCTAATTAAACTCAAAAGCTTTTGCACAGCAAAGAAAACCATAAACAAAACAAAAAGACAACCCACAGGATGGGAGAAAGTATTAGCAAATGAAGTGACTGACAAGGGATTAATCTCCAAAATTTACAAACAGCTCATGTAGTTCAACATCAAAAAAACCCCAAACAACCCAATCAAAAAATGGGCAGAAGACCAAAATGAACATTTCTCCAAAGAAGACATACACATGGTCAAGAGGCACATGAAAAGATGCTCAACATTGCTAATTATTAGAGAAATGCAAATCAAAACTACAATGAGATATCACCTCACACCAGTCAGAATGGCCATCATCAAAAATCTACAAACAATAAATGCTGGAGAGGGTATGGAGAAAAGTGACCCCCTCCTACACTGTTGGTGGGAATGTAAGCTGGTGCAGCCACTACGGAAAACACTATGGATGTTTTTTTAAGAAACTAAAAATAGAGCTACCATAGGATCCAGCAATCCCACTCCTGGGCATATATCTGGAGAAAATCATGATTCAAAAGGATACATGCACCCCAATGTTCATTGCAACGCTGTTTACAATAGCCAAGACATGGAAGCAACCTAAATGTCCATCAACAGATGAATGGATAAAGAAGATGTTGTACATACATACAATGGAATATTACTCAGCCACTAAAAAGAATGAAATAATGCCATTTGCAGCAACATGGATGGACCTGGAAGTTATCATACTAAGTGAAGTTAAGTCAGACAGAGAAAGACAAATAACATATGATATCACTCATATGTGGAATCTAATTAAAAATGATACAAATGAACTTACTTACAAAACAGAAACAGACTCACTGAACTTAGAGAATGAACTTATGGTTACCAGGAGGGAATGGTAGTGGGGGAGGGACAGATTGGGAGTTTGGGATTGACATGTACACACTGCTATATTTAAAATAGATAGCCAACAAGGACCTACTGTATAGCACAGGGACCTCTGCTCAATGCTCTGTAATAACCTAAATGGGAAAAGAATAAATACATGTACATGTATAACTGAATCATTTTGCTATACAACTGAAACTAACACAACGTTGTTAATCAACTATACTGCAATATAAAATAAAAATTTTTTAAAATAAAAAAGAGAAAACTTTGTTATGAACAAATTTAAGTTACTCTTTCATGTCTGATTTCAGATATTTTAAGTGGTGCATCAGAGAATAGGAATGTTGATTATAGTGTTTATAAGGAAATGGATGAATATTCTACTCATAACTATTAAAATCTGCTAGACTTAGGCTATACCTGATATATCAAGTTATAATAAAATAAGGTGAACATATTCCATCTTTAGCATGATTAGGGGAGAGGGTGTAGGGATGAGAATCCTAGGCTGAGCTTGGAAAGAAACAGCGACTGTTTGGCCAAAGGAAAGGGAGGTTGTGCAAGACAACAATGGGGTGGACAGGTGATGGCCCAGGGCAAAGTCTGGCAAAGCGCTTGGCCCCTCGTACTTGGGCAGTGAATGCAGAGGGACCAAGATCCACGCATTGCCTTCAGCTCTGCAGGCTACTTCTCAGGGTGTTTCCTGTGGAATTTCCAGAAGACAGCCGGGGTGGTCAGCTTAGAGGAATATGTGGTTCATGTTGGAACACTGGACATACTACATTACTGGAAAGATACACACTGGATGACCTGCACAGTGAAACTCAACTTTCCAAATACTGGCAATGATAGGAGATTCAGTTCCAATGACCAGTTGTTTATTGAATGAATGCCAGTGCAAATCAGAACAAATGCATTCTAACCATGACAGTCACAGGAAGGACACAAAGAATGGAGTGTCCCTGATCCCATGAAACAGCTCACTGGAATCTGTGAACTCTAGAACCTAGAATGGGAGGACTCTTATATCCCTGCCCCATGACCAGCCAAGATTAAGAGCCCTGGGAGGCCTGAGGTCACAGAGGTCTGGGTATCTGTGGGCCCACTCTCTCCCCAGAAGATCCCTCACCCACATGGGGCCATGTGCAGAGCATGGGTGGTGTGACTACTGGATGGGAGTCTGGCTCCTGACTGCAGGTGGAGTGAGCACAACTGGAATCTGGCAGGAGATCCTTGGCACTGGTCAACCCATCAAATGAGGTAAGTCCTTGGAGTCTGAGCAGGAACAGGAGACTATACCATGCTTTGGCAGGGATTGGGAAGATGTTAGAATGGGGCTCAGAACAGGTCTATGGAGTTGAAAAAACATGGCTTTTTACCTCAACTTTTCAATCAACTGAGCAACATTGGGTAGGTGGCTTCATTTCTTTGAGCCTCTGTTTCTTCATCTTCATCTGTAAAATAGGGATGGGCATTATAACTTTCTTGTCAGGCCGCTGAGGGCAGTAAATTAGATTATGTATGTAGAGCACGCAGCACTGTGCCTGACACTTGGAGCCTTACTACACAGTAAAGGAGCACCCTGGCCACAGCAGCCTCATGGGGGTGGTGAAGCAGGGGCCCCAGAAAGGGTCCTCTGACTTAAAGGTAGGTCTGGATCCTAGACTTCTGGCAATTCCCAAAGCTTCCTCTTGGAGGTTTGGGGGTGATTGGAGGGGTGCACAGCCCAGTTACCTGGCTATGTCAAAGTGTAAAATCTCCATTCTTACACTTTCTGCCCCAGATCCTTTCAAAGGCAGAACAGAACTGTGGGATGACTCTGGACTAAGTGTCAAGAGAATTGAGACTGATTCTGTCACTCCCTGGCTGGGTGACCTTAGACAAGTCCTGTAACCTAGGCATGGATTTCTTCATTTGAAAATTGGGGGAAAGGTCATCTGCTCTATTTGTCTGTCATAGGATCAAATCCAACCTCTTTAGCCTGGCATTCAAACTCCTTTCATTATATTCCCTGATCTCAGCCCCTGTAAATCCTCTTCATACCCACATGGACCTGCGAAGCTAAACCTTTCTTAGCCTTTCCTTCATACCCAGACAGAACCTTCTTGCCCAAATCTTGTTTGTCTAAACACCTTTGCATTCCCTACAGCATTTAGCACAGGGTCTTGCATAAAACAGATGATTATTTTATAGATTAGGATTAGGTTTGCTTACATGTGACAGGAAAATGGAAATAGTAGCTTAAAAACAAGATAGAAATTATTTCTCTCTCATAGAAAAGAGGTCCAACAGAAGTAGCCCAGGGCTGGGATGGTGGCTCCAGGTATCAGGGACCAACGCTCCTTCTGTCTTCCTGTTCCACCATTCTTAGCACATCATCTCATGGTACACTATGGCTGCCAAGTTCCAGACATCTCATTCTCATTCTCATTCAGCCAGCATAAAGGAGAGAAGAAAGAGCACAAACGTTTTCTTCTCTCCCTTTAGGGAGACTTCCTGGATGCTACATGTGACTTCTGCTCATATCACCTTATTGGCTAGAACTTAGTGACATGGTCATTCTAGCCGTAAGGGAGGCTGGGGAATATACTTTTTAACTGAGCATATTGCTATTTCTAATAAAATTGATAGGGAAGAGGGAGAGGATACTGACATACCCATATGGTTACCTCTGCTGCAGTTATTAAAAGAATAAAAATTATGAAAACGCACTACCAAGTTTAAAGCCTCATACAATGGATGAGATTATGATTACAAAATACTTACCTTGTTCGAAATGGTACTGGTGTCCTGATCTTTAGGTTGGAAACAGCCCAATTCTTCTTCACCTCTGGTGGGAATGTGGTGACATTTTTTTTTCATAGAATGACAATTCAGAGCTATAAGTGAAGATACATTTTGGCCCTTTTCCCTTACCACATTTTACGAATGAGGAAACTGAACTCCAGAGAGGCTAAGTAATTTTGCCCATTGTCCCATGACTAATGAAGGAGCTAGGACTAATACTTGAGTTTCTGGACTCTATCAAGGGTTTTTCTGTTCCTCTGCGATGAGTGGCCCATTCAGGTTCTGGAGGCCTTGAATTCTGTGGGTCTCCCAATACTGGCTGGGGACGCTGCTTGTCCAGCTCCCCTGTAGGCAGATCTAGGTCACCATGTTGTCAGCTGCATCCCTGCTGGCGTGCAGCTCAAAAAGCCTTCCATCTGGAGAGAGGGAAACATCAAGAAATAGAGGAGCATGCTATTTAAATAATGAGGCTTTTTTGCTCACAGCAAATAATTACCTCCTTTCCTTTGTACCTAGAATGCACAGGGTCCTGAATGAGGTCCTGAAAAGAAGCATAAGAAATGGTTGCTGCCCTTGAAGATGTGGATGTACAGAATCATTCTTCTTTTCATTCATTCACTAAAACATTATTTATTGAGCATCTACTAAATGTAGACACTGGGTGCAGCACTGAGGATACAACAGTAAACTGTGCAGACATGCTTCTTGCTCTGAAATTGCTTATAGTCCAGTGGAGGACAGAGACCAGTAAACAGGCAACTACAATATGGAATTAAAAGTGCCCTGATGGGAGGGGACAAGGTACTCCAGGTATGTCACCTGGACTAGGCTGTTGGGGGTAAGGTCAAGGCTTAGTGGGTGAGATAACATTGAAGTGGAGACCTGAAGACTGAGGATGTGTAGGCCAAGGGAGTGCTGTGTGAGGGGCACGGAGGGTGGAAAGGAAGAGTACTCCAGATAGAATGTCCAAAGGAGGGTGTGTGTGAGAAGCTGAGAGGGCTTTATCATGACCAGAGTGGGACAGGCCTTGGTGACCACGGTGGAAGAGAGGTGTGGGGAATGTTGAGAAATGTGACTGGAAAGGTGGGCAGGACTTTGAAAGGCCTGTTGGAGAGTTTATATTTTATCTTGAGGCTAGTGGGATAAAATGCTTGAGGCATATTTGTATTTTAGAAAGAGTCCTCTAGCCTCAGGGTAGAGAATGGATTGGAGGGGCAGGTCAAGATGTGGGGAGACCACTTAGGAGGCTGTTGCAGTGCTGGTGGCCTGAACCAGAAAAAGGCCCCGAGAGGTAGACAGAAGTTGACGGATTTGAGATATTGCTGAGAGGTACAACCGACAGTCTTTGGTGACTAGTTGGAAGTAAGAAACTAGAAAGACAGAGGAAACTAACATTCATAAAGAAAAATGTTAAAATAACGAAGACAGATGTTAACAAACAAAGCCATGGAATAAGAGCTATCCAGAAAGAAAATGGTGGCATGATCCGTGTGTTTTAAGGAAGGGATAATTGCTGTGGGCTGGAAAGATATTAGAGGGCTTCCTGGAAGAGTTGAGATTGGAGCTGGGCCTTGTGTATGGGTAGGATTTTGGTGAATGGAGAGGACATTACAGACTGAACAATGATGCAAGTAGGAGTACTGAGGCAGAACGGTGTGTGATTTTTTTAGCAGATGGTTTGGTTGTGGTTTTCTTGGGAAAGCCACAAAGAGCTGGTTCTCCAGGGGGTGCAACTAAAACTTTTGCTGAAAGGTGGGACTGGGGAGATGAATCTCATTGCTCTTTCAGAGTGGTACAGAGTTCTTCGTGTATCCCAAGGCCATTTGTGTTGGAACCTCAAGGGGTCTGTGGACCACTAGACAGCCTAGCATGACCAAAACCCCACATATCTCAGCTTCCACCAGGAAAAAGACAAAAGGTCCTCCTTCCCCCAAAGGAATGCTTTTATGCTTGTGGGTCTTTTGCAGTGACCCAGGTCCCCATGTTTAGAGCTGCTATACCAGGGTGCTGCTTTACAATTTCTAGACCCCTGCAGAACCCTGCCTGGAAGCCTGCATTGTGAGTGAGGCCTGTGGACCCAGCAGAAAGACTTCTTGAGCCCAAGACTGTGGAAGACACAGCTGCGTAACCGGGCGTGTGGAGCAGCCTCTCTGGCCCTAGGGGGCAAGTGTCCTGCCAGGCATCATGCCCTGTCTGACCACCCTGCCCCACACCTCTGGGTACTGGCTCCAGCTGATGGCCCCCTGATCCCATGTTCTCTGGCTCAAAACCTGCTGGCGTCTTCTGTCTTGGTCCACCCTCCAGTCTCTGACATTGCCTCTGATCTAAGGACTGCTGCAATCTTCCCAGGGACCCCTTTCTAGGGGCATTGGCCCCTGACACCGACCTATAAGGTAAATAATTATAACCTCCAATTGACCAGCAGCACCACTTAAGGAGCCACAGTGCCCTGGAGCTGTGCTGGACTCTTCATGCCTTCATTTCTAATGCTCACAATCCTTTTGCGAAGCACATGTTATCCCATCTTACCGAAGAAGAAACTGAGGGAGATTAAATGGCTATCCAAGGCCAACAAGCCAACCTGTCCACTGCCCTACACATCCTGTATGTGAGCCAGGGAGGTCTAGGAGATAATTTCAGGAGCATTGTGCTAGGCACTTCGAAAATGTTACATTTTATCCTCACAAGAACTTAACAAGATAAGTACTATTATTCTCTTTTTACAAAGAGAAAACTGAGACTCAGAGAGGTTAAGTACTTATTCCAAGGTCACATAGCCAGGAAGTGGCAGAGGTGGGATCCAGACCTAAGTGTGTCACCAAAGCCTCCTCTCTCCACCTCTCCAGGTGCCTAAACAGGTGAGGGTCAAACCTCCTGTCCTGAATCAAGACTCCTATGCCCCAGTAGGAAAGCACAGTGATTCAGGGAAATAGTTACAGTGGAGTCATGTGCCCTGTCCTTTCCCAACCCACTCATGTGAGCCTTTTGAAGTTTTTATAGAGGGAAGAACCCGGACCAGAGATGAGGGAGGGCTTTGCATGGCACCATCCTACCACTCTGTTTTCTCAGTCCCTTCTGCCCTCTTCATGCCTCATGGACATGGTTCCTGGGGTTTGGGCCCAAGGCCCCAGCTTACAGGATGCCTACCCTCTGCTCCTCCTACCCCCACCCTCCTGTTCCAAGGCCAAGACAACTCAGCTTTGATTCAGGTTGAATGAGTCATTAAGGGTAAAACAAAGAAGAGAAGGCCTATTCCCTTGCCAGGGAATGAACCCACCCACATTTTGACTTCTTTTTGTTTTGAAATGATGACACTATGCAATGACTCAGAGTTATCACACTCAAAGAGACTACTTTGTATTCTTCTTGAAAATGAAGGCAATGTGTGAATAAATGCGCTGAAAGTGGCTCATGCAGGGAGGAAAAGAAGACCTCTGGGCACATCAATGCAGCATGAAGGCTGAATGAATGTGCAGGAATGTGAGGGGACAGAATTCCTTGGTGGAGAGGAGAGCCGAGTGGAAGCAGATGTGAGGGCCATGCAGCAAAGCCCTTCAAAGCTCCTCAGTGGCAAAACCTGAAGAAACAACCACCAGTCCCCAAGCCTAATTGACTTAAAGCCAAGCACATTCACAGGCACTGGAGGGACGGAAGAGAAGACTTTTTCAAAAGAGCCTTCATACACAGGGTGTGGGGATGGAGAACTTTTCTGTGTCTAATACCAGAAAGCCTCTCCAGCCAAGCAGCCCGGCTGGAGGGCAAATGAGGGAATGTGAAAGGGACAGAGCATCTTGGAGCTGACTCTCAACACTGTATTCTTCTCGGGAGGAATGAAATGAGAGGATCTAATCTACTACATCCTGCCCTTCTAAAGTGGGGTAACTGGCCCTGCGCCCAGTAGCTGTAGCTCACAGCTTGGCTCTGGCATTGCCCAGGGCCTCTGGTTCTTGGTGGTGGGAAAAGAGGACAGAATTGGATGCCAGAACAGTTGGCGCTTTCTCCAGCTTAGTGCTGGATGGTCTGGGGCAAAATTCTCAACCTCTCTTAGACTATTTTCTCTGAGAAAACAGGAGGTGATTGCTCTCATCTACCTGAGAAGATAGCGGTTGGGAGGATGAAATGAGAAAATGCATGAAATGAGAACTACTCTATTAACTGTAAGATGCTACACAAGTGGTAGTTATTATCGTGCTTACAGACATAGGGAATTAATGTATTCTGACAGACGACATTACACTAGGAATCCAAGGCAATGAGGGCATTCCATTCCATTCCTTAGCATCTGAAAAATATGATGACATTTGAAACGAGTTTACTGGGAGTGAAAGTTTTCTATAGAGCTTCCTTTCCTTTGCAATGAATTCCAGGCTTCCCATGGTGCTTGAAAGTTTCTGTAGGAAGCTGCTGGGGAAAGCCAACCTCCATTTTGGTTGCTTTGAAACTCCATTTTTGGTTCTGTGATTATCTCCATTTCAGTCATTTGCACCATTACAAAAGGTGCAAAACTCTTGGCAGGAAAATGTTCTCTTGTTTCATAGCATTAGGTTTTGATAAATAATGTTATAATTTTTTTAGTAGAAAAAGTCTACATAGGAACTGATCATTGATATCTTAGATCTAGAAGGGAAATTAGAAGACCATGTAGCTCAACACTGAGATTTTTCAGACAAGGAACTGAGGCCTAGGCAGGGTGAACTAGTATTCCCTGGGTCTCACACTTGAGTCAGTGAGACAGGACTAAGCTCCTGATGTCTTGTATTCATGTGCTCCTTCCCTGACGCCAGGGTCAAAAACTCAGATGTCTTTAGGGTCCAGGCAGGTAAGAAGGAGGGTATTGGTGGGTAAGATGGTAGGAAAGGGTAGAATGTTCAGTTCAGTTTTCTTTAAGTTTATACTGTTTGCAGAGAATCTGTAAATTTATATCTTTCACCAAATTTGGGACATCTTCAGCTATTATTTTTTTCAAATTTTTTTCTCTATCAATCTCTCTCCCTTCTCTCTTAAGAACTCCAATGACATGGATGTTAGACCATCTGATATCCTCTCACAGATCCCTGAGGCTCTATTCATTATTTTTCAAACATTTTCTCTGTTCTTCAGATTGAATAATTTCTATTGGTCTATCTTTCAGCCTACTGATACTTTCTTCTGGCATTTGCATTCTGCTATTAAGCCCATCGAGTGAATTTTTATTTCAGATATTTCTCAGTACTAAAATTTCCATTTGGCTGTCCTTCTTTTTTTTTTTTGAATAGTTTTTGTTTCTTTCCTGAGATGTTCTATCTTTCCATTCATTTCAAGAGTGTTTACCTTGACATCATGAAGGATGGTATAATAGCTGTTTAAAATTTTTTTCTAGTAATTCCAACATTATCATATCTTTTATTTGATAACTGGTCAGATTTTTCTGCTTCTTATCACATTGGATAATTTTAGATTGTAACCTGGACTTTTTGTATGGTATGTAATGAGACTCTGGGTCCTCTTAAAATCAGGACAAAGTGACAAGACAAAAAAAAAAATAAGAACTACCCTCATACTCTTTACATAACAGGGTTATGTGAATTTTTCTGAGTTCCTCTATCTAGAGTTATAGGTTTTCTCTCAGGGATTTTAGGTATCTGAGCTGCTAGCATGGTGGCAGTGCAGTCTGGGGGCTACCTATGGCCTTAAAACTGAACTAAAAGATAAAAAATATGAGAAAAAAGAACAGGGTTTTGTCCACACTCTCTAGCTTGTAGGGCCCAATCTTCCAGGTCATTTGGCCAGAGAAAATGGGCTGTTTCTTGGAGTTGTTGCTGTACATGACTGCCACGCAGTTTCATAACTCTGTACAGTAGTCACGGACAGGTCAAATCCAGGAGAAAAATCCCAGGAAACTTGCTGCTACCATATTGGTCATTCATCATATTTTGATTTTTTCCCCAATCCCCCTGCTTTATTTACTGTTCAAAGTCCTCAGTTAGTTGTCTTTGTTGTTGTTGTTGTTCAGTGTGTTTAGTTGTAATCAGTGGGAGAGACAGAGTACAGCATGCCTCCTCCATTTGGTTGGAACCAGAAGTCTAGCAACATACTTTGAATCCTTCTCTTTTGGTTGGTGCTCCCCAAAGTGTTACTGGAAGCAGCCCACTGATAGAACCTGTGTTTGGGGATCCTATATACCCTGGTCTGGTGGTGCCAGCTCCCAGGAGTCTATGGCTCCAAGTTTTCTGCCTTATTTGGGTAGATACTTGATATAGATGTTCACTCAGCAAAGATGTATTGTATGCCCCTATGTGCTATATCCTGGGGATACAAAAATGGCTAAAATATGGTCCCTGCCCTCAATGAGCTCACAGTCCAGTGGAATAACAGGAATTTGGACTAGAAATTTAGGTCCCAAGCTTGAGATCTTTCTCAAGGTCTCCTGTGAGCCCCCAAACCACAACACATTGTCAGAGAGCATTTCTCAGCTCAGTTCTGGGGCTTTGCCTTTCTAGAAAACATCTGTATTGCCTCTCTCCTCTGAGGGCAACAAACCACAAAGCACTTCTACCAAACAGTATATGAAGTACTACTTTTAGTTTTGTGAACTCTACAAAATGCCAAGATTACTCTGTGTAGCAGTCTTCTTGCCTACTATATACAGTCTTAGAGAACACAACCTGATTTGGGGTTCCAGAACTCAAAAGGGAAGTGAAGACATTGGAGAGTGTCCAGAGTGGCACTTGAAATGGAAAAAGAATGGAATCTGATATTAAAAAAAATAAGAGTGGGGGAAGCTGAGGCCACCTGCCAAGGAGATAATCCTTCATAAGGGAGATAAACTATCTCCCTCACTCCACCTCTGCGGCCTTTTCTATTTGAAAGCATTTACCTTCTCTTTCTACATCAAAGTACGGCCAGAGTGTTGAATCTGGGAAAGGAGATAAAAATGGGAGGAAGAACAGGGGTCAGCCATTTAACTAGCACAAGTAGGTGCCATAAGTCAGCAAGGGTGCTCTGTGTATCAATTGTCTTGCCATTCTCACCACAATCCAGCAAGACTTTGTGATAAGCTTTGTGGTTCCTATGGTACATAAGGAGACTGCGACTCAAAGGGTGACATGATTTTCTCAAGGTCTTAACAGCAAAACATAGACTAGAACCCAGGTCTCCTGAGTATGGGTTCTGTTTTCTCCACTGCATCAGCATCTAGGACTTTAGGGTCTATGTTCCCTTCTCATACCACTAGAGCCATAGCAGTCTGCTCTGTGACAAGTGTGTCATTTTGAGGAGGACTTTGGGGAAAAAGAGACCCTGCCCCTGACAATGGGATCTGGACGCTCACAAGAGAGGAAGAAGTCCACTAGGAAGCCAGGTCCCATGTTCTCCAGAACTAGATCTCCTTTGATCATAATTCAAGTAAGTGTTAATCCCCCTCTCTAAAAAAATAAAATAATCAGAAACTGACCATGATACAAAGGAAGAAAAGCTAAGTTAAGGGAGGGATCATTTTCCAAGACACTTTCCTCTGACCAGGAGGGTGATCTGGGGATAGAAGACTGTCCCCCATTGCTCAGAAGCAGCAGAGGAGCAGCGTTATCCCTCCTAGTTCCCCCCAGGCCTCAATGCTGGCCCTGGCTCAGAGGGGAGCTAAGAGCTTTGAGGTGGAAGGCTTCTCTCCTTCCTAACTGGTCAGTGAGGACCAGCTTCTCCTCCTGCTCCAGGAGGGTCGGGCTACCTGCATGTCGCATTGCAGACCTGACAGGGCTTCTCCTTGCCCACCTCCCTTCTGGCTCCTTTTCTCTCACCATCTCATGCCCTCTTTATAATTTAATAACAAGGAGAAAAGAAATGAACATTGATTGAGCCGCAACTGTAGCAGGCACTGTGCTAAGCACTTCACATTCATTAGTTTCTAGCAGAGGACCCAGTACACTGTTGGTGCTCAATAGTTAATTAGCTCCTACCCTTAGTGTCTCCATCCTTCATTTCACTAGAATCCAGGTCCGAGGCACCGGGTGACTGTGTTCAGTTTCATGACTGCTGAAGAGTAGAGACAAGAACAACATCAGAATGGCAGCGGTGAAAATGAGACTAGCATTAGGTTGAATCACACGCATTTCTCGAGGAGGAAACTGAGGCAACCCAGAAATGCACAGCTTAGCAGGGAGCCAAGTAAGAAGATATGTGGAAGCCTATGGAAACTTGGGGCCCAAGCAGCATCTCTTAGCATCAATTTGCACCCAAAGAGCGTCTTTAAATGTTGGCTCACACTTGCCCCAGAGCAAGCAGCCTTTTACACCATTACAATGCTCTGTTCCAGATGTGACTAATTTTTAATCCCTGTAGTTCTCAATTAGTCATGAGCTAATTCTGTAAAAACGTCAGAGTGGGGCTTCCCTGGTGGCGCAGTGGTTGAGAGTCCACCTGCCGATGCAGGGGACACGGGTTCGTGCCCCGGTCCGGGAAGATTCCACACCGCGGAGAGGCTGGGCCCGTGAGCCATGGCCACTGAGCCTGCGCATCTGGAGCCTGTGCTCCACAACATTGAGAGGCCCGCGTACCGCAAAAAAAAAAAAAGCAAAAATCGTCAGAGTAAGACCACATATATTTCTCTGGAAAGAGAAAGGAAGATTGCCTGAGACCACTAGACCGCACCAAAATACAGGGTCCCAGCCAAAAGCTTTGAAGGCTTGTGATGTCAACAGATTCCCTAGAGAGGTACCATGTCCTTTTGATTTTTTTGTGTATTATATTTTGAATGCCATCTTCTCCTCTCCTTGCCACTGCCTTGGCTGGGTCCTTATCACTTTCACCATAAACTCCCAACAGTCTCCCTGCCACCAATCCAGACAAACACAACCAACCATGGATTTTCATAAAACATTTGCTTTTGATAGATCCAAACGACTTTAGTGGCTTTCCACTGCATACAGGAAAGATCTAGACTCAATAATCAAAACCTTCCACAGCTGCCTGCTTTTCCAAACATCTCTACTTCCTGCTATGAATTCCACCTTCAACACCACTGGTTCACTTATTGCTACACAAATATGCCTAGACTCCTCCAACCTTCCCAACTTTTTCCTGCCCCATGCCAGTACCCCACCCCCCTTCTCAGTCCTCATCACTGATGGGAGATTACCCTTCTTTCAAATATGGGCTCAAGGCTAGTCACCTGGTCTCTAGGCAATTTCCCCATCCTCTGCAATTGCACCTTTGTCTGGACTCCTCGTGCCACATGTAATTATCCTGTATTGTTATGTCTGTAATTTGTTTCCATGTGGGGATGTGACAGCAGCACTGTGCCATACTTTTCTCACAAAATAGGCACTTAATATTCTATTGCACAATCTACTAGAGCTTTGAAATTTCATTTAAAGATAACTTTATCATTTTAAATGTTTTATTGTTTTTAGTGGAGACTTAGGGCCCTTGAGATGGTAGGAGAAAAAGAGATGGAGGGTTTTCTTTTTAAAGCTATTTGTCCTTCCTGTGCATATTATATAACCTCTAATTATTTCCAATATTAAAGAAATAGTCCATCTGAACCCTTTAAAATGATTCAAATATTAAAATGATTCACCAGTTCAAAAGAAACTGGTGTGATCCTTGCAAAAATTTTTTTTAAAGAAGAAGAAAGAAAAAACAAATATTGGCTCTTCTGGGGGAAAAAATTAAATGGCTGTGCTTTTTTTTTTTTCAATATTCTAAAAGAATTGAAAATGCACCACAAAATGGTGGAGCTTGTTTTTGTGCCTTCGGTAGCAAGTAACAACATGAAAGGAAGTTCTAGGAAACGACTAAATTTCAGGGAAGAAACTTGCCATGTTTCAAGGGACAAAAGTGAAGGATTTGCCTTTGACAGAAACCCACTGTTGACACCTCCCCAGAGTGTAAATTTCATCTGCAGATTCTCTTCTCTATACCAGTCTCCTGTTGGGTGGGAGAACTCACAGACCTGTAGCCAGTACCACTCCCCTGAGCATTCCTCTTGAGAAGGAAAGACATGGATTTAATCCCTACCGTGGGGATCCTTAGGAGGAGGGCAAGTCTTCTTCGCTTGATTTTATATTTCAGCACCTCTCACTGAATGACTCCAGCTGGCCAGGACGCTCTCTTGCTTCCGAGCTTCTCAAAGGACTCCAGATCTTACATCCTCTGTCCTCAACATTTACTCCCTCCTTTGCTGACTGTACTAGTTTTCTATTGCTATGTAACAAATTACCACAAGCTTAGTGGCTTAAAACAATATAAATTTATCTCCAAGTATGGGTTAGCTGGGTCCACTGCTCAGACTGAAATCAAGGTGTTGGCTGGGGCTGCAGTCTCATCTGAGGCTTAAGGGCTCTCTTCCAACGTCACTGCTTGTTGGTAGAAGTCAGTTCCAGCTCCTAGAGGCCACCTGCCATTCCCTGTCATGTGGCCCTCTCCACAACATGGCACATTGCTTCTTCAAGGTCAACAGAAGAGCATCTCTGCTGCTTGAAATCATTCTGACTTCTCTGAAGGCCTGAACTCTTTTAAAGGTTCACCTGGTTAGTTCAGGCCCACCCAGAGTATCTCCCTTTAAATTAACTCGAAGTTACCTGATTAGGGTCATTGATTTCATTTACAAATCCCTTTTGCTATATACGGTAACAATCACGAGAGTGAAATTACATCATATTCATTAAGTCCTGCCCATTCTCAAGGGGTGGGGGCTTACACAGCCATGTGCACCAGGGGGTTGGAATCTTGGGGGCCACCTTAGAATT
The DNA here is from genome assembly GCF_059928025.1 of Delphinapterus leucas. Classification (NCBI taxonomy): domain Eukaryota; kingdom Metazoa; phylum Chordata; class Mammalia; order Artiodactyla; family Monodontidae; genus Delphinapterus; species Delphinapterus leucas. The sequence goes on from NC_143130.1 coordinate 87,440,813, forward strand.
CCGCCTACCACGTCTCCTTCCCTCCTGTCCTAGGTCAATGTGGCTCAGTCTTCCATTTCACATTTGGGCAGAATAGGATCCAGATAACTGTCATTCCCGAGCATTTCTCTTGATGTGGCCTGCCCTGGCTTTCCTCTCTGGTTCATCACCTCCCAGCTCCTCTCTCATAGCCACTTCTGCAGTGTGCCTGGTGAATCAATGCAAGTGTCCCCTCCTGTGTGACCGCCTTCTCTTTTTTCTTCCCCATCACCTTCACCCAAGCAGAATTGGGAGCTGTGCTCCCTAACATCCTGGATGGACCTCTGTGACCGCAGTCATTTGTCATACTGTGACCTTGGCACAACTGCCTCTCCTCTTGGCTGTGTGTCTCTTCATAGCAGGGATCTGTCATGTCCATTCCGTCACCTCAGGGCCAAAGACACATACCAGGTGCTCAGTAAAGGTTGGATCAATGAATGGAAGGTCAAGCAGCAGGCGAGCAGAGAATGTGTGGGAACACAGAGGGAGTCGTCAGCTGGCCCAGAGCATGGGGGTGTCAAGGCAGCAGTGGAGGCCAGTGAGCAGCACCTGTATTCACATGTTAAGTTTGTATTGGCTGAATTTGTTTTTGAGACAGTCCTAGCCTTATGACTGTTTTCCCTGCTAGCTGAGTTTCCCTGCTAGCCATATGACATAGGTTATGCCCTCACAATTCTATTCTTAGGAATCTTCCAAAATCACATTTTCCTATAATGCATTGAAGAGTTGATACTCATGGGTGATGTCCTACATTGAAAGGAAGAGAAGCAGCCATGGGCGGGGGTAGTAAACTATTTACTGTGAAGTGCAACCCTAAAGCTTACCTTGTAGAGTTTATGCTCATGCATCTTTTTAAAAATAAATTTAAAACACTGAATATTATGCTAAGAATTTTCTCTTGAAGGAAACAGAGGTATTGTCATCTCACTGGGAATTCCATGGCTTATGAAGATTCTCTTGGAAGACTTTCTAAGAGTGATAACTCCATCATGTCCAATCTAATTTTCTTCCTTCGAAACAAAAAAATTAACTATCAAAGTAGTATTTGGAGAAGTAAAGGAAATAAAAGGAATCCAAATCAGAAAAGAAGAAGTAAAGCTGTCACTGTTTGCAGATGACATGATACTATACACAGGAAATCCTAAAGATGCTACCAGAAAACTACTAGAGCTAATCAATGAATTTGGTAAAGTTGCAGGATACAAAATTAATGCACAGAAATCTCTTGCATTCCTATACACTATGATGAAAAATCTGAAATTGAATTCAAGAAAACACTCCCATTTACCATTGCAACAAAAGAATAAAATATCTAGGAATAAACCTACCTAAGGAGACAAAAGACCTGTATGCAGAAAATTATAAGACACTGATGAAAGAAATTAAAGATGATACAAATAGATGGAGAGATATACCATGTTCTTGGATTGGAAGAATCAACATTGTGAAAATGACTCTACTACCCAAAGCAATCTGCAGATTCAATGCAACCCCTATCAAACTACCACTGGCATTTCTCACAGAACTAGAACAAAAAATTTCACAATTTGTATGGAAACACAAAAGACCCTGAGTAGCCAAAGCAATCTTGAGAACGAAAAATGGAGCTGGAGGAATCAGGCTCCCTGACTTCAGACTATACTACAAAGCTACAGTAATCAAGACAGTATGGTACTGGCACAAAAACAGAAAGATAGATCAATGGAACAGGATAGAAAGCCCAGAGATAAACCCACGCACATATGGTCACCTTATCTTTGATAAAGAAGGCAGGAATGTACAGTGGAGAAAGGGCAGCCTCTTCAATAAGTGGTGCTGGGAAAACTGGACAGGTACATGTAAAAGCGTGAGATTAGATCACTCCTTAACACCATACACAAAAATAAGCTCAAAATGGATTAAAGACCTAAAATGTAAGGCCAGAAACTATCAAACTCTTAGAGGAAAACATAGGCAGAACACTCTATGACATAAATCACAGCAAGATCCTTTTTGACCCACCTCCTAGAGAAATGGGAATAAAAACAAAAATAAACCAATGGGACCTCATGAAACTTAAAAGCTTTTGCACAGCAAAGGAAACCATAAACAAGACCAAAAGACAACCCTCAGAATGGGAGAAAATATTTGCAAACGAAGCAACTGACAAAGGATTAATCTCCAAAATTTATAAGCAGCTCATGCAGCTCAATATCAAAAAAACAAACAACCCAATCCAAAAATGGGCAGAAGACCTAAATAGACATTTCTCCAAAGAAGATATACAGACTGCCAACAAACACATGAAAGAATGCACAACATCATTAATCATTAGAGAAATGCAAATCAAAACTACAATGAGGTATCACCTCACACCGGTCAGAATGGCCATCATCAAAAAGTCTACAAACAATAAATGCTGGAGAGGGTGTGGAGAAAAGGGAACCCTCTTGCACTGTGTGTGGGAATGTAAATTGATACAGCCACTGTGGAGAACAGTATGGAGGTTCCTTAAAAAACTACAAATAGAACTACCATATGACTCAGCAATCCCACTACTGGGCATATACCCTGAGAAAACCAAAATTCAAAAAGAGTCATGTACGAAAATGTTCATTGCAGCTCTATGTACAGTAGCCCGGAGATGGAAGCAACCTACGTGTCTATCATCAGATGAATGGATAAAGAAGATGTGGCACATATATACAATGGAATATTACTCAGCCATAAAAAGAAACGAAATTGAGCTATTTGTAATGAGGTGGATAGAACTAGAGTCTGTCATACAGAGTGAAGTAAGTCAGAAAGAAAAAGACAAATACCGTATGCTAACACATATATATAGAATTTAAGAAAAAAAAATGTCATGAAGAACCTAGGGGTAAGACAGGAATAAAGACACAGACCTACTAGAGAATGGACTTGAGGATATGGGGAGGGGGAAGTGTAAGCTGTGACAAAGCGAGAGAGAGGCATGGACATTTATACACTACCAAACGTAAGGTAGATAGCTAGTGGGAAGCAGCCGCATAGCACAGGGAGATCAGCTCGGTGCTTTGTGACCGCCTGGAGGGGTGGGATAGGGAGGGTGGGAGGGAGGGAGATGCAAGAGGGAAGAGATATGGGAACATATGTATATGTATAACTGATTCACTTTGTTATAAAGCAGAAACTAACACACCATTGTAAAGCAATTATACTCCAATAAGGATGTTAAAAAAAAAAAAGAAAAACATTCTTCATCATCTCAGTATCCACTGAAAACCATTTTAACATGACTTGGGATGGAAAAAAATAGGGAGAGAGTTTTACTCCTGCAAAGGACTGCCTTCTCCCTTCAAGATTTTGCAGCAATCGTCATCTTTGTGATAGTGGGCAGAGGAGAAGCATAAGTCATGTAAAGGTGACTTTATTTGGCAAGATTTACTGCCTGGCTGGCAGCTAAAGGGAGAAGAATGGGGAGAAAGCAAAGGTTTCCACAACACCCCTAAGACAAGGGATACACTTATTCAAACTTGGCACCAGGGAGAGGGCCAAGTGGGAAGTTCAACTCAACATTTATAGAGCCCTCAATATATCTCCCAATCCAGAAAAGCAATGAAGATGTTAATCTTTGAAATCACTAACTAAATAAAATGTCAATATTTATTTTAAACAAAGTTACCTGTAGAGCACACTGCAGGTTTCTAACAACCTTCTCCTTCTCCATCCTGTACTTTCCCCCCCGGCCTTATATTTCTGGACTTTTCTGCTGTAATTGATGAACTTGGAAGGGCTGGAAGCTCTGCTCCTATTACTATATCGTCAGCCTGCAACACTTTCCATTTGGAGACCCTGCTGCATCCTGCACCCTGCCCTTTCCCTCACACTTGCTGCTTTGCAAGATCCATTCACGCCTGTGACCCTAGGTTCAGCTTCTCCATTCTCAACCTGGGAACTTCAGGTTCCTAGGGGACATTTCTTCTTACTGACCCACCAGTACATGCAACTGCAACTCCAAGTTGAATTTGTCATGACGTGTCCCTTCAGCTTGGCCCCTCTCCCCCCTCCCACTGCCTCCTGCCCTTTAACCAGCTCCACTTGTCAGTCTCTTAGAAGGGCCCTCTCTTCAGTCATTGGCCATTCCCTGTGCACACACAACCTGCTTGTTTTCACCTCCTCGTCTTTGCTCAGACTGTTTCCACCACCAGGGAGGGAGATACTTCAAAACTCCTTCCTTTCAGAAACTTCCTTCCAGAAACTCTGCCTACCAAAATCCATCTGTATCTCCTACTTGGCACCTCCAAGTGCTCAGGTATTTGGGGTGGGCTCTGTGTTTTACATGTCTGTGTTGTTGCTATTCTTGACTTATTGGTAATGACAATACTAAGAATGATTACTATTTATTTAAGGGCTGTTAAGAGCCAGGACATATATCTTTCTAAACGGCATAGGTATAAAGAGAAGGAAAGCTACTCAGAATACTAAGGGGGAGTCATTGGGAAGTGAAGGTTCACACCCTTACCTCCTTCAACCCTCCTCCCACTTCCCCCTCCCACCCCTCCCTTCAGTGCAGAGACTTCTGGGAACAGCAACATTCTAAGCTGTTAACAGCTGAAGCCTTCCCAGAGGATTCTGTCCCACAGTGACAGTTGGCTGAAGACAGTGAAACAGAGAGGTCCTTTAGGAATGGCTGGGAGTGAGCAGGGGAGGGGAGAGGTAAGGACCAGCCTTAGGAAGAGGTAGACTCCAGGCCCGAGTTCCTCCCAGCCTATTGGCATAGCACATTGTGCCATGGTTATAGCCTCACTCCTCCTTTAGCCGTTTCTGCATGCCTCAGAAAGGGTTCACTGAGTTCAGCCTGCAGGGGACCCAGAGATGAATCAGACATGGATCCTGCCCTCGAGGAGCTTACTGTCTAGTGGTAGAAAATGCCAAGTACCATAGCAAAGCCCATTCCAAGGGTCATGGGGCTTCAGAAGAGAGAAAGATGCAGGCTGGACATCAAGGAAGGGCTGCCAGAGGAGGTCACATTTGAGCTGGACCTAGGAGGCTGAGGTGGAACTTTCCACAGGCAGAGATTGGAAGGTGGTGCTAGTTAAGGTGATGGACACCTTCAGTCCAAGACTGTGATCTGTAGGTGGGATAGCTGGAGAAAGGTGAGAAAGAGGCCAGGAGACTCTGGGCATATTCTCTAGAAAGAGGACACCAAGGATGACACTTTGCCTGCTTTATCATTTTACCCAATATTGCCCAGAGAAAAATAGGTTGTTGTTTATAGGGAGTAATGGTTAAAAGTTGAGAACTCAGGGTTGGAATGACAAGTGCTCTCTGAGGGTGGTTAGGCTGACCCTCAGCCCCGTTATCCTATGTGTCTGTGATTTAGAAGGGGAGCCAGTAACATACCTTTGGGCCTAAACAAGGTCCTCCATCAGCGAACACCCTCAGGTGAGCAATGATGCTTCACAGTAGAGTGGGAGATGGGACCCCAAAGAGTGACGATGCTCAGGACTGTTCATTTGAATTTGCAAGAGTGTCAGGTCCATGTTTAGCTCATGTCTGCCAGCAGAAACAGTATGGGCACAGGTTTTGAAGAGTGTAGGCAGATAGAAGTGAGAAGAGGACTGGAACTGACCCAAGGTGGGGAGAAGATGGCAATGAGTTGCTTGATGAGAACAAAAAAAAGTCAAGAAGGGGCAACAGGATGATAATAAAATACAAAAGGGGAAATGTATTTAAGAAGTCTATACTTTAAATATTTAATCCAGTTTTCCTTTTCCCCTTTGTTGCCGTTTTAGAATTGTAGCTCTACCATTTTGTGGAGATTACAGAAGGGATCTTGTAAAAATTTTTCTTTGGCAGGGAAATTGTTACCCAAATTTTACTCTTTTAAAAATGTTTATACAACTTTCAAGAACAATTTTTGCTTAATCTTTGGCAGCATTGCACCCTTTGGACTTTTGTTTTTAAGCCCAACCATAACCAGTATTTCTCCAGGATTCTAGTCATTCCCAGTGGGCTGAATTTAGCCAGCAGTAACCCTAGCCTTGGAAAGACAAAGCAACCCGAGGATACTTCATGGAAAAGAAAATGGCAGATAAATCAGTTCTAGACAAAGGATAAAGAGCAGAAGACTCAGGCCTGAGACAGCAGAATCATGTCTTGGATGGCCAGAGAAGAAAATGAAGGAAGGCACGGTGGGTTAGCCAGAGTAGGGTCAGCATGCAGCCCTGTGGCCCTGATCCTGAGAACCCTCAGGAGTGGCAAGGGGACATTCATTCTCTGCTTGACCTTTTATACACCTAGCTCAGTGGGAGGAGCCTTGGCCTTGGAGGTGTAGCCCCTGCACCCAGAATTAGGTGAATCCTGCCTCTGGTCAACTCAGGACCAGAAAGGCTAAACTGACCTAATTTGGAAAGGAAGCTTTGTGCCCCCTCAGGTGCATGCTCAGTGGCTGCCCTTGTAGGGTGGGAACTATAGAATAGTGCAAATAATCTCAGGGTATCAGAGAGGAGGACGCAAATGACAAGGGGCAACATGGCCAAGTCCAGTGTGAGAAACTGCCTTTGGGAATTTCCCCACATTGGTATTCTTTCAGCCTCCAGACTCAGTCCTGAGTCTTTCCAGCCTCTGTCTGCCTTGTAGTTTGCCTCCAAAGTCCAGCTTTCCTATGCCCATTTTAAGCCCAAGCAAAGTACCTCTTCAACCCTTAATGTGGCAGGTCTCTTTGGATCTGATTTCTCTTCTGACAGCCATCCCCATCTGCCCCTGATCTGACTGCATTATCTTCCTTAGAGAGGTGGTTTCCTTTCTTAGCTTTCTGTTCACTTCTCTTTGCCTCTTTCTCCTTCCTGCTGTTTCTCTGATCGCACTTTGCTGGCCTTCAATCATATTGGTGTCCAATACAGTTTGTCCCCTACTATTGTTTTCTGTTTCTAGGGGTGGTGATTTTCTTAAAGGGAACGTCCTTCTTATTATAGTTTTTAAACAGATAAAAAAACAGTTGCACTAACAGGGAGCCCTGATCATTTGACACACTAAAAAGGCACAGGAGATGGATATAATTCAGGGGAAAGGCTATTCCTTGTAGGAGGGAAAAGCAGCAGGAGCTGGTTCCCAATGTAGGGCTAGGGCTAGAGGAGGAGCTGGCAGTGTTCCTGCTCAGACTCTGCAGGCCTCTGGCACAGGAGGTTCTAGAGCTGCAGGCCTGGCAGGTATGGTGGGAGTAGTCTCTTTAGGGTCTTATTCCCGAAAATCTCTGCCTTGACTATTGGCAGGGGAGCAAGGGGTCAGTTTCACTCAGTGCTGTCACAAGTGACTCAAACCTCTTTCTGTTGCACCCTGGAGATGACTTTGAAAAGCACCAAAATGATTTCTAAAGACTCTTAGCCCTAAACAACAAGTTAATAGGCTGTTTGTAGCCCTTCTTGTCAGTTGTGGCTTGGGGTAAAACATAGAGCACTCAGTAACTTATGTGGAAAAATGTTGGAAGAGGCCAAACATTTGTTGGAATGATTCCAAAGAAGCCTAGAGAAGGAGTAAGTTGAGTTGAGATCATGGAGCTGCCCTTTAGGGACTTCTTAGGGGTCACTTCTCCCTCCAAATCCTCTTTGTGAATTTCTATGTAGAAGAGAGTCTAAAGAGTGTTACTCAAACTGGGCTCAGGACTCCTGGTGGCTCAGGACTCCCTGGTGGGCTGACTGACAAACTGGAGGGGCATGTTTATTTGTAGTGGTGTGGTCTGTCCTACCTCATCGGCTGCCGCTCCACTCTCCCTGTTGCTCAGATTGGCTCTGCATTCTCCTGTCTTCATACAGAGGCAGCTGCATAAATGAGAGTCCTCCCATCTCCATTTCTGCCCAGTGAAACCCTACCTCTCCTCTTGGCCCAGCTCAAATATCACCACCTCTAGAACCTTTCATGAGTGTCCTGTTGGAAGTCAATGTTCCCTCCTCTAGACTCAGAGACCATTTGGTTGGGCTCTCCCTTAAACTCTAAAAGCTGGAGAGCATGTCAGTGAAGGTCCTGTCTCCCCTGCTAGGCCATAAAATAAAAGTGAATGGAAGATTGCTGAGCCCCAAAGTCAGGATAAGCCAGAAAGGTGGCACTTGTTTTCTCAGCCATTACATTCCTACAAAGGGGCTTCTTCTTCTCTCTCCCTCTCCATGTGGGAAAGTACCCCAAAAGGGCTCCTCATGGCCTTGTCTTTCCAAAGGCACAGCCAGGTCTGCAGATGTAGGATTTGAGCAGCCGTAGCAAGGCAACCCTGACCACATGGCCCATCCTTTCCAGGCTCCAGCTGACCTGATCAAAGGCCACTTTGGAAACAGCTCTGTCCTAAGAGCCACTAAGAGCTGTGGAGGCAGGAGTAGGGGAGGAAAGGCAAATATCAAAGTTCTTGTATGATCCTGGGTAGCAACTGGCCAGACGGGGGATGAGAATGCCTGATAGAGCCTTTCACCTTTGGGGTCAGCAGCATGCCTGGCTGCATTGCAAGGAGGCCAGAACACCTATCAGCTGGGCAGCAGCTCCTGTGAATGAATCGCCTTTGTCTTGTTGGGGGTGGGGAGGAACGCGTGTTTATTTGCTCAACAGAAAGCCATGTAAACCAGGGATCAAAAGGAAGCCCTGGTGGTGGCAAGAAGCCCAGGTGACACGAGACAGAAGATGCCACCCACAATGGCAAGGAGTACAGGGGGGCTTAGGAGGAAGTGTCCTCTGTTTTGGCAGAAGGTTTCTCGCTTCTGAATGGAGCCTTCTGAGGCAGAGGACTGAAGGAGCCAGAAAATGCCTTTGTTGGTTCCCAGAAACCTGCCCAGAGCTGGCAGATGGGGGCGTGGCCTCAGGCACCTCACTTCCTAGCTTCCTGCTAGCCATATGAGCAACCTCATATTTGCAGTCAGCTCAGGCTTCATTTTCTAATTCGAAGAAAAGCAGTGATCCATTATCCCAGGGGTGATTCTTTGCTCCAGATCCAGCTCCTTTTTCTCACTACCCCCAGCCCTACTGGCTCTTTCTCAGCAACAGCTAAAGTGAGACAATAAGCATTAGCAGTTGAGGCATTTTTGAGTCAGCAAACTACTAATGCTAAGGGTTCCTGAGAAAGCCAAGGATTCAGGGTTTCAGAAGCAAACGTTACACAAGATTGACAGGCAGGGAGGGAATGTTCTGGACCACTGTTCAATAAAGGAATTCCTTGAATTTCATCATAGAAATGACAGAGCTGGAAGAGTCCTTAGAAACCATCTATTCCCTTTTTGCCCTCCCTAGGCAACTGCTTCCCTTCTACAGATGAGAAAGTGAAGTGGATGGTAGTTAGAGATGAGACTTAGTGCCAGGAGCTGAGGTGAGGAAAGAAGCCAAGTCTTCCTGATTCCCATGTGAATGCTCTTTCCACAAAGATAGAATCTGTTTCTGGATTCCTTTATGTTAATTTCCATGATACACATGAAAACACATGCTCATGACACATCTCCAGCTGAACACCTTATCATAACAGGCGCCATGAAGTGATTATATCATTACCCAAGGGCATAAATCATAGTGAGATGTCAATATAACTTGTTAAACTTGCCAGTGTAATAGTCAAAACATTAATTTATTACACTTTATTTTTCATGGCATGGGCTCAATAAAATTTCAAATTATTCTACAAACTCTAAAAAAGATAATTAAAGAAGCCAAAAATACAGAGTAACTTAAATGGCATTTGGGCATTAAATCTCAGTTTATAGTCTGTGGACAGATGACCTTATTTTATCAGGTGGGGCATAACCCAAATCAGTAAGGAAGGATCATTTGGTTCTACACTACCCCAAACAGTAGCTGCACCCCAGCTGGAGCTCCTCCCTGGCTCTTAATGAGAGTCTCCTCTGTAGCTGCTGCTTTGCTCTCTGGGGAAGGTTGGTTCTATGACAAGGGGCAGGGAGCTGGATTTGGAAAGTCCTCTCTCTGCCTCTAACTCATTCTTCCAGGTCCAGCTCAAATGTCTCCTCTGTGAAGCTTTCCTGGGTCCTCCCCCCATTTCTCAGAGTGGCCCAAATCCTCCCCTATTCTAATGGCTCCATGGTGCCCCTGTCCACAATGTCCCTTACAGTCACAGTATGAGGTGCCTTTGCTAGGTCTCTGCTAGCCCTAGAGGTGTTCTTGTTTGTAATTCCTGATCTTTCAGCCTCACAGGCTACTATGAGAATTTTTGTGCCAATCGGCAGAACTGGAATTCCCATGAGGTCTGGTTCACGAGAGACACAATTCCACTCTTGGGGGTGGGCATTGAACAGGGAAGTGGGGGAGGGAGCAGGGCAGTGGAGGCATTTGCAGGAAAGCCTTGTTGAAATCGTGGAAGCAGAGGTGGACCACGAACTGACCCCTGGGTCATTGGAAGAAAAGCCCCCCTGGGAGGGGACTGAGGCTACAGCACCAGCTCTGAGTCATACAATCAGGAAGGCATTAAACATTTGAGGCAAATAGCCATTATTACAAAGGAGAAAATGGCACTCTACTCCATATACCACCCAGTAGGCCTAGCATGCTGGGCCAAGGCTCCCGTTGTAGGCCTTGAGGCTTGCCTGTTGGGAATAGAGAGGGTTGCCATAATTCTGAGCTAGGAATAGGTGGAGATGGGTGAGGGCTGGTTGGGGGTTTGGAGACTCAGCGTCTCATCTTGGCTCTGCCGCTAGTTGGTTGTACAGCCTTGGGCAAATCTGTTCCCTTAAAAAGGGCCTCATAGAATAATCCAGATTAGGTGACAAGATGAATTCTAAAGTTCCTTCCAGGTCTAAAGGGCTGGGATCTCAGGGCTGCATGAGCTTCTTTCCCACCACATATCTGTTCATTGGTGTGTCTGGAGGGAGGTGTACACAAGAGTCATCACGTGGTCCTTTTGGAAATAGTTGAGTCGAAAACACTTGTCATCCCACTCATCTTCAAGGTGAAACAGGAAACAATTCACAATTTGACTGCAGCACAGGCATGAGGTGGTTAATCCTCCCGGGAGACCAAACCCAAAATGTGTTTCCTTGGGTGCTCTGAAATACTTTATATAAAATAATTGTACTGTATTTTAGAGCTATAGAAACATTAGCTTGAGAACAATGGTTCCCAAGAATTTATTTTACAAACAGGAGTATGAAAAAAATAAACGGTGGTGGTAGAGGGGGACACACAAGAAACAGCATTTTTTTCCTTCGCTAAGTAAAGATATTAATGGAAAAACCCAAACTCTGATCTACTATCATTGTTTCATGTTCAGCAAAGAACATTTTAATACCAAAAAAAGTGAAAAAGGATATAATCCAGCATAAAGGGCAGTCCTTTACATTGAATTTAGCCCTATGAAGAAAAGGACCTCATTGTCCATATTTCAGCGAGAAGTTTAGCACGGAAGGACACTGGTCCATGGATTGGCTCTAGAGATCACCAGTTTAGAGGTGACAGTGTTCTTTGATGGTCAGTGGATCCACACCACTGCTCATTTGTTCTTTTTAGCGACAACGCTACAAGGAAGTGACTGTGACAGTCTCCATCGCGTTACCCCATATACTATCTTGACCTGGGAGAGGGAGATTCATGGAAGCAAATCAAATCTATAGCCATTCTTTTCTATTTCCTTCCAAGTTCAGAGGAAGAATGTACTTTTCCTCTGCTCCTCAGATTCTTTCTCTCAAGGCCACTTCTGCCATAACCACTGCCTAGAGGGTTGCTGTTAAAATAAAACGCCAGCGTCCACTCCCCTCCCCAGCCCCAGTCTGACAAAGGCACCGCCCTGCCAGCTTTTAGATCTTCGTCTCGTCATCCCCCCCACCTCCCACCAAACCCCTCTTACCTTCCTGCTATCTAGCTTCTAGCCTCACCTCTCTGGAATCAACCGAAAAATCAAATCAAGGAGCAACTTCCTGAAATCGGAGCCTTTCTCTCTTGTCTTCAAACTCAACCTATCTGTGATCTTTAAAATGCTCCCATACTCCTGGAAGCATGCTTCTGTCTGCCGCCTGCCTTCGTTGGTCTGGCCACGTTTCACTGTGTCCCTCCTCTCTTTTCTCCCTCTTCTCTCCACTCCCCAAACCCCATTGCTGCCGGAGCTTTGTGACTCACTGTGCGGCCAACTTTCCCAAAGCCAGCCAGAATGGGACGAGACAGCCCTGACTCAGCTGGCGCTTCATTTAATCTTTCCAGGAAATGCGAAGATGTGAGACTGTGTCAGTCATACCCAGTGACATCAGTCTTTCTGAGCCTGGACTTCGTTTATCTGTTTTTATTCCAGTCTCTCACCTAACCTTAGCTTTCTATACCCAACCAACATCAGTGCCTTCCTGAGAGCCTCCTAGGCGTGAAGTACTCTACTGCATGTTTTTGAGGGCGGGGATGTTAAATACAACATGGTCTCTGCCTTTATGGGGTTCTCCAGCTCATGGGGGAAAATTGGTGTTTCAGTTACCTGGAGGCAAGGCAACTGGCAGGAACTCTGTGAGAAAGGGGCAGTAAATTAGGAAAACGAACGTCAAGGAAGATCACTGGCAGAAACTGAGAGAAAAGTGGCCAGAGTAAAGCTTGTCTGGACTTCTGTGTAACACGCGGTTAACGTTTTGCTTGTCCTTCTGAATCACCCTGGCATTATCAACAAAGAATAATGCATTGATCCTTCTTGGAGTAAAAAGAATTTAGTATCACTTCATAAAAAATTCTATTGTAAATATTGTGTCCTACCTCAAAAAAAATTTTTTTTGAAGGAACGTTGTTAATTCACTGCAAGCCCACTCAGCCACTGAAGAATCTGGGGTATTCAGCTGGAGAGCTTTGTAATGAACAAGTAGCTCAATTATTCTACTTTCATTACACAATGTAGCTGACATTCTTTGGCATCAAGGAATTAAAGCACATTTTCTCCAGCAAATGGCAATGATTTGAAGACATATGCTACATTAAGTGGTTCTTGACTAAATGTAGCTCCATTTTAAAATAAGGATTTCGTAGAAGGGTGGGATAGGGATGATGGGAGGGAGGCTCAAGAGGGAGGGGATATGGGGACATGTGTATGCATATGGCTGATTCACTCTGGTGTACAACAGAAACTAACGCAATATTGTGAAGCAATTATATTCCAATAAAGATCTATAAAAAATAAAATAAATATCACTTTTCTTTTCCTAAAAAAAATTAATAAAATAAGGTTTTCCACATGATTTAACCCCTTGTAGGCTGCTCTCACCTAGCTCATTCAAGGACAGGGGTGAGGTTAGCTCAGACTTGTTAATTTTGTGTTTGAAATAATTTGTGCAGATTTCGCAGTTGACACTATTTGAACCAGACATTGAACACCTAAGGCTTGTTCCCACAACTCGGCAGATCACCTTGGCCCCTTCCCCTATTTTATCCAGTGCTCCTCTGGAAGCCGACCTGCCTACCCAAGACCACCATGGCCTGTGGAGCACTCAGCCCTAGCAATCCCAGCCTCTCCTCAACCCTGGGCTGAAAGCCAGAGAGCCTGGCCGCTGGGGACTAGGCCTGTGAGTGCTAGAGGGCCCCATCAGGAAAAAATGGGTTCTCTTGAGGAGACAGCTGCTCTGCACCCACTCTCAACCCACTCAGAAGGACCCTAGCCCTTCTCCCGTCGTAAACGTGTGAGCAAGCCCGCACTAGCCTACGTTCCTTTGTGCCATTTAGAAAAAGGTGTACCATCTGGATGGACACATCCTAGTAGGCAAGGAGGCAGGGGCTGGATTTTGCTCCCACTTGGCCCCTTCACCTGTGGCCCTAAGTGAACTGGCCTTTCCCCTTGGCTTTTAACATTGTTCTTCCTAAGACAGCCCCTTCTGATTCAAAGGCTGAAAAAATGGGTAATGCCAAGGAACAGATTAAATATGCAAAAGTTGGATACCATTGGCCCGTTTTGAAAATGCTCAAAGCTTTCGGTAGATTTTTGGGTCTACAAGCTCCTTTGCCAGTCTGGGCTGTTCCTGCTGCTGCATGGAGTAGAGGGCTGGATGAGGTGATCTCCAAGATTCTAGCATCATATCAGAGATTTGTTACTTTACAGCCAGTGGTAATTGCAAAATTACTCCCACCAGGGAGTTTGAGTTGAAAGGGAAGTGTTGTAAAACTGTTGCTACTAAAGTATGGTCTGTCCAGCACCAATAAATACTCTGGTTAGGGACGATTTCTCTATTTGAGCATTGCAGGGATTATGAGATGAATGATTAAATCTGTGCAATCCTGGTCCGAAGAAGGGTCTTCCTCCCCTACCCTACCTTTTCCAGTTCTCTCCTCTTTTACTGCCAAATTTCTTGAAAGACGAGTCCACACTTGCTGCTCAATAGCTCCTCTGCCCACCATCTGACGGAATCTGATTGACGGGAGAGCACAAGTGTGTTCCTAATTGCTGAAGCTGCTGGCCTCTTCTTATTTTTTCAACTAGTCAGTATAAAGTGTTCTAAGCTGATGGCTTTTCTTTCCTGTTTTTACACTGCCCTCCTTGGGCTCCAGTTAAATGATCCTTTCCTGGCTTTCCTTCTACTCTCATGGCTTCTTTTCTGCTTCTTCATTAGTTCCTAAACCAAGGATGTCCCTCAGGGTTCTAGCTTGAGCTTTCTTTCCTGATCTCTATTTCTATGTTGGAGATTTGATGTATCCCAGAGTTTCCTTCGTGACTGATGCTCAGGTTTGTATCTGCTGCTCCTGATCTATTTCCAGATCTCCATGCCCACAGTTCTAACTGCTGACTGGACTGCTGCCTGTTCTGCCAGCCCTTCAACCCATTCAAAGCCATCATCTTCCCCCTCCATTTTGCTCCTCTTTCTGGCTTCTCTAGAGAAACACTCTGCACTGCAAAGGGCAAAGACTTTGGGGTCACACCCCTAGGTTGGAATTCTGGCTCTGCACTTTTATGTGTAGCCTTTGAAGCAAGGTCCGTTTTTCTCATGTTCCATGAATGCTACCAATGCTCATTCTGCAATAAGCACTTGCTAGATATTGGTCCCCTTGTCCCTTTCTTCTTAGCATGAACATTTTCCTCTAAAGTGGGTTTGCCTCATCCCCAGGTGGTTCCTGGGAAACTGAGTGGGAACCTCAAGTAAATAGAAACTCTGAGGAGTTAGGAGAGCATGGGCTCATAGGGGCTGGAGCCAGTCAGGGAAGACGCCATTCAAAAGATGTTTTTGCAATTATCTATTTGTTTAATGTAATAATGTTGTTCCCCTTCCCCTACACCTCCCCAAGTCCATGTCAGTTCTTCTGAACCATCTCTCACATTGGTCCCCTCCTTTCCACCCTGAGGAGAAGTTATTTGGGTCCATGCAAACAGCCTCCCAGAGCCTTCTGGCTCTGCCCATCCAGTCCACCCTGCCCACCACCACTGCCTAAAGTACAGTTCTGATCATTTGGATTCCCTGCTTAAACACCTGCAGTGACCCCACCATATCTTGACTTTCAAGGTCTTAAATAATCTCCCTCCAACCTAGTTTTCTGCCAAACTTTGACTGGCTCAATCACAAGTCAGGCTGGGATGAAAGTGACACAGAATCTGGCATCTGGTGGGGAGGGTAGCCAGTGTTCTACCCAATGGGATCCAGTGTAGAGCGTGGGGGCAATGCTTTTGGGCCCTGGCGATGCTCAAAGTGAAGTGGGGGCTTTACCTGCATCTAGGTGCTGTGTTCTTGCCTTCACGGCAGGGGGCATGGCAAGTTTCAGGCAGCAGAGCAAACCTGTGCCCTGGCTGAGCAGGTTAGAAGTCAAGGAAGTGCAAGAGGACCAGCTGGAAATCCAGAGTCTCAGGAAATGGAGGCAAAATTCCAACCTCCATGTGTAGAGCAACATGACAGAGGAGGCGGAGGGAAGAAAGCAGTGCTGTGATCCTGGGCTTAAGGCAGCAAGATTAATTCTGGACTCTGAAGGCAGAACCTTGGCTGTTCATCTTTCTGTTCCCTAGCTTTAGGTGAGAATCTTGCAAGTATTGCTTGCTTATTTGGTTTTACACATCTCACTAGCTTTACCTCCTTCCACAGACGGTGCTGGGTCCTATGAAACCTTTTACATCACCTGACCAGTTGGAATTCTCGCAGCCAAGACAGAAGACAGATGGGTGGTGGTTTGTCATAAACCTCGATCTTAGGTATTGAGCAGGATGTTCAGCCAGTGTGTGAAAAACCTTTTTTCAACTTTCCTGGAGATTTAGGAATAATAAAGAACTCTTATCGTTGTCATTTGGCAAAATGCATTCTGTTTCCACTTTAAAGAACTGAAACTCCCTCCAGTTCAGAAACATTAAATGAATAGTCCACCAAGTGCTGAGAATTTAGCTGCCCACCACTGGGCAGTCCCCTGGCTGTTCCTTGTAGCTTCTATGTAAGCATCCAGTATTTCATTCTGCATTTGTTCTTCTTATTACTAATAGCTAACATTTACTGAGTGTTTACTATGTGCCAGGCACTGTGCAAGGAGAAACACACTGCCTCATTCCCAGCTAGGTCCTGGGAAACTGAGCAGGAATGTGAGATAAAAAGAAACTCTGAGGAGTTAGGGGAGTGTGGGCTCATGCAGGCTGGGACCAGCCAGGGGTGACAGCTTTCAAAAGTTGGGTTTGCAACTCATCCTCAGTTTCATACCCACTGTCTGCCTTCCGCTCACTCTGTGGTGGGCCTGAAGTTGTGTGTTGGGGCGGGGGCATGGTGGAGGAATACGGGGGCTGTTCACGCTTGACCTCGCCAGCCTCTGCTGGGTCTGGTAGCAGGAGTGTTGTGGAGGACATCAGGGCACTGGAAGAACTCCTCCAGCCCCCTGAGGGTTAATGATAAATCCCTTCAAAGGGGCCAGGTTTTATTCCTTGATTCACTGGAAAAAGGCTTAAAAAGCAAATAGCTCTAGAGAAGGTGCCGAGGTTGCCTCCCATTTACAAGAAGAAATGAAAGACTCAGGAAAGCTTTCTGGCAAGGGTGTGGAGAGGATGGTGAAGGATCCTGGCTGTCTGAGGGGAGTGGGGAGGAAAGGGGACACAGTGGGCAGCTGAGAGTTCAGTAGGCAAACCTGCCATCTGAGCATGGCCAAAGGCTCCAAAGCACCCACCCAGCTAAAGTTGGAGGGTGGTTTGCAGCCTCACGTGGGAAGGAACCAAAAATGATGACAAGCAGAGCCAAGCTGATGTCCCTGTTGATGAGAGCAGGACTCTTGGAACATGAACCCTGTGGTTAAAGTGAGGTGCAGGGCCCCCTGGGAGAGCTGTTCCATGCCCAGAACTATGCCAGGATAGCCATGGCCCAGTCACCTACTCACCTGGGGGCCCCCTTTCCCCAAATTCACAATTTGAGAAGGAATTCTTTTTTAAAATGTTTTTGGAAATGTGTATGAAGTGTAACAAGGCATTTGAAATGTAAGGATTTGTGTATTTAGTAAAGCAAAAAGTAAATTACCTTCACTGAAATGAATAAAACACCACAGAAAGTGGGATTGTCTCCAGACAATTTAGTATATCTCATTGTCAGAGACCTGTACCCCTCCTTCCATGAAGAATGTAACAAACCCCAAACCCTAGTTCTAGAGCAATAAGCCTGGTTTAGAGCAACCCCTCCCTGCTTAGTTCACCTTCCATTTCTCTTGACAGTGCAAGAAGGAAGCTGGAATCCAGTGTGTGTGTGTTAGGGGGTGGGGTCACCACTGTACTGCAGATCCCTTGGTTGTGTTGAAGGTTGCCAAGAAAGGCTGGGAGATGGCAGGGCCCTCTCACTAACTGTGGCCATATGCTAAGTGGAGGGCCAGCTGGGAGGGGAGGGCAAAGGGCTCAGTAATCCCCTGTCTTGATTTAAACAAATGGTCAGTACCAGGGGTTTAGGAAATGGAGGTGGAGGTGTCCAGAGGGGCAAAGCAGAGACCAGAATGAGGGCAGAGAGGCTGCTGTCACCACTGAGAATAGTCTGAGTTTAATTGGGAGTGAACTGTTGGGCCAGGGGTTCAGATCAGGGCTTCTGTTTCCAGGAAGGAAGTGATGGAGGGTGAGGGTAGGGGAGCAGGCTAGGGGATAAGTGAACGCTGTCTCTGTAGTGGGCCACAGAAGCATGCACAGGCAAGGTGGTGGAGCTGGAGTGCTTACTGGACAGCTCACCGAGAACAAGGAAACGGGGTCAGATGAACCCGTACGCAGTACTGAAGCCTTAGGTGCAACAGTCCAGGTTTCAGCAGGAGAATCCCAAGGAGTATGGGATGGTGGAGGATCTGCCTTGAGTAGCAATTGTAGAATGCTAGGGGTCAGCTCCAAGGCAACAAGGCCCAAATTAGACAACTGGGGGTGGGCAGCAAGTTGGCATCACACTTTGGACAGTGGGCAGAGCTGTGGCTGCTTGAATAAGAATTCCTGTCTCAAGATGTGATTGGTCTGGGAATGTGGCAGGATTGAGAGCTCAGGTAGCTCAGCTGTCAGGACCTGAGGAGCACCAGGGAAAGCGGGGGCTGGGGACATGAGGCAAAGGTAAAGAGTTTCCAATCTTTCAAAATTTGCTGCCGAACTACTGAGGGCTACAGGCATCAGCAGCCCAGGGATTAGAAGATGAGTAAGACATGGTTCTTACTCTTCAGAGGTTCCTGAATTTTGGGGAACGACAGGCTGGGGAAAAAATAGAGACTCCAGTATCTTGAGATGATTTGTCAAATTCAAGGTGCTTTTAAACTGCTGTATGAAAACAGCCTTCTACTGCTTATATTTTACTCCAATAATACTCTTTAGCTTATATATATCAAATCTAGTCATCCATGAACTATTTCACTGAGGCACTGAACGTTTTAACATTCCACCTTCAATTCACACCCCACCTCCCAGATGCACATGGTCAGAATTTCCTATTAGTTACCAATAAAATCAGCTGGTGACCTGGACCTGCTTTGGGTTGGACGTCCAGAAGGTGGTGCTTTTGTTTCCTTTCATAGTTTTAGCCCTGAATCATTGAAGAGGATCAGGAGTCAGTGTAATAATTACTTTGGGGTTTTACTGAAAAATTAGAGTGGGGTGCCATTTGAGAGTAGGTGGAGACCGGCAGGGTGAGTTAGGGCAAAGGTGTCTGTGCCCAGCAGAGGAGGAGGTGCCTGGGGCCCTGTGTGGGAACAGGCACCTTCTGCAGGTCGTGGTACCAAAGTCTGAGCTGCCGCTCCTCGAGAACCTTAGGCGGCTCACAACAGCCTCAAGGAAGCAACACTGTGAAAAGCCCTAAGTTCAAGTGGGCTCAGTTTCCTGGTCACTTCAAAACAGACCTTCCCTGATTTGCATCAAGGTTTATATTGTTTTAGCAGTGGCTCTTGGAAACAATCATGCTAACCCTGTTACAGCTGTTAGCCACTTTCTCTCTTGGCTGACAAGGCTGGGTTATTTTTCCTTTCCTTAAAAGTTATACTTTCTATTATTTTGATTGGGGTTGGTCTAGGGAACTGGGAAAGACAGGATAGGTAAGGAAGGAAGACAGATTAAATTTTCTAGCTCATTCCCAGAGGTCTATTTTTCATTTGGAGTGGGTGTCATCTGGATGAGTTATGTGTAGGAGGAACATGTGGTGGCAAAACCCCACTCTTGTCGACGCTGCCCTCTATTGATGCCACCCCATGGATGGAAATGATGGGCAGGATGGATCGAAAGCTTTTTCTGCTGGAATCATCTTCGGCAAGACTGCAGCAGTACCTTCTGTCCCCTCTAGAGGCCTCCTAGAGGTATATTCTGAATCTGCCACTGTTTACCTCTCTCAAGATGTCATGGGCTGTACCAAAATGTTCATTGCAGCTCTATTTACAATAGCCAGGACATGGAAGCAACCTAAGTGTCCATCAACAGATGAATGGATAAAGATGTGGCACATATATACAATGGAATATTACTCAGCCACAAAAAGAAATGAAATTTATTTGTAGTGAGGTGGATGGACCTAGAGTCTGTCATACAGAGTGAAGTAAGTCAGAAAGAGAAAAACAAATACCATACGCTAACACATATATATGGAATCTAAAAAAAAAAAAAAGGTCATGAAGAACCTAGGGGCAAGACAGGAA
This sequence comes from Delphinapterus leucas, assembly GCF_059928025.1. Classification (NCBI taxonomy): domain Eukaryota; kingdom Metazoa; phylum Chordata; class Mammalia; order Artiodactyla; family Monodontidae; genus Delphinapterus; species Delphinapterus leucas. The sequence continues at coordinate 87,460,802 of NC_143130.1, forward strand.
TAAAGACACAGACCTACTAGAGAATGGACTTGAGGATATGGGGAGGGGGAAGGGTAAGCTGGGACAAAGCGAGAGAGTGGCATGGAAATATATACATTACCAAACGTAAAAGAGATAGCTAGTGGGAAGCAGCCGCATAGCACAGGGAGATCAGCTTGGTGCCCTGTGACCACCTAGAGGGGTGGGATAGGGAGGGTGGGAGGGAGGGAGACACAAGAGGGAAGAGATTTGGGGACATATGTATAACTGATTCACTTTGTTACAAAGCAGAAACTAACACACCATTGTAAAGCAATTATACTCCAATAAAGATCTTTAAAAAAAAAAAAGTACATTTGAAATAATTTCTCTGTATAGACAGGTCTAAGTCATACATGTAATCTGGAATTTTTGAATAGCCACATTAAGAATTGAAAAGAAACACGATTTTTGAATAGCCACATTAAAAATTGAAAAGAAACACGGGGGCAAAAAAGGAAAAGATTTCATGGGCATGAGGTGTCAACATATGGCTTGTATGTAAGCCAGTATATCTCTTGTTCATGGATCCCTGCCTTTTATTTCCTTCTGGGTGATTTTCATCAGCCTTCCACTGGATACCTGCTCCATGCTTACAAGTCAACACATCTCTGCAGGATGAAAACAAGTGGGAAATCCTGAATGGGAAGGAGGTGATGGTATCGGAAGCACAGGCAGCAGGAGAACATTTGTTCTTTTTTTTTTTTTTTTTAACATCTTTATTGGAGTATAATAAAGGGAGCAAGGTGTTTAGAGGAATTTTTGCTGAGTAAAGCTGTTATAACACACCAAAAGGGGAGGATGACATGTGATGCCTTAAGGCCTTCATCACTGCAAGGAGAAGATGAGGCCAGGAGGAGCTGCAATCAGGGAAGACAGCTATAACACAAGTCTTAAGGTCGGCTTGCTGTTGACTCAGGCCTCTGTGTCTCAGGTCTTAGCATGCCAGAAGTCCCTGTGGATTGTGACAAGACTTCTGAGTCCAGAGAGGTAAACAGCACAAGGGCAAACTTGGTTGCAGTAACTCTGGCCAGAATGAGCAGCCTCCTCTGCGAAAACACACCCTCTGCCCCTTTACCTCAGGCCTCCCAAAGTTGCCCTGAAGTTCAACTTGAGGCAGTTGTGCTTTGCTGCCCTCTGCTGCCTAAACACTATTCTTTAATAGCCGTCACTAGGCTGATGTCTGGAGATGACTTTTCCAGGGCAGGCCCTCCTCTGCTGCCCTCTGGTACTTTGGCTTCTAGGAGTAGCTTTCTGCCTAGCTCATGGCATCCAACAAGGTAAAATTGCTTGGAAAAAGCAACCCTGTTTGGTATTGGTTAAGCTTTTACTAGGTGCCTTAGGCTGCATGCAGAGGTCCTTCCAGAGAGGACCTCAAACACTTGAAGCAGCCTCCATTCTTATCTAGCAGGTCACGCTTCTCTTCTAGGCCTTTTGGCCTCTTCTGGGAATAGTTTCCTGGAGAAATAGGAGGAGAGTTGCAGGCCACCATACTGGAACATTTCTAGGATAGGAGTAAGATCCTCCTAGCTAAGAAGGGGGATCTGTGAACCTTTCTAGAAATAATAGTGTCTTGGGTGTTCAGTCAAGAGAGGCAAGTCCTGGGGGAACTACTGGCAGCTGGGCAGGAGGCAACAGATCTTTGGGTGCTCAGTTGGGAGTGGCATCAAAGGACACTGCTTTTGCCAATGAAAGGCACCTGCAGTGGCAACCACTTCTGCAAAGGATGCCTTGGGGCTTGATGTCTGTCAGTGTACCATCTCTCGATCTGGAGGCAGAAGCTTACTGTTCTGGGTTCCCAGCTGCTCCCCCATTCCTGAGATCGGGAGATGGAGCTTACATGGGCTGGGCAGCTTCCTGGCAGTCCTAGAATCAGTCTGTGACGGCTCTGTGGTCCAGACATCTGTGGAAGAGTGGCCTGCTGCTCTGCAGGACCCCAAATGACACCAGGCCACGTTCCTTGGTGCGAGCAGTTTCATTCGTGTGAAAATTTTCCTTTCAAAGCTTCAATGTGGGACACTTGCAGGCAGAGGCCTCATGGATCCAAGCCTATTTCCTTCAGCCACACAGTGCTGACAACTGAGTGGTTCCTTCACAGACCATTGCATTTCCCCACCTCTACCCAGGCAAGTGAAAGCCTGGAGCTTACCAAGGATTGGTATCCTGAGTGGTGCCTGAGTTACCTCCCAATAGGCAAGAGGTGGCCAAAAGGCAGGCGGAGGCACCTCATGTCCCAGAAGTAGAAGCAAAGAATCCAAAGCAAATGGCCACAAGGGTGGGGAGAGCCAAATTAGAGCCAAAGGGGTAGAGAGACCAGAATGGATAGATAGGAATAAAGGCAGGTTTTATTTTTAGATTGAGGTCCAAGATACAAACATCTGCAGAGCCTGCTCCTTTGGAAGGAACCAGGCACATGAGGTACAGGGCCAAGGACTAGTTCAAACCCTTCAGGCCCATCCCTTCTGCTTTTTCTCCTTTGACTTAGAATTTAACAAAACCATTTGATTGTGTTCTAAATGCAAAAGCCTGTACAAAGTACTTGGAATTGGGGGAAAAAAAGGATAAGGTGGTTTCTGCCTCAAGGAACATACAGTCAAGTTCATGACCTCTTTCCCCCTTAGCCTCTTCTACGTGTCTCTCATTCCTTCAACTAGCATTTCCTAAGTACCAACCTTGTACTTGGAAATTTTAATTCCTCTTGCCTTCTTCTACCCGTAATTCCTCTTTCTCATATCCCTTCCCTTTCTGCTTCCATTTCTTTCTCAAAAAGTAGACAATAAAGAAAAATTGGGGGGATTGGAAAGGAGGAAGAGATTTTAAGGGAAAATGTTTGCTTGGTGACATACCTGAGTTTATTCTGTGACACTCAAATGCCTGTGTCCATTTGACTCATAGCTTGGGTTAGGGAAAGTCAGTGTTTCATTTCCTCTTGTAATGAATTTCTGCAGAGCATGAGCCCCATCCCATTTGAACAGGATGTAATTTTTTTTTAACTGCCATGTATCTCTAAATAAATTCAAACTGGTTGTGGGTCTTTTATCTACTTTGTATATGAGAGATGAGATGATGCTAATCTGACAGTGACCAGAGTGAAGTAGTGAATGAGAGCCAAAGCTCTTCATCACCCCACCTGATGCTTCCACCCCAGCTCCTAGCCCCGGCCTCACCTTCTCCTGCACAGTGTGTTCATCACAAGACCCTTTAGGGGTCGAGCCAAAGGCATGAATTCTCCTCTAGTGGCAAGCACTTTGGAGGCTGGTAAAAAAAAAAAAAAAAAATCTCTTAAATCCTAGGTACTCTTTTTACCTCTTACCTTAATTCTTAACTCTAAGTCTTTGATCCCTTATTTGCTTGCTTGCTTCTCACCTAAGATGGACCCAAAGAGACCTGTGGAGGATGAAGGAGGTAGGGAAAGAGATGGAGGGTGGAGCTGTGTTATGGAGTTATACAGTGAAGGGGTGTATATAGCTTTTTTTTGCTCCCACACATCACCTATCCTACCTGTTAAGAAGCTTGGAATGCTGTCATTCCTTTGACTCTTAAGGAAATTTAAGAGTTTTTCATTTAAAAATATATTCCTAAAATGCAAATGTCCCTGTGAGGGGTAATACTTGGATGACAGTTAATTTGAAGGGAGGGTCTCAGTGGGCAAAGTTGCCACAAAGGGGGTGAGAAAGAACCCCAAGGCCAAACCTTACCTGCTTAACCAACTGATTATTTTTATTGCTGTCTCCTGGTTAATGCTATGCTGCGTACAGGGGAGAAGATAAAAGGCAGATTTGTATGCAAGCCCCCTCCTCCCAGCACATACACACTTGGACCTGAACCAGTGGTAACTGTTCACACACAAAAATATCTGGCTGAAGGCTAAGATCACTTCAGATTTCCAACTTAACATTTTCCTAAGTGTAGATTTTTCTCTTAATTTTCCTTTGGAAAAGACAAAAGTAGCTTCACAATTCCCAGGTCTTCATACTCCAAACTGCACTCAAGTTTGCCTGGGACAGGTATACGTGTATACGGAAATCTACATTCCCAGTACATCTCAGACCCCCACGAGGAGTCAAAGTTTCAGAGAGCCCTGTGAGGTTGTAACTCCCTCCCAGGGACCAGCGGCATTACTCCCTGTCCACGGGAGCGTACGCACAGATCTTTTTTCCTCCTCATGGTCCGTTTTCTATTTGTGATTAGTAATTGGCTTCTCTTGGTACGTTACGACCTATTACAAAAGCCAAACATTAAGAGGGCGAGCTGAAATGACAAAATTTGGTTATAATTTATGTTGGCCCCTGACATATATATTTTTTTTAATGATTTGGTCTCTAAGCAACTGATCTCTTAGCAACAAGAAGCACCTTTATAAAAGATGGCACACAAAGAGTGATTGCCAGAAAATCCACCCGGTTCTTAAACAGCCGCGCATCATTAGCAAAACTCACCATCTTCAAGAGTCCAAAACTAGAAGTGACCAGCAGACCCAGGTAACCTTGACATTTGCACATTTTCCTGAAAAAAAAAAAAAAAACTCATGCAACTATTGAAGAGAACAAAATTTTTTGAAATATGTTCATTTTTTGAGGTCTTATTAGTTGGTCTTGGCTAACTTTTAATAGAATGTATTCTATTAAATAACTGCTTCTTAATTTTTTAAAACAACTTGGACTTGAATTTTGTGATCAGAAAACAGTTCACTTAAAATATTTTATTGACATGAGGCTAGAAGGGGGAAGCAATCTATCCTTTTCAGAGTTTATTTCTGTAGGTTTTCATCTGAAGGGGAAAATCCACACTGTGGCAAAATAAGAGAGTGAAAATGTCACCCCGAGTGGTATGCACTTCTGGGGAAATATGTGTATTTTTTTTCCTAATGTTTATTTAAGCTGCTAAAATATTTAAAGAGTAGCAAAATCATTTTACTTCCAAACTTCAGCTTTTTAATCCAGTGTTGATTCCAGTAGCAAATGATGGTCTTCTATTACAAATATTCATGGACTGGTTTTTCTTTTCTCCCTTTCATAGCTTTTCTATTTGTTTTCATTGACATAAGAAAAGATTCATTCCAATGCTAAAAATAGGAGAAATTCCAGCTATCTGTACCTTGTTTCCTTTTTTCAGGTACCCAGGATTTGAAGACTTAAATGTCATTCTAGAAAGCTGGAGTTAGAGATGAGGAACAATTGTTTTTCCTCTGAACCCCTTCAATTAAGACTGTGTAATTATAAACCCACTTGGGGTACTCAAAGTGCATAAAAAGATGTTCTGTGAGAGCGAAATAAAAATCTCCCTAATTGAACTAGGAAACAACATTACATAGAGATATCAAAGATCTAAGCAAACAGACTTTAGAAAATTGCAGTTTCAATAAAGACAAGTTGTGGTACTTTTGTTTTTTATAAGAATTGTGCATGCCACTTATCTTTAAGTTGAAGTGTGCTGACATCTTCTTGGAACCAGAAAATGGGATACTTAGTCTAAATACAGAGTTGGCAATGAGTCAGGGCATTCAAAATCAGGATAGTTCCAGAAAATTTGGGACCTACAATTCCTCTGTTAAGAAAATGCTCCTTATGAGCACAATATGATTACACTTGATTTAAAAAGCTGCTTATGACCTGTATTTCTGTTACTGCTACCAATTTCAGGCAGAAAGAATTCCTTCTTGTGATTGCTTTGCTTGGAAGTTAACCACCTGGGTATTTTAAATTGAATTGCAAAAACTTTCTTTCTTCCTTTTTTTTAAAAGCAATGTACTATGAAAGCACAGAGAAACATAGCTTTGTCCTTTAGAACTAAAGATTTATTGTACTTATATTTGCAGTCTGGTCATTATTGTGGAAACTTGTTTGTGGCTTTAAGGAACTTGGATAAATAACTAAAAGATATAACTTGTGTTGGCTGTGTTTGGATGTGTTTCTACTTTTAAGTGTACCACAGTCTCATAAATATAAAGAGGGGGATTAAAATAAGCAAAGATATGGAAACATTTATATTGCGAGTGATAGCAAAGTTTTTGCAGTGGTTCTTTAAGATTTTTCAAACCTAGCCACTGTGGCCTTTGAGGGTCACATCTTCTACATTTTTTCTATGCGTAAGGAAACAAAGGGGGCCCACAGCAGGCACTGTAGAGCTTGTGACTTTGGCTGTCTTAATGAGCCATCTGACCAAGATGGACAAACAATTACAAGATTTGAGATGTACAATGTGAGACTTAGGATGGACTGGCCACTATAGACTAAGCCAATTTATTCTGCTGTGTTGGGATTAGTTACTTCTGCAACACACACACACATACATACAAATGGTCTCAGTATAAATCATAAACCAGGAAATCAAAGTGAGCCTCTCCATTAGTGAGGGCTTCCCAGGAAAAAGGACAGTTTTAGTTTCATGAATGAAAAGGTTCCATCATAATCCTTACTTGAAATCTAAAAATCCTAGGCAAAACTTGATGCTCCTTTTCCTTCTAACCTTCGGCTGGGATTGGGCTGCTAGGGTGCAGAGAGGGTGTGAGGGACAGACAGTCCTGCTTTGTGGAAGGTCCCTACTGCCAGAGCACCCACTTACTTTGAACACCTTAACACCTAAACTGAAATGGTCAGGCAGGAGCCTGATCAATTACAACAGGACTGGCTTTTTAACAGAAAAAAATTCACCCTCTTAAATGAGCCATACTTGAGATAATTTGGTCATTCTCTGGTGACTGGGAAGCAAGAAAAAAACCTTTGGAGCAGCCCCTTTGGGTTAGGTGTTTTACAACGTACAGTCCTGTTTAATCCTCACAACAGCTGTGCAAAGCCATCGGCAGCTCCATTTTACACGTGTAAACCGGATTCGGCAGTCAAGATGTTGCCTAAACAGTGAATGGCAAAGTCGGGGTTTACACCCAGGGCCAGTCTGACTCCCCAGCCCATGCGCTCTCCTTGTGCCACAAGAGCACAAGCCACTATTTTAAACTGACCTTCAAATAGTCCCTCTGGTCTTAGTAAAGCAAAAGTTCTTAGTAGGTGGGCTGGCAGTAAAGATTTAGGCATCTTTTCACAGAAGAGACTTCTTAACTCCCAGTTCTGTTGGCTGGAGTGACTCAGACCCCGCATTTTCAATGGTTGTCACACAGGCTACGAACTGGAGGGGGCACTTGGCTGGTCTGTGGTAGCAGTGGCCATAGGGTGCGTCGCCATTCCTTGCCATGATGCACATCCCAAGTGAAGTGGGGTAGGATTCTTTGAGGTACCATTTCTGTGAGAACAGAGCCTGAGGCAGGGCTCCCTGGGAGGCATCCCCGTATCACAACAGTTAGGGACTGCACAGGTAGAGAGGAAGCAGGTCAAGTGACATGCCAGCAAGTTAAGGTGGCTGGGAAGAGAACCCAGGTGTAGGTGGAGTAGGGGTGGGTAAGATGATGCTACAGAAAGCAGAGCTTTCTCCTGAGGACATCGCTTCAAAGCTGCAGGACAGCAGGGCCCTGTCTACTCTGGTTCTAAACCCTCTGGCTCATGTTGTTAACCCCTCTTCAAATATCCCTGACAAAGGGATTAGTCTTAGAGAGTTAATTTAACAAAACTTCCCTGAATCAGTATTTGGGGAGGAGATCTAAGAGGTGTGGGGGCCAGGGCAGCTGTGACTAACCCTGGAACAAAGCACTTTACACACCCCTATCTCTTTTGATCCTTACATCAGTCAGCTCAGAGACCTGAAGAATCTTGCCCAAGGTCAAACTCAAAAGTCTTTTTACTGGAAACCCTGTGGTTCTTTTCCTGCAACTGGGAAATACAATGGTATATATAGGTACATGTAGATTCTAAGGTGTGATATGGATCCAAAAAGGTTTGGGGTTGGAGGTGATCTGCCTTGAACTTGGCATGATCATCAAGTGAATACCAGGGGCAGCTCTTCACCTACTACACTTGAGTCCGTGCCTGGAGGAAGGACTAACACTCTAACAGGTGTAAGAGGCAACCTCCCATTTCTTTTTCCAATCCTTCTCTGCTGGGGTATACCCACGGGTAATCCCTCCAACCATAAATCAGAAGGCTGGTGGGCAGCTTAGGAAATCTGAGAATGCATGGTAATAGGTTCTACTTTTGTGCAAAGCATAATAATTATCTCTGTGCAAAGGTACCCAAGTAATTCCCATGCCTCTACTTCCATATGGTTCTTGCCTCCAATCAGACATGCCCACCCTCTTTGAGTTCCTTCCTGGTGTGTGGTGCTAGAACACATACAGTCAGCACATAGATGTCACATACCTACCATGGACAGCACAGGCCAAATCCCCCTCTCTATATAGTGCTCAGAAAGTCTCCTCTCACCTGGCATCCCTGGGCACAAGAAGAGGGCCACTTATTTCATTTCTTAAAAAGCATATCAGTTGAAATTTGGGAGCTGACTTAGAGTTTGCTTAATTTAGACTTCTTATTTTGGAGATGAGGAAACTGAGCTGAAGTGATTTGCCCAAGATCTATGCAGCTGGTCAAAGTGACAGATAGAGCTCAGTTCTCTTGACTCCCAGTCCAGTGCTCTTTCCTCTGTATCATAATTATTAATCCTAAGAAGAAGGTAAGAGTCCAAACTATTACTCCTATTTTAAAGGTAGAAAAACTGAGGGCATAATTCAGTTAGGGATGACTGCCACTCCAAAAGTATGAAAATTAATCTATGAAAGTGACTTAACAGCTCCTCAGGTTTAATAATTTTCATTCTCCCTGGTGGATGCAAATATGCACAGTTCCCTGTTACAGTGAACACACTGAAGTGTCCAAAGGCTATTCAATATGTTGATCATATAATTTCTCTCCTGTATGGAAAGTAAGGAAGGGGATGGAAAAACAGTCCCTGCCATTATGAAGCCTAGCATCCAAACAGATTATGCATTTATGGAATCCCCAAAAAGATAAACCGGTGTATATCCCATGTCAGGACTGTCTCAGCCAGGCCTCATACCAAAACTTGACAACAAAGGGTACTGTAAGCAGTAGTCCTTATGGATTTTCCTTCTGTTGAACCCACACTTGAATCTGGTACTACCTCAGAAGAGGCTCTAACAGAAATAACCCTGATATGCAATTATGGGAACTCTACAGTTCTGATGACAATTCTAAAAATTTAAATGGAAGGCGTGAACTCACATGGATTGAGCTCTCTGTGCCAAGTTCTGTGCTAGGGCCTTTACAAAGGTTTTCTTATTTAATGTTCATAAATCCATGATGCTGATATTCTGAGCACTATTTTCCAGATGAGGAAGCTGAAACTTCTGCATTTAAGGAAACTGCCAAAGGGGGCAATACCACAAAGTGGTGATTATTTATTCAATATATGTTTACTGCACTTAAATGATGTGCCTGGCACTGGACTAGATACTGGTGATATAAAGTTAAATCAGACATGGTCCTTGTCTTGAAGAAGCTCAGGGCCTAATAATATTCATTTACAGTTAATGTGGGAGCTTCTGCTCGTCAGAGCTAGGTTAATAGCAAGTAAGATATTTGCTAAGTACATTCTGAAAGATTTACTCTAGAACATTCATTCTGAAGGTTGGAAAGGGTTAGAGAAGAAATCCTAGGATAGGAAAATATAGGGCTAGGATTTACAATGAGAGGGAAAATTGAAGATTGACAGAAAGTTAGCATTCATGACATGTGGAGTAAAATGGGCAGACAGCATGGGGGAAAGAATGATCAGGTCACATAAAATAGCAGTCCCCAACCTTTTTGGCACCAGGGATGGGTTTTGTGGAAGACAATTTTTCTGCAGACGGGGGCAGGGGCGGCGGCGGTGGGGAGTGGTTCAGGCAGTAATGCGAGTCATGGGGAGCAGCAGATGAAGCTTTGCTTGCTAGCCCTCTGCTCACCTCCTGTTGTGCAGCCCAGTTCCTAACAGGCCGCAGACCAGTAGTGGTCCGCAGCTCAGGGGCTGGGGACCCCTGACATAAAAGGGCCAGCAAACCTTGGGTTTCTTGTCGGTGTTCCATATTGAGGAATAATATGAACAATGAACTTGGTGATAGAGTACACTGGTAGAAAACAAAGATCAGACAAAGGAGTTTGGATTAAGTGAACAGAAAATGGGGAGCCAATTAAAATCTGCTGATGTAGGCTCCTGGTTTTTGAATATCACTAGACATCTGTGACAAATAGTGCCAGAGGAAAAGAGTTTTGTCCGTGTGTCATTGACACTGTCTGGGGCATACTACCAACTAAAAGATCAGTCTTTTGAAATCCTTGAGCTAATCAGGAGTGAACGGATGAGGTCCTGGCCTGGGCAATAGCTGCAGAGGATAAAGCCTAACTGGAGACTGGTTCAGAGCAAACAATGGGCTAGACTTGGTGATTAGATGAAAGGAGGGAAGGAGGAAAGAAAACAAAGAGAATGGTGGTATGCCTAGAAGTAAATGAAATTTGGAATGAGCTAGCTGGTAAGCTTATTTTTCAATAAGGTTTAGATATTATAAATGTGCTTATTCAAGTGGGGGACATTTCTTGGAAATGTTAAATATGTCCCCCAAAGCACAAATCAAGACATATGGGGTCTAAGAAATTGTGCTTTTCTGAGAGTACAGGAAGGTGGGGGAGGGGGCAACCTGGAAAACATCATTTAGATGCTAAACCATTAGAATTTCCAAGATATTTTAATCATTTTATGGGGCCAGTAGGGGTATTCTAGGACACCCAGGAAGCCTGGGGACCATAACTTTAGGCAACGGGCAGACCTGATGAGAGGGGTATTGCTCCTACAGGTGTTTGAAGGAGTGTCTCCAAGAATAAGTGTGGAGAGGGACAAAACAGAAGACCTCAGTCTGCAGACTGAGTGACCGTGGGTGATTAATGAGACAAGGTCACAATAAGGAATCAGGACAGAAGACAGATAAAAGGTGACCAGAGGCTTTGGAAGAGACCCAGAAGCAAACTGTTCCAAGAAGATGTTCTCTGCAAAGGAGCAGAGAAGTAAAAATTTCTTAGACTGCCAAACAATTCATCAGACTGGTGAGAGAGAAGTCACTGGCACCCTCAAAAGGCAGTGTGGGTGGAACAGGAAGCTGGTGAACTACAAAGGTTGGTAGGCACCCGGGGGGTGGAGTGAGAGAGGCCAGTCAGGCCTCCTGACCCACAAGCCCATATGCTGGACAGATGCAGAATTAGTCAATCCAAAGGCTTGGCTGTCAGCGTAAATCCATTTTTTTTTTAACACCTTTATTGGAGTATAATTGCTTTACAATGGTGTGTTAGTTTCTGCTTTATAACAAAGTGAATCAGTTATACATATACATATGTTCCCATATCTCTTCCCTCTTGTGTCTCCCCTCCCTCCCACCCTCCCTATCCCACCCCTCCAGGTGGTCACAAAGCACTGAGCTGATCTCCCTATGCTATGCGGCTGCTTCCCACTAGCTATCTATTTTATGTTTGGTAGTGTATATATGTCCATGCCACTCTCTCACTTTGTCCCAGCTTACACTTCCCCTTCCCCATATCCTCAAGTCCATTCTCTGGTAGGTCTGTGTCTTTATTCCCGTCTTACCCCTAGGTTCTTCATGACATTTTTTTTTCTTAGATTACATATATATGTGTTAGCATACGGTATTTGTCTTTCTCTTTCTGACTTACTTCACTCTGTATGACAGACTCTCGGTCCATCCACCTCACTACAAAGAATTCAAATTTCGTTTCTTTTTATGGCTAATATTCCATTGTATATATGTGCCACATCTTCTTTATCCATTCATCTGATGATGGACACTTAGGTTGCTTCCATCTCCTGGCTATTGTAAATAGAGCTGCAATGAACATTTTGGTACATGACTCTTTTTGAATTATGGTTTTCTCAGGGTATATGCCCAGTAGTGGGATTGCTGGGTCATATGGTAGTTCTATTTGTAGTTTATTAAGGAACCTCCATACTGTTCTCCATAGTGGCTGTACCAATTCACATTCCCACCAGCAGTGCAAGAAGGTTCCCTTTTCTCCACACCCTCTCCAGCATTTATTGTTTCTAGATTTTTTGATGATGGCCATTCTGACCGGTGTGAGATGATATCTCATTGTAGTTTTGATTTGCATTTCTCTAATGATTAATGATGTTGTGCATTCTTTCATGTGTTTGTTGGCAGTCTGTATATCTTCTTTGGAGAAATGTCTATTTAGGTCTTCTGCCCATTTTTGGATTGGGTTGTTTGTTTTGTTATTGAGCCGCATGAGCTGCTTATAAATTTTGGAGATTAATCCTTTGTCAGTTGCTTCATTTGCAAATATTTTTTCCCATCCTGAGGGTTGTCTTTTGGTCTTGTTTATGGTTTCCTTTGCTGTGCAAAAGCTTTGAAGTTTCATTAGGTCCCATTTGTTTATTTTTGTTTTTATTTCCATTTCTCTAGGAGGTGGGTCAAAAAGGGTCTTGCTGTGATTTATGTCATAGAGTGTTCTGTCTATGTTTTCCTCTAAGAGTTTGATAGTTTCTGGCCTTACATTTAGGTCTTTAATCCATTTTGAGCTTATTTTTGTGTATGGTATTAGGGAGTGTTCTAATCTCATACTTTTACATGCACCTGTCCAGTTTTCCCAGCACCACTTATTGAAGAGGCTGTCCTTTCTCCACTGTACATTCCTGCCTCCTTTATCAAAGATAAGGTGACCATATGTGTGGGGGTTTATCTCTGGGCTTTCTATCCTGTTCCATTGATCTATCTTTCTGTTTTCGTGCCAGTACCATACTGTCTTGATTACTGTAGCTTTGTAGTATAGAATAAAATATCTAGGAATAAACCTACCTAAGGAGACAAAAGACCTGTATGCAGAAAATTATAAGACACTGATGAAAGAAATTAAAGATGATACAAACAGATGGAGAGATATACCATGTTCTTGATTGGAAGAATCAACATTGTGAAAATGACTCTACTACCCAAAGCAATCTACAGATTCAATGCAATCCCTATCAAACTACCACTGGCATTTTTCACAGAACTAGAACAAAAAATTTCACAATTTGTATGGAAGCACAAAATACCCTGAATAGCCAAAGCAATCTTGAGAACGAAAAACGGAGCTGGAGGAATCAGGCTCCCTGACTTCAGACTATACTACAAAGCGTAAATCCATTTTAAAATCCAGCTGTCTGCCTCTGCCTGCGTCAGGCTGGGGAGGAAAAAGCATGAACCTTGGTGTCAGACAGACAGATTTTAATCCTTCCTCAGACAGAAATCAACTGTGAGACAATATCAAGGAGATTTAACCTCTATTTCTTCATCTTTAAAATGGAACTGCTTCTACTTATCCCACAAGGTTTTTTTTTCTTTTCTTTTTTTTCTTTTTAAAGACTAATATGAGATAAAATGCCTATAAAATATGGGGAAACTCAGTAAACACCAACTCCCCTAGGACAGTGGGTTGTTTAGATGTGTTACTTGGAGTCTTGGAGTTCTTCAGAAATTTTCAGAAGCTGTTTTTGAAGGTGTCGGGGGTGGGGAAGTTCTGGGTAGACAAAAGCTGAAGCCTCAGGTACCCACACCCTACTCTTACTAGAGCGCTGGCGTCCTATGAAAATTTTTGTTTAAAAAGGTGAGGAGAGCAGAAAGAAAACTACTGGGACTAGCACTGAATTTAGCAAGGTTTCAGGATACAAGGTTAATATACAAAATTCAGTTGTATTCTTATACACTAGTAGCAATCAATTGAAAAATAAAAATTTAAAAACAATTCCACCTAAATGCCCATCAACAGAGGAATGGATAAAGAAGATGTGGTATATATATATATAATGGAATATTACTCAACCATATAAAAGAATGAAATAATGCCATTTGCGGCAACATGGACGGACCTAGAGATTGTCACAGTGAGTGAAGTAAGTCAGCTAGAGAAAGACAAATATCATATGATATCGTTTATATGTGAATCTAAAAGAAGGCTACAAATGAACTTACCTACAAAACAGAAATAGTCACAGATGTAGAAAATAAACTTATGGTTACCGGGGGTAAGAGGGGGGAGGGATAAATTGGAAGATTGGGATTGACACATACACACTACTATATATAAAACAGATTACTAACAAGGACCTACTGTACAGCACAGGAAACTCTACTCAATACTCTGTAATGGCCTATATGTGAAAAGAAGCTAAGAAAAGGGTGGATATATGTATATGTATAACAGATTCAGTTTGCTGTATACGTGAAACTAACACAACATTGTTAGTTAATCAACTATACCCCAATAAAAAAAAAAAAGCAGAAAACAATTCCAATACAGTAAGACCAAAAGCAATAAAATACTTCATAATAAATCCAACAAAAGATGTATAAGATCTCTACATTGAAAAGTACAAAATATTGCTGAGAGAAATTGAAGAAGACCTAATAAATGGTGAGATACATCAGATTTGTGATATAAGACTATATTGTTAAGGTGGCAATTCTGCCTAAATTGTTCTGTAGAGTCAATGAACTGTCAATTAAAATTCCAGCAGGCTTTGTTTGTTTTAGAATTTCACAAAACAAAGCTGATTTCAAAATTTATACAGAAATGCAAAAGACCTAAAATAACCAAAGTATGGTCAGTTAGGGGCCTTTGAGAAGCAGGCCGCAAGACCGGATTTAGATATGCAAGAGATTTCTAGATGAAAATGACTGGGGAGGATAAAAGAGGCGGGAGCAGGAGAAGAAAGGAAGTTGTCAGATTCCAATGCAGGTATGACACCCATGAAAGGAGAGGGGGAAGGAAGAATTGTGTGGAAAGGGCAAAAGGGCTTCAGACTACAGTGTAGTGCTGAGAGTTTTAGTCAGGAAACGGGAGTTCCCAAGCAAAGACTGCCTGTTGGAAGAGTCCTGCATTGGATGGAATGGGCTATCACCATACCCCCACCATACTCAGTCATTGGTTGCAAGCTACCAAGAGAAAGATAGTCTTTTTGTGAACTTGGTGGTGAATCCAAAGGGTGGAGCCATCAACTATGCAACCAATAGCAGGTTCTTTGGAAGGAGATCTGAGCAGTACACCTTCATGGCAAAGTAATATTTAAAAAGAACACAGTTGGAGAACTTACCTTCCAATTTACCAACCTTACCTTTATATTTCAATATTTTCTATAAAGCTACAGTGATCAAAACAGTTTGGTATTGGCAAAAAATAAACATATATGTGAAAGGAACAGAATAGAGAGTCCAGAAAGAGTCTCACACATATACTGCCAATTTTAAACAAAGGTACCAAGGCAATTCAACGGGGAAGGAAAACTCTTTTCAACAAATGGTGCTGGATCAACTGGATATGGATGAGGGGGTGGAGGATGGAAGAGGTATCAAACCTTACCTCACACCATACACAGAAATTAACTCAAAATGAATCACAGACCTAAATGTAACACCTAAAACTATTAAACTTCTGGAAGAAAACAAGAGAAAAATCTTTGTGATCTTAAAGTGGCAAAGTTTCTTTAGAACACACACAAAAAAGCATGAACCATAGAAGAAAATTGATAGTTGGGCTTCAACAAAAATTTAAAACTTGATTTTCAATAGAAACTAGGAAAATAAAGCAGACTACAGACTAAGAGAAAATATTTTGAACACATATATTAAACAAAAAACTTGAATCCAGAATATATTTTTTAAAAACCTCTTAAAATTCAGTAAGACATACCAATTTTAAAAAACAGGGGAGGGGGTTCCCTGGGGCCTAGTGGTTAGGACTCCAGGCTTTCACTGCCATGGCCAGGGTTCAATCCCTGGTCAGGGAACTGAGATCCTGCAAGCCATGTGGCACCACACACACACACAAAAAACTCCCAAAAAACAAAACAAAACAAAAACACAAACAAAAAACCAGGGGAAATATTTGACCAGATGTTTCACAAAAGAAGATATGTGAATGGCCAGTAAGCTCACTAAAAATAGCTCAAAATTACTAGTGATTAGGGAGATGTGAATTAAGACCGTAGTCAGATACTTCTAGAATGGCTAAAATGAAAAGACTGACAGATAACAAGTGTTGGTGAGAATGTGGAGCAACTGGAACTCATATGCTTCTGGTGCTTTGGAAGATTATTTGGCAGTTTCTTAAAAGGTTAAACATATAGCTACTGTACAACACAGCCATTGCAATTCTTGCATGCTAGTATTCATTGTAGCCTTATCTGAAACAGCCAAAAAAACTGGGAAACAACCTGAATGTTCATTAACAAGTGAATGGATAAACTGTGTTTTAACTATATAATAGAATGCTACTCAGCAATATTAAGGAAGAAATTGATATGAACAACAACATGAATGAGTCTCAAAATCAATATGCTGAAGGAAAGAAGCCAGACCAAAAAAAAAAAAGAGTACAGACTCTGATTACATTGAGATAAGACTCTAGAAAATGTAAGCTAATCAATAGCGATGGGAAGCAGATTTGTAGTTGTCTGGGGATGAGGGAGGAAGGGATGTATTACAAGAAGGTGATGAAAATGTTATCTTCATTTTGGTGATGACCTCATTCATATATATAGATATACAAATACATGTTAAAACTCATAAAATTGTACACTTTAAATATTTGAGGTTTATTGTATATCCATTATGCCTCAATAAAGTGGTTTTAAAAGGATGAGGGAGGTAGGTGAGAGCTGGTGTAACTAATGCAATCCCACCAATACAAGATTTGAACAGTGTCCTAGAAGTGCCCAGTCGCTCCAGCTGTGGACTGCCACCAGTACAGGAGCTGGGCTTATTTTATTCCTAAGAGCTTCCAACCACACTCAGGGGAAGGATGTGGCTCAATTCAGCCCGCCCAGGAATGACAGAGACCCAAGCATTGTAATGAAAAGTCTGGAATATAGGGCAACTTTGCTCTACAGAGCAGGAAGTATATCAGGGTAGAAGCAAGGAAAATCTTGCTCTCATAAGATTCCTCTGGATGCAGAGCTCCCTGTTCTCTGATTTCATCTCCAGTGTGGAATGAGGGTGAAAGACACAATTTGTTGTTTTGAAAAAAGTAACCATGACAACAGCCAAGTCCATAGAGAGAGTAGTAAAATGCATTAAGTTCACTTTCAATACCTTGCTTTCGCTTCCAGAATGAATGCTCCTAGTCAGACAATGCTCCAGCTTCAACAAAAGAGCAAAAGGGAAGAGCAGACCTAGAAAACCTTTGTGTGCCCAGGCCCGTCATAGATTAGTGGTATCTCTTTGATCTGGCAGTCCATTGCCTCTAGCTTTCTCCACACAGTCCAGGTCAGTTTTTAGAAAGCTTATTCTGAAAGGGCAGGAGCAGATATGAGCTCTTTTTAGGAAACATAGCTGTTAAGCTCACACGTTTAGAAGTAAAAATAAACTTGGAAAGTTTCATTAAGTGAGTCAGGGTATGATCAAAATTGTGCCCTAATCCTTGACTCCATGGCTGGAGAATGAACTGGCAGATGTGCTTTTCCTTCTGTCCCAGGGGAAGGGCCTCCCATCAGCCCTTCCCTGAGTCAGAATGAAGCAGTCTAATCTTCAAGGGCACTGGCTGGGAAGAGAGGAGGCCTGGGTCCTAAACTCTGTCACTAATTAGCTGACATAACTAAACCTCTTGGGTGCCTAACTTAACCTCTTAGGCTGGGCCAATGTTTGCCCTGCTCTGTTAGCGGATATAAATCATTGTGCCAGTAATGTGACCTGTGAGAGCATTATCACATATTCCTCTTTGCTTTTCTCCGAGCCTGGCAGAAAAGCGTCGCGTCTGGCATTTTTTGCAAGGCGAAAGATAAGTCTTTCCTCCACTGAGTCTGGGCAGACTTGGGGAGAGAGGAGAGGGTTATTGCAGCTTTCCACCAAGGAAACCAGCTATTTTTCTGTGTTGGGGGAAGGTAGATTTGCTTTGTCTCTGAGGTTATAACTAGATGTATCAAGACTGGTCATATATGCTAGCCTGTAGCCTGACACTCAGCTCACTGGGCATCAGGGATCTGAGGCTCTAGAGCCACAAAGTTCAGGCAGGCATCAATTGGAGGATAATATTCAAAGGGAATGGGGAACCCCTGCCCATTCAAAGGGACAACAGATTGTTGCCACAGGGAATGTGGGTCCAGTGTGGGCAGATCCTCAGAGTTTTCCTCAAGAGAGGCCTGAAATCTGGGCTTTTAAAACATAAGATATCCAAAACTTTAAATAATGGCCATGAAAGCAAATTTAAAGCATAATGTAAGTCAAAACGAGACAGGTTAGCAGGCTGGGTGGGTTAATGACAGAAACTCTGGTCAGGAGGGGGAAATATAAGAGCAAGGCAGTCATGCTTTGCTTCCTGCAGAGAGCCCAGAGAGGAAGCAAGGTCCTAGGTTGTCTTTATCCAGGCAACTTGTCTCCTGTCTCTCAATTCTTCTCTTCTGTCTCTCCTTCTCCCTCAAGCCTAAGGAAGCTTCAGCTCTCTGTGGGAGGAGGAGGTAAGAAACCTTGGCTCCTTTCCTTTTCCCAGAACCACCATTGTAGCCCATCCTGCCTACCCCTACAGGGCCTGGATTTTGAAACTCAAAAGCCAGGAAAGTATTTTTTTCCCTCTGCATTCTGCTTTCCTGAGGCAAGGGAAAATGCTCAGCTGATTTGATTTAATGAGGAGGGGATAAAGGTAAATCAGGTAACACTAGCTAACCTGCCCACAGCCCAGGGGTTATACTGGATGGAGGAACATCACACACACAACCTGAGGCTCGAATGGGGGCGCAGCATGCTTGGGAAGTTAGGACTAGTTTGGTAACGCTGGGTGGAGTGCAGGGCAAATGGCAGGGGAGGGGACTGCTAAGGCAGATGAAATAGGACTTAACATAAAAAAATTTAATTGGCTTAGATGTCTTAATACTTATGTGTTGTTTTTGTAAGGCTGGTGGCACAATCCTACATTGGTTTTGTGTAATTTATCATCTATGCACTTTAAAGTGACATAAAGGGCTTCAGAAACCATGATCTGGCCACCACGCTCATCATAATTTGGGTGGTCTAGCCATCTACAAAGTGTCCAAAGTTGATACAGTTGAACTTGTTTGAGGGTAGTAAGTATCACCAGACTTCACTGAGAGGTGCTGCCATAGCTGTTACCAAGTCTTCTTGCTATTTCAGAAACTGCTACTGCTTTCTGCCTTCCCTCCCTCCCCCACAACTCCAGCTCCCATTCCCTACTTCCCCAGGCTCCACCAAACTCTTCTTCTTCCCCAGTGACCCTTCCAATTCCATCTCTTCACTGAACTCAGGCTGACCCCTGAGGACCCTGTTTTCCTTTCTACCCTCTCAGGTAGAGGATGTATTTTCAATCATACATACTCCAATTTCAGTGTCGGGAGCTGGGGTTGGTGTCTTCCAGGGTGCTGCCTCTGGACCACTACTCTCTTTTTCTTTCTAAAATACTGTAACCTCCTTGAGGTTCACACCGTCCACCCCCTTACCCTGACTCCTCTAGTCACTAAAGGCTTTAGCCTCTTTCTCCATGTCTTCCTCTCCACGCCATCATCCTAAGGCACTAAATGTCCTTATGGCTGATCGAAGCAACATCCTGGCTGCAGAGTTCCTTGACAATTATACCTTCAGTGACCTTCTCCCTCCAGCTCAGCACACTCCCAGGGGCATAGCTCTGAGCTTGTCATCATCAGAAACTGCACCTCCTCTGGCATCTCATTCTCTCACCACCACCTTCCAGCTCATTTGCTTAAGTCCCCTCACTGAAATAATTCTCTAGCCTCATTGAGATCTCCGAGCCAGTGGCCTCACCACTTTCTCTATGTCCGTGAACCTCCTCCTATCTTTATTTTCTTCTGTATCTAGCTTAGAGGCCGTAGTTCTTCCTACAGTGTCCTAAATCCATTGTGCCCCTCTTCATTGTCCTTGCCTGGCAAAGCCCCACAGACTTATTTATGCCTGTGCCGGAGTACATCAGTATTACTGGAGAATATGGCACCACTGAGTACTTGGACATGGCTCTAACTTCGTGTTCTCCAACCTTGTTTGGGTCTTCAACACTGCTCAGCAGTTTTACCATGCTTTGCTAGAAGCTCCTGCCACTTTCACAAATTTTATTTCCTTTTCTCAGAGCTTTATGCTTCCAACCCCTTTATTCCCAGATAAGAAGCATGGCAGAGAAAACTGATGGACTGAATTTGCACCTGTCCTCTCCTCCCATGTACAGTACAATGGAGCACATGTCCTTCTTCCAATCAAGCCCAGTCCCTCCACACATTGTGCCCCGGATCTCATCCTCTCCTACCTAAGCAGGGGTCCTGTTCCATTAGGTGTACCTTCTCCTTCCCCAATCTTCAACCTCTTCTTCACACCTGGATTCTTCCCATTAGCACTCAAATATATGCTGAAATCCTTCATTACCAATAAAGCCAAGCAAACAAAACTTCCCTTCATTCCACACATCCCTCAAGCTCTTACCTGCTCTTCTTTTATTAATACAGGATTCTTCTTTCTTCTTTCCATTCTGGCTTCCTACTTCACCAGCCTGCAGAAACTGCTCTTGCTGGGGCCACCAGTAGCTTTCTTGCTTTATCCACTGTGAAGTTCCTGCCTTCATTGGTCTTGATCTCTTGGCAGCATTCAATACAATTAACCACGTCTTCCTTCTTGAAACACTCTCTCCTCTTGGCTTTGGTGACAAAAATACTTTTGTGGTCGTCTTTATACCTTCTGACTGTTCTTTCTGAGGATCTTTTGCCTGTTCCACCTCCTCCCAAATTCTAAATTCTTGAGTTCTTTGGAAATTCTCATATCATACTCTCCCTTGGCAATTTCAACTTTTTTCCCAAGGCCTTAAATCCATCCCTATCCTGGTTTAATCTTTCCTGAATTCTTACCTTTTCTATCACAGAACTGTTATTAAGTACTTATTAGGGTGATGATCTATTTATCGTTTCCTCTGCTAGAACCATAAGCTCCATGAAGGTGAGCAATGTCTTCTTTATCTACCATTCCTATAATCCACTGGGTCAGCCTAGAAAAAAGTGACTGAGCTTCAATGCAAAGTTCTACCTAGTGGGCCTGTGTCTGCCAAAAGAGGAAGCAAACATCTTCCCTCATGGGATTGTCTAATAGTTAGAACTTCTCACCACAGTCTTTTCTCCCAGATTTACATTCAAACTATCTTTTCCTTAGTGCAGAATAGGAAATCTAGATAATTTCTTTTGCCAAAAATAGAGGAATCCTGTATTAATAAAAGTAAAGTGAACACTGAAGAGTGAGGGAGTCTTCAAGCTTTGAAGCAGTGGAGTGATACGGTGAGTTCTGTATTTTGGAAAGCTAGCTGTCAGCAGTAAGAAGGAAGACTTTGTGGAAGGAGAGAATAGGGGCAGGGGCATTCGTGTGAATCTGTTCCAGGGGAGAGCTTATGAAAGCCCTAGGTCATGGGTGGCATTGAGAATAGGGAGAGGGAAGGTGAGACTTTTCAGAGATAAAATGACAATTGAATATCAGGGTAGGATGATAGGAAGTGAGAGATTGCCCCGAATCAGAGGATTCTCGTACTGACCCATCATCCCCTGCAGTGGGCCCTCACATACATGCTGTTCTTTTTCCTTGGAAGGACCTGCCCCCACATTTAACTCCTTGGAATCCTGTTCCTCCATCATGATCTTTAGAAAGATCTCCTGGATTACTCCAGGAAGAATGACTCTTTCCCTCCTCTTCATCCCCACAGCACTTGATTCAAATGGTCAGTATTATTGCCAGTTGTGTATAACATGAGTGCTTATGTAGTTGACTGTATCCAGGCATTGTGCCATCTCTGATGAAATAGCTACTTCAAACTAAAACAGTTGAAAAAAATCATAAACTGAAAGAAGCATATTTACTGTATTTTCTTGGCTTACAGTTAATTAAAAGCATCTTCTCATCTTTAATTTTTAAACAAAGTTCTGGTGGGGCAGGTTAATAATGCTTATAACTCATTTCTCTTACAAGATTTATATAAAGGTCTTGGATGAGCCTGGCCTGTTCCTTCCTTTGGTTTTGGAGGAAACAATCTCTTAGTTCCACAATAGCTTGAGGCACCACCTCTGAGCTTCTAAATGACTCATATCCTGAAAACCCATGGTAATCTCATTCCTGCCCCGCTGATTCAATTAACCTGTTTGTAAGCTATTTACGTGTGCATGCTTTAGCCTTTTAAAAGGGGCCAGGCATTTTTAGTCACACTGGATGAAAATAATAACATGGTTTAACTCATATATGATGTGGGTTGGCTTATACAGACGTCTTCATATTTAATGCCTTTCCTAAAAATTCCCAACATTGACTAGGGCTTCAGCAGCCCTTTAGGACCAACGCTTCCATGAAAATACTCAAAATATGTTTGAATACATGTCCTACGTTGTCACCAAGAGCACCCTGCCATCTAATTCCAGTGGAACCCCGGATACCGCAAGACCAGAAAGACTGCCTCCTTGGGAGACAGCTCCCCGATCCCCATCTTCCTCCTCTGAGCAGAGTGTAATCCGTTTGCTGTTCCACCTTTGTCATTTGCATACTCATTCCCTGTGGAGTTTATCACATAAAACCTTGCTATTTTTATTTGTATTCATGTCTTCCTCTTTAGCTGTATCAGAAGCTTCTTAAAGGCAAAGAAAACATTCTCTTAGTGTCCTTCCTACCTGCCCCCCACACCCTCCACCCACGCACACTGGAATCCTAACACCTTGCTTTGCACTTAGTTGGAGTTCAGGGTTCTAGAAAAGTTAATGAGTGAATGAATCATAAACATATTTTGGGTCATCTTCCCCATGTGGTGCATCACCTGCCTTTGCCCGCTCTGAAACCCTCAGCCTCTTCTCTGCCCACTCCCCCTGGCCTTCTACAGTTTCTCCCCATCTGTCTGACATTTATCTCCACCTCTAAAGGGCTTTCCAAATCTGCTGAAACGCTGCTGCCTGCACTATAACTCCCTCTTTTGACTCATTTTTAAAGCCATTTAGTAAGACTTAATTCCGAGGCTTGGCACTCTTCCATTGGGAGAACTGTCCTACCATTTCTGGTTTCTCCAGCCCTGATAACACTGCCCCCTCAACGCTCAACCTATGGCAACTCTGCAAGAAAGCCTTATGAAGTCTCCGTCAGCAAACGAGCTGGTTGTCTTGGAACCAAAAGAAGCTGTGCGCAGTGTCCAATTTACTCCCTAAAATCCCTCTTGGGACTGAGGAGTTGAGCAGAATGTGTCTCGTTCAGGGTTCTTTCCTTATACCATCTTTTCTTGCACATAGCAAGAAATTTTTTTTTTTTTTGCTTTAGTGATTGCTTGACAGATGTTCCTGGCATTAGTGACCCTAAATCCTAACTCTGCCTACCATGATTCTGTAGGTGTTTTCACTAACTTCTATCTCCTCTAATGATCACATTGTCCTCTGAATGGTGGGAGGGCAGGCATCATTAGTCCTGTTTTACAGATGCACAATCTGGGGCTGGAAGAGAGATTTTGTGATTTTCCTAAATTGCCATGGTTTGTAAATGGTGGTGGTGGGCAGAGGCAAGGGTACTTAACCCACAGCTTCCTCAGACTTTCCCACTTTCTCAAGCTTTTGTCAAAGTTGTCGTGAGCAGCATTTGCTGCAGCCAACTTTGGTTCCTTAGACATTTAGTCATCCACTCAAGCTGGCTCCCCTATTTTTTCAGATTTAAACTCTTCTAATTGAATAAACCAGATTTATATTTTAAAGGGAAAACCACCCTTATAATCCTCTTACATTTTGTAAATCTTTGTAACATTTCAACAGGTCCTAGCTTAGAATTACAAGCAGCCGACAGATATGTACGGAGCACCTCCTTGTTAGCCCTTCTGCCAGACACAGGGAGGTTGGTTCAGGGTGGGAGATGGTGGGGGACAGGGTGGGGAAGGAGTGTGGGGAGCAGAAGGGCCTGGAATCCAGTCCAAGCTCCACTGAAGGGACATCTTTTCCAAAGTTTATCCTCCCAGAGGTGGCTTTCTCTAAATCACACGAATGTGCTGCATAGACTAATAGGGGTCCTGCTAGAAGGGGAAGGGGGAGAGAGGCAGGATAGTTTACAATCTAACCTGAGAGTCAAGCCACACACCACAAGTCACATGCACACAGAGGCCTGCACCTAGGTTGCACTGGGATAAAGCCATGCTAGAAATGTCACCAAGGATGTATACCAAAAGCTGACTGTGGTCGTGGGCAATAAAGGAAAACAAAGGCAGGAGAGGTGATTGTAGGCTGGGAAGATCTGGAAAGCTTTATAGAGAAGAGACAGTGATTTGGAAAGCATGCAATCCTAGCTAAAAGGAGGAAAACATCATCCCCTTCCTTGGCAGGGCCCTGGAGTCCTACCCAGTGCCTGCTTAAAGAGACTCCAGTCCTCTGGAAGTAGGTAGGATATAAAATGCCCAGTACAAAGGAGAGGAGAGAGAAGAAAGCAAGGGGCAGAACACTGCCTGGATCTGAGTCTTGTTCTGCCACTCAGTAGCTAAGTGAACTTGGGCAAGCTGCTGGTAGATTCTGGACTTCCATATCAGTAGTACCTACCTCCTAGAGCTGGTATACAGATTAAATGAGAATATTACCTACAAAGTGCTTAGAACAATACCTGGCACACAGTAAGTGCTCAATAAGTGTTAGCTATTATGATCACACATGCATGCATGTGTGTGCATTTACTGATATGTACACACAGGCACAAACAAAATGCCTCTGGTGATCCAAAAGTAGTATTAGGATCCATAGATTGAGAGTAATTCTAAAAGACACCAGGAGAGGTCAGAGAAAGAGGACTTGACTTTCATGTGTTGCTGCTGTTTTTACATGGTTTAGCACTTTGGAATAACACTCAGAGGAAAATACAGCAATGAAAATGGTGCTGTTTGGGACTGATCTTATGCCCTGGGCTCAGGCACTGGGGCACAGGGTCCAACAGCCAAGGTCAGTTTGGATTCCCCACACCACAGCCTGGAGGCAAAGCTGCTATTGGCTATGAACTCAAGAGCCAACAGTCTTTTGAGCTGCACCCTTCCCAGAGGTTTTTGTGGTCCAGGCCCTGGAGGTCACAGAGACCAGAATCATTGCTGAGGGAAGTTTCCAGGGTGGCTCTCATCACTCTTACAGAGTCACCACCTGCTCTACCCTGCTCCAGACTGAAGGGCACACGGAGGCATGCCCCAAAGTGTAGTTAAGTTGCGGCCATCACCCCCACTTTCTACACTTGGTGAAATCTATACTCTTGGGCAAGCTACTTAATCTCTTTAAGCCAAATTTGTAAAATGGGTATAATAATAAAATTGTTATGGGACTGGTTGTGAGGTTTAGATATAGTAAGGTAACGTTTAGCATTCTATAAAATGTAGCCATTATAATTATTAAACAACCACTGTTGTTTTGATGCTGTAGGCAGAGAGAAGGGGGTGGCCACTGCTGAAAGCACACCTGAAATTCACATAAAATTTTGGCGACCATAAAATTTATTGATCAAATGGAAAAACTTTTGAGAGTAAAGGGAGTGCTATTAGTGATGGCGCTGGGAAAATAGGCATAAACTGGGACTGTCTTCGGTAAACTAATCCACGATTCTCTACCCACTGCCCACCACTCATTTCCAAGGCCATGCTATCTGACTGTACCTCTTTATTCAAAACACAGTTCTTAGTGATTGAAGGAACAAAATAGGAAATATTTTCTCCTTTTTGACATCTCTGTCTTTTGGAAGGTGTTTATTTTACTGTTTAGGTTAGCTATCACTGATTGGGGAATGAATATGTGTTAGCCCTTGTACCCAGTGCTTTAAGGAAATGAGCTCTAAAATCCTCATGACCACTGTGGGAGGTAGGTGCAACCTCTACTGCACAACTATGGAACCTGAGGCTCAGGGAGGTTAAGTAACTTGCCCAACCAAGGTTACAGGTCCATTCAATGGTATGCTGGGGATTTACCTCATAGGCCAAAGCCTATGACCTTTACTGGATCAGAATGTTTAGAGGTGAGTCCAGAATGCTTTTGGGGAGCCCTCACTCCCACCCCTCACCTGCTGGACTTATAAGGTGGGCTGCCAAGGTGTATATCTTCCTCCCATGTGTATGCCAGTTCCCAAACCCTCAGGCCTGAATAACCATTGGCTGCCCTCTGATTTTCACAGAAATGGGAGCTTCATAAATACAGTTATTAAACCTACTCCTAGTTTCTTTGTAAATAGAATCTTGTGCAGTTTTCATAAGACCTAAAGAGTATATAGCTAAGCTGGCAGCAGATTTTATCCTTATTTTTTTCCATTTCAATATTCCCAGGGTGGGGTGGGAGCAGGGGTGGGGAGCAGCATCTCTAGACCCGATGCTCTTCAGAGAGAAGCTGTACAGACACCCTTCTTTCAGGAATGCCCACTTCCAACTCTGCCCTGGTGATACACATGCACTGCCTTACCCAGTAAGTAGCTATTGGTGGAAAGCAGTAACCTTTGAATGCCTGGTTCCATGGGAGCAAAGCTAGGCCTCCCATAAAACTGGGAATGATCCTCAGAATTCAGCTGAACTATTTGGGCAACTTTATCATTTCTGGGGCCCTAATTTTCAGGAGGATAGTTCCCACGGTGTAAGAAAATGACTGCTTCCGTATAGCACCAGCGTGAGTATGAAAAGAGCTCTTTGGCAAACTCATTACTCATCCGTCATTACAGAGCCTGTCACCTCCGGGGTGCTTGTCCAAAAGTAATCTCATTACCTACATCCTATCGTAACAAATGCAAGTTTTCCTCTGTACCCCCTGGGGCTGATTTCTTAGGACTACCGATAACAGCTTCCATGTAGATCTTGGCATCACCAGGCAAGTCACAACTTTTGTCTCAACTAAACTTGGGCCCCAGGGACAGTTTTCATCCAGGGGGTGAAGGGTTTCCAAACTTTCAACAGTGGTGTTGATGCCAGTCCTGAGGAGTGGGAACATCAGAATGCCTCCCTCCCCACCCACTTGCAAGCATACAAACTGAAAATTACGTTTATTCTCAAATATTCTGTTAAGATTCCTTTGCGTTACTTTAACTGTTTTTATGGAGACAGGGATTCATTTTTGTGTCCCATGTCATGAGTGACTTTAATGAGAAATGGTAGAAGTCAATTCAGGGGAGCCCACCTGTACAAGGGTCTAGTCCCATACTTCACTTCCATGTCAGGTCAAGAAACCATGTGAGATAAAAATAAACGAAATTGAGTTATTTGTAGTGAGGTGGATGGACCTAGAGTCTGTCATACAGAGTAAAGTAAGTCAGAAAGAGAAAAACAAATACCGTATGCTAACACATATATAGAGAACGTAAAAAAAAAAAAAGGGGTCTGTAGAACCTAGGGGCAGGACAGGAATAAAGACACAGATGTAGAGAATGGACTTGAGGACATGGGGAGGGGGAAGGGTAAGCTGGGACGAATTGAGAGAGTGGCATGGACATATATATATATATATATATATATATATATATATACTACCAAATGTAAAATAGATAGCTAGTGGGAAGCAGCCACATAGCACAGGGAGAGCAGCTCAATGCTTTATGACCACCTAGAGGGATGGGAGAGGGAGGGTGGGAGGGAGACGCAAGAGGGAGGAGATATGGGGGTATATGTATATGTATAGCTGATTCACTTTGTTATACAGCAGAAACAAACATACCATTGTAAAGCAATTATACTCCAATAAAGATGTTTAAAAAAAAAAAAAAGAAGAAGACGAAACCATGTGAGAAATTATAGCCCAGCTCTTCCAGAGACCTTCTGCACAGATAATGTCTGCTCCCAATTACTGGAATAATGCTGCATAGTTTAGAAAGAGGGAGATTTCCCACTTTTGGTAAGAGCCTTGTCTTCTTAACCATCAGGGTCTTTGTACACACTGTTCCCTCTCCCTAGAATAGGTCCCCCCTTTGCCCTTCTTTCTCCCGGTAAACACCTACTATCTTTAAGACTCAGCTTAAGGGGGCACTTGACCTCATCTGGGGTAAACTGAAAGAAGTTTTCTGTTACATAGGACCCAACATGCTTCCTTTGATAAACCTCATCTCATTTTTACACTTACTAGTTCTTTGATAAACCTCCTCTCATTTTTCCACTTATTAGTTCAAGGCCTGCCTTCACTACTGGGTCATGAGATCTAGGTCGACCTGGACCTGTCAGCCATGTTCCTCACGTGCCCATCACCTGGCAGAAGCACAGAAGGCCCTCAGTGAAGGAGTGGAATATTTGAGAGAATGTGTCTGGTGCACTGGCGGTGGCATATTAGGACCTTGTAGGGACCCCTTACCTGAGGCTGGAGATGCTTTCTATCTCCCTTTCAAGGGTCACTAGATGGTTCATTTCCGCTTTGCTCCTAAACTCCAGGAGAGTTAGAAGGAGCCTCCAGAAAAATCATGCCTGCCATTTGTATTATATCACTTTATGGTTTATATAGATATTTCATATCTCAAGGCAAGGAAGGTTCTATTATCTCCATTTTACTGGCAAGGAAACTGAAGTCTCAGAGTGGTATAGTAACTTGCCCCAAATCACACAGTACAGGGCAAAACTGTAAAGGGAATTGTTTCCTGCTATGATACAGCTACATTAACAATATAGCATCATAAAAACTGTAACAATGCTATTTATGTCTTACTTCCAAGTTCCAATTGGTCACAGATCATTCAGAGCCTTTTTCAAACTGTCTACCACTTATTAAGGATTCACCCAGTCCCTGTTTGCAAGTTTACCCTGCCTTATAGCAATTTTGATTATTTTATTGGAATTCTCATGCCTGGCCAAAATCTCCCATGTTCTCTGTTCCACCCATTCTCTGAGAAGCCATTTTTATGCGCTTGCTTTTCTGCTTGCTTTTCTTTCCTCCAGGCCACTGACCTCCATGTCTAGCCTATGTTTGTTCTTCTGGGTTTCCAAGTATATCTCTTTTCAATATTTATCCCCTGACACTTCCTTTGTTACCATATCCAACTCTGGACCCCTCCTTAGGTGGTGTCTAGAGCACCTATGACATCAATGATGCTTCTTTAGTGTCACAGGGTGTGGCCTCAGAGCCCCAATGACTGATAAGCTAACTATACTGCATCAGACATTTCATGACCA